>NC_069129.1:20114823-20454262 GCF_026914265.1 Mya arenaria | reverse complement strand
CGAAATAAAAGCAAGTATTAGTGTGATATTTGTGTGAACTTGTGAATTGTGTGATGTGAAGTTGGAGTTTGCAAGCGCAGTAAAATGCGTGTGAGTCTTTCTTTCCTATTTCAATAATTTATTGCATTACACATTTAATTTTAAGTTTGTCAGTTTTTTGAGGAAAAAAGTAGGTCATTTCTCATTTCTCAATCTCAACTTATTTTACCACATAACAGCATAGCATGATAAAAATCATAGATTGAGTTGATACTGGTCATTATTCTAGCGAAAAATTGTTCAAGAGCAAAGAATGGGCTTTTTTTGTTGCCTAAAATCAGTCCTGTAAAATTGATTTCTACTTAAATTATTAGACTATTTAAATACCACACAACAATTTTTGGTTTATAATAATATAAAAAAAGATTAATAGAAACATAAATAAAAATATTTAAGATTGTGAGTCATGCTAAAAATGATAAATTACACTATTTAAATATCACATAATATATTTGATATGAAATATAGAAAAATAAATAAATCAGAATTTTAAATAAATCAATCAGAATTTTAAAGTTTGTGAATCATACTATGTTGTTTTGTGGTGAAATGAGTGAAGATAAAGGTTGAGAAATGACTTAGGAATTTTGTGATACCAGGGCCAGGTATTGACATATTTTTTTAAGCAAGTTTGCCAACTGGTTCACTGCGTTATGTATGCCTCTGGTCAAGTTTCGTTGTACGCATAAGAGATTGATTTTAAAATACAATTGCCGCGATTGATTGTGAAAGTGTTAAACTGAGTTTGTATTAACAGTTACATGGTGAGCACGGAGTAAAAACATATATGTAAATAGTATACATCATCCTAACATGTATGTACGAGATTAAATTGCACTGTACATGTATGAAGAGCAAAGCATATTCGGTGATTTGTAAGATGTTGAAGGAAGTTAATGCGGTAGATAATGTGGAAGAAATTGTGCGAACATTTTGTTGAATATGAAGCACGGATTTGGAGAGTTTGCTTGTCAGAGCTGTGGTATTGAATGAAGAGGTATTGAATGATGGACGTTCAGGTTGGAATAGAGGGAAGTGCCAGTAAAACAGATGTTTGAGGAAAGATGTACAGTGAGCGAGGTAAACATGTTTGAGGATGGTGAGGAGTTTCTGAAGGTAAGAAAGCACAGTGTATATGTCGTTATTTCAAAGTGTTGTGTTGAGATTAGTGAGAAACATTGGAGTTGGTATTTTGGTTTGGAAAGAGAGCTGAAATGCAGATTTGTCTTTCGACCTAGGCATGAATTCTTGAAAAAAATCTATAATTGCACTATTATTGATAGGTTCAATTTTTGATATTGATTTTGAATGAATGTGGAGTAAATATTTAAAACTTTGGATTTGGAATGAAAGAGGAGATATTTGAATATATTTTGTATGAAATTGTGTTTCGTATAAATGAAAAAAAAATCTTAACTTTATCTTTAGTTTTATTACATATTGTGTAAATTTGATGAATACTTTTTCAGATTTTGCTATATTTGGTCTCATTACAGATAATGAAAAACATGTATATAATGAATAATTTAAAGTACATGTTAAATGAAAGACGTGTATATTTCAGGTGTTGGATGAAACCGAAATGTTCTTAAAATATTTGGTTTCCGCTCGAAAATGTGATGCCTGAATTCACACTCTAGACAGTTTCTCCAAGGAGGTACCAGTCTATCTATACAAGGTAAGGTGAGACCAAGAAATGTTTGCTTGCCCTTGGAAATATCCTGTTGATCGAGGCTTAGTTGTGTTGGCAACCTGACTTTTGTGGCCATCTAACATTATTGAAAACTTATTTGGAAACGATGCGCTCGTGCTGTGCTTTTCAAAGTTATGCCATGTAAAGTGTCGATGGTTGGGTGTACATTTTTTAAGGCTTTAACTTGGAAAAAAGAAACATTTTAAAATTAACTTAGCTTATTTACTGTCAGAGTGCAATATAAGCCGTATAATTAAGAATTTACAATAAGCAAAGAAATAGGTTTTTCTTGAGCTTTAGAATTGGTAAACAATGTTTCGGGAAATATATCTGACATGTACAGGGAAAGATCAGATTTTCTAGATATATGAATCTTCAAATGTATATATTCTTAAGAGGTTTCCTTATAGTTTTCATTGGTGACATTCTGCTATCCAGGTCATTTGTTGTTAAGATAATATTATTTTTTAGGCCATACCAAACTCAATCTATCTTATGTGTCCATTTTCAATTTTAAAACCTATCAATGCGGCAAAGATGCGGCAAAGAAAATGTTTTCCAAGTGGTCAAAATTTGTGTGCTTCAAACTCTTCGAAATGCTAGAAGCTTTAAGACGTTTGAAAATTTTTAAATCTGTTTATCTTTGATAACCAAAGTAGCAAAATTGTATGCTGACTATGCATTGTTTTTGCAAACATCTAGAATATGTAAATACTTTTTTGTTTTTAAGGGTAGCTTGACGAGAAATATTTGTTTTGACAGAGAAAATCTATCTCAGTTTGTAACAATCAACATGATTTGGACTACTGTTTCAACCTATGCTATATTTGAATTTCAGATGCTGACAAGACATTGGGGCGTTCCGGAGATGGCAAAATACCCTTTAACATCACAGCATTGGTTTCTGTCAGTTTTAATGTTAACTACAGATGAAATAAACATAATATCACAGTTGCTTTGTTCGTGAGAATTCATCTTTCTAAGGTGGAAAATTGCAGTATGTTCGATATATGATTTTTTTTAACTTTTAAAATTTCAATATGTCAGAATTTAATTGCCAAAGTATTGTTGTTCTACATGTATTATATATGATGAGCTGTTCTCAATAAGAACCAGCTGTCAGCCAAAATAAATGGTTCAATTGGAAAAATAAGTATTAAGTAGGAGCTGGTTGGTAATATTTAAGACGATTCAACCAAAAATTGAGAACCCCTATGATGTATTCGTTGTGGAGGTCAAGGAATGGTTAACATTTTATTAGCTCACCTGTCACATAGTGACAAGGTGAGCTTTTGTGATCACAATTTGTCCAGCGTCCGTTGTCCGTATGTAATCTTTTACTTTAAACGACATCTCCTCATAAACCGCTTAGCCAATTTCATCCAAACTTCACAGGAATGTTCCTTGGGTGGTCCCCTTTGAAAATTGTTCAAAGAATTGAATTCCATGCAGAACTCTGGTTGCCATGGCAATGGAAAGGAAAAACTTTAAAAATCTTCATCTCCCAAACCATAAGGCTTAGGCCGTTGATATATGGTAGGTAGGATCACAAAATGGTCCTCTACGAAGATTGTTCAAATTATGGCCCTTGGGTCAAAATTGGCCCTGCCCCGGGGGGGTCATGGGTTTTTTCTATATGTTTATACTAAGTGAAAACTTAAAAAATCTTCTCCTCTGAACTAACTTACTTGGACTAGAGCTTAGATATTTGTCATGGTTCATCGTCTAGTGGACCTCTACAAAGTTTGTTCAAATTATGGCCCTGGGGTCAAAATTGGCCCCGCCCCGGGGGGTCATGGGTATGCTCTATATGTTTATAGTTAAAACTTTAAAAATCTTCTCCTCTGAACTAACTTACTTGGACTAGAGCTTAGATATTTGGCATGATTCATCGTCTAGTGGACCTTTACAAAGATTGTTCAAATTATGGCCTTGGGGTCAAAATTGGCTCCGCCCCGGGGGGTCATGGGTTTTCTCTATATGTTTGTAGTGAAAACTTCAAAAATCTTCTCCTTAGAACTTACTTGGACTAGAGCTTAGATATTTGGCATGATTCATCATCTTGTGGACCTCTACAAAGATTGTTCAAATTATGGCCTTGGGGTCAAAATTGGCCCCGCCCCGGGGGGTCATGGGTATACTTGATATGTTTATAGTTAAAACTTCAAAAATCTTCTCCTCTTAACTTACTTGGACTAGAGCTTAGATATTTGGCATGATTCATCGTCTAGTGGACCTCTACAAAGATTGTTCAAATTATGGCCTTGGGGTCAAAATTGGCCCCGCCCAGGGGGGTTAGGGTATTCTCTATATGTTTATAGTTAAAACTTCAAAAATCTTCTCCTCTGAACTTACTTGGACTAGAGCTTAGATATTTGGCATGATTCATCGTCTAGTGGACCTCTACAAAGATTGTTCAAATTATGGCCTCGGGGTCAAAATTGGCCCCGGGTTTTCTCTATATGTTTATAGTGAAAACTTCAAAAATCATCTCCTCTGAACTTACGTGGCTTAGAGCTTAGATATTTGGCATGATTCATCGTCTAGTGGACCTCTACAAAGTTTGTTCAAATTATGGCCCTGGGGTCAAAATTGGCCACATCCCGGGGCTGATGGGTTTTCTCTATATGTATTATAGTGAAAACTTAAAAAATCTTCTCCGAACTCACAAAGACAAGTAACGTCTTAATTTAAACTGGATAACATATTTAATACACATACCAATTTTCAATATGGGCCACATACAACAATTAATAACAAATATACATATATAGATACACACGTAAAATCAAGTAGTGACAAGAGCTTAGATATTTGGCATGATATATCATCTAGTTGATTATTGTTCAATCTTTGGCCCTGGGGTCAAAAAATGGCCCCACCCGGGCGGACATGGGTTTCCTTATATATGTATATGATGAAAACTTATAAAATCTTCTTCTCCGAAACCAAAAGGCGAAGGCCTTAGATATTTGGTATGAAGCATTGTTTATCGGACCACTATTAAGATTGTTCAAACTTTAGCCCTGGGGTCAAAATTGGCCACGCCCCGTGTTCATAGGCTTAGGTTTTCAATATTTTTATATAGTCTTATATAATAAAACTTTAAAAATCCTCTTCTCCAAAATATAAGACCTAGAGCTTTCATATTTGGTATATAGTGTTACCAAGTGGACCTACACCAAAGGTATTCAAATTATTGTCCCGGGGTCAAATTTGCCTTGCTCAGGGGTCATTTGTTTTTACATTGTCTTGTCACTTAAACATCTTTTCCTCTGAAAGTAAAGGTCAGAATGACTCCATACTTGATATGTAGCATCCTTACATGGTCCTCTCTCAACTTTGTTCAAATGGTTTTGTTTGACCCCTTTTAGGGGTCACCATAGCAAAAAATAGAAAAACCTTTAAACAACTTGATCTTATTAACTGCTTGATGGATCTTCAAGTCTGAAGCATCCTAGCATGGGCCTCTGTCAGGTCTTTTCAAATAATTTTGTTTGGCCCCTTTTAAGGGCTACCAGAGCTAAAATTAGTAAAAAAAACTTAACATTTTCTTCGCATGAACCCCTTGATAGATCTTCAGCAAATTTGGTTTGAAGTGCATGGACCTCTCTTAAATTTGTTCACATAATTTTGTTTGGCCCGGTTGCCATGGCAACCTAAAGGAAAATGTCAACATTTGGTTATAATCATCTTCTCCTAAACCGCTTTGACAATTTTGATGAAACTTCATAGGAATGATCCTTGGTTGGTGCTTTTTCAAAATTGTTCAAAGAAATTTATTCCATGTAGAACTCTGGTTGACATGGCAACCTAAAGGAAAAGTGTCAACAATTGGTTACAATCATCTTCTTCTCCTAAACCGCTTGGACAATTTTGATGAAACTTCATAGGAATGATTCTTGGTTGGTGCTTTTTCAAAATTGTTCAAAAAAATTAATTCCATGCAGAACTCTGGTTGCCATGGAAGGAAAATATAGGCTGTCGTGTCCGCGCTGTGACTTACTCTTATATGGATAGATTTTAAAATGACTTGCCATATGTTTTCGACATACCAAGACAACGTGTCGTGTGCAAGACCCATGTCCCTACCTCTAAGGTGAAAGATACACTAAGTGTTTATTCACAATGGAATGCTGAATATGAGGACATAAAGAGTGTTGGCTGTCATTTAGTATGATTGGGTTTTTTCCTATGCTCAGGGGCAATTTAATATAACTTGCAATATGTATTTGACACATAAAGGCAAGATCAACTTTTTATGTACTTGTTCATAGATCAATGTCACATTGGGGGGCATTTGTCACATACTTTGACAGCTCTTGTTCAATATTCTTTGAGAAACAAGCTATATTAATAACAAAGGTTAAACTCTTTTACTCAGGTGAGCGATTTAGGGCCATCATGGCCCTCTTGTATAGTAATACAGTCATTTAATATCACCAAGGTCACTACACATTGTCTCAATGAGGACATTTGTACCAAGTAATATGGTAATCCATTAATGCATAAGTAAGTTATAGCGTGGACACGAGCATGTGTACTCTGATCTTTAAATGTCTCTTGTGAGCTTGTTTTGAGGTATGGACCCAGGTCAAGGTCACCACACATCGTTTGAATGAGGACCGCATTTGTACCAAGTAATATGGTAATCCATCCACGCATAAGTAAGTTATAGCACGGACACGAAATGTTACAGCCAGATGTACGGACGGACGGACGGACAGACTGATGGATGAAGTGCATTCCTATAATCCCCTCCCCACTCTGTGGCAGGGGGTTAATAAATATAAAATAGATGATAATGATTATTATTGAGTAAGACAAAAATTACTACATGTATTAGTATAGACCTTTGAAGTATGGACCCGGGTCAAGGTCACTACACATCGTCTGAATGAGGACAACATTTGTACCAAGTAATATGGTAATCCATCAATGCATCAGTAAGTTTTAGCGTGGACAAGAGCATGTGTATTCTGACCTTTCGCTGCCTCGTGTGACCTTGACCTTTGAGGTATGGACCCGGATCAAGGTCACTGCACATCGTCTCAATGAGGACAACATTTGTACCAAGTAATATGGTAATCCATCCATGCATAAGTAAGTTATAGCCTGGACACGAAATGTTACAGCCAGACGTACGGACGGACAGACTGAAGGATGAAGTGCATTCCTATAATCCCCTCCCCACTCTGTGGCAGGGGGTTAATAATATAAAATAGATGATAACTATTGAGTAAGACAAAAATTACTACATGTATTAGTATTACCATGTATGGATCACTGTTTACCTCAAGGTCATTTTAGTTCACCTTAGTTATTTTTCAGTCTCACCTGAAACTATGTCAAAACTACCATCTATAGAAATCTACCACAGCTCACCAGCAATTACAAGTACTGTAATGTTTGGAGAAAAAGTAGGCCATGAGATTAAATATTCGGAAATCCTACAACCAATTATTTCATTCAATCTCATGAGAAAAATACTTGTCTTTATGGTATATGAAATGTTTACTTATTTAAACCAAGCCCACATGATTCGTTTGTCTAAGTTTATCCATGTAACTAGTGCGTCCATTGAATTAATAGTTTTTTTTTAATCAACTATTATGTATTTGACAAGATACAGAGACAATTGCGGTACCAATACCAGACAATTGAAGACAATATATGCCAGAATTTGCTCAATATCTACCAAACTCGGCCAATATCAACAAAACTCGCCTAATATGTTTTGTTAGCCCAGTTATTTGTCCTCGGTCAGCTGTATTTGCTTTCGGGCTCAGGCAAATACAGCTAACCTCGGACAAATAACTAGGCCAATATGAAATCATCTTATTAACAACATTATAATATCAAAGTGGTTTGGCATGGTGTCAATGTGAGCTTAGCCTAATTCTGTTAAAAGGGACTTGAAAAGTTTAGAGAAAATTGGGGCCTGGTCCTGGCGGCCACTTGAAGTAAAGAATCTTGGTCATACTTGAGTAATCTTAAATCCGTAGAAATGTCTCAAGTTGATTTTTTTATTTCCTACAACTTTAAATACTGGCGTAATTTAATTTCACACAAATAATCAGCAACATACTGAAAATATGACCGAATGGCAAGTGTTGTGCTTAGTTCGCTTTTCCATGATCACATTTAAGCACCAAGCTTTCTTTGTAATTCCACAAATACTAAACAAATAAAGATGATGTCAACAAACTTGTAACGAAAACATTTATTTTTCATACATGATCATTTAAAAGTATGAATTACAAAGGAAACTAGATCCTTTTTTTCTTTCTGATTTTACAAATGACAATAAATATATACGGTACCATTTTTACAACATATGATAATTGTATGTCACAGTCAAGTTATTCAAGATTTATATTCACCAGCATTTTCAGATTTGAGATTCAAATCTGTCTTATTTTGATTTTGCTATAAAATTCTTTTAAAACATTGAGTAAAATGCTGTATATAAATCATATGTTCAAATATGTTCATTTCACAATTATTTATATTTCGATACTTTTTTTTTAAACAGAAACCATTTACAAGACTGAATCTGGGCCTAAAAGAAGACTAAAGATGTTAGTAATTGAGATCCAAGGATAAAATCTTAACAGTGGACATTTAGCTGTTTTTAAAAAACATGAGCTCTGATTCACATGCATTAGTATTCACAATGGTCAATATTTTGGCATTTTAATGTTTTATTATATAATCTTTCATGAATGGCATTTTATGCTCAATACTAGAACTCCGCGAGTCGGATGTGTCGCCTGACGAATTATTTACTGTCGACATTATAGCTGTTAGATTGGCATTTTATTCATTTATAGACAATGATGTTGCCATTTAACTTTCAAGTGTAGGTGGCATTTGAACCCTCAATCAGATATACCTACGGAATAAGTTTCAGGTTTAAACCTCCTATAGTTTACGAGATATGCCACGGACAAAACCTAAGCAAGAAAATTAACGAAGGGCAATAACTCTAAAAATATGGCAGCAAGAGTAACGGTTCTTGTGCACTGCACTTGCCCTCAATGAGATCTATCTAGCTATGAAGTTTCAAGTTGATACCTCTTATATTCTTCAAGATATGCCACGGACAAAACTTTAAGCATGAAAATTAACAAAGGGCAATAACTTTAAAATTAAGAAAGCAAGAGTTACTGTTATTGTGCACTGCACTTGCCCTCAATGAGATATATCTAGCTATGAAGTTTCAAGTTGATACCTCTTATATTCTTCAAGATATGCCCCGGACAAAACTTTAAGCATGAAAATTAACAAAGGGCAATAACTTTAAAACTAAGAAAGCAAGAGTTACTGTTATTGTGCACTGCACTTGCCCTCAATGAGATCTGTCTAGCTATGAAGTTTCAAGTTGATACCTCTTATATTCTTCAAGATATGCCCCGGACAAAACTTTAAGCATGAAAATTAACAAAGGGCAATAATTTTAAAACTAAGAAAGCAAGAGTTACTGTTATTGTGCACTGCACTTGCCCTCCATGAGATCTATCTACATATGAAGTTTCAAGTTGATAACTCTTATATTCTACAAGATATGCCCCGGACAAAACTTTAAGCATGAAAAATAACAAAGGGCAAAACTCTAAAAATATGGAAGCAAGAGTAACAGTTCTTGTGCACTGCACTTGCCCTCAATTAGATCTATGTACATATGAAGTTTCAAGTTGATAACTCTTATATTCTACAAGATATGCCCCGGACAAAACTTTAAACATGAAAAATAACAAAGGGCAAAACTCTAAAAATATGGAAGCAAGAGTAACAGTTCTTGTGCACTGCACTTGCCCTCAATTAGATCTATGTACATATGAAGTTTCAAGTTGATACCACTAATAGTTTAGGAGATATACCCCGGACAAAAGTAACCCCTATATGTCGTCTTTTCAGGCGACACAAAAACGACCATAAAATTAAGATATATACATGTATGATTTTTTTTACAATCAATACAATACAAAGATTATTTTAATAATAAAACCATTGATCTATCTCCTGTAAGACTGCTGACTAGGTTTATATCCCATACTTTGGGTGTTCATACCAGGGGCTTGCACTGGGTTTGAAGTGCTAGCAGTTTGTGGGGCAGCATTCGGAACCCCCATATGGAAGTTCTGCTGATAATAATAGGAGGAATAGTCACTTGGTCCACCTTGCTGAACTGCCTGCTGATTGGCTGATGAGAAAGTCACCTGACTTAGAGCTTGTGTCTGATTGGCTGATGCTGCAGCCATGTGACCTGAAGCTTGTGAATGATGGGCTGATGTTGCAGCTGAGGTTATGTGACTTGTTACAGCTTGTTTCTGATTGGCTGAAGGTTCATAAGGTTGTGTAGATGCTTGGGATTGCTTGCTTTGAGGATAAGTCTGCTGTTGAGAACTGGGCACAGTACTTGCCACACAAGATGCAGCAATCTTCTGTTTTATCAATTCTGTCTGTTTTCTAATAGATTCCAACAACATTCTTTGTGGCTGATCAGTATTGGCTGTATTGACAACCGTAGTCGCAACACTAGCAGCAGTGCTTATGCTAGTGGGTGAATTTGGCGGTGAAGGACTTGGTGGACCAAACACGTTTCTGCCGGACACAACTTTATCGTCCTTCTTCACAGAGAATGCTAGTTTTGGTGTTGGGGCTTTTTGTCTCAGGAATGATGGAACCTTCTTATCTGAGGAGGAATTTCCCAATCCTGGTATGTTAGAAGATGGCTCTGGCTTTTCAGCTGGCTGCAGGTAATCCTTCAGGGAGTCAGTAATTGATGAAAGCTGTAAAATACATGTATTTAAGAATCAAAATTTGACACGTTTGAAGAAACAGTAGAAAGGACATTTTTTTTCTGTGTTTCTGTGCCCCTAAATTAAAATAATTAAGATACAATGGTGGACAGCACTCTTTTATGTGATGCATTTTAGGTTATATCTGGATATCATTGTCACATTTCTTACCTAACTGTATTTGAATTGGATTAACGCTAACTAAGCAATAATATGTTTAGCATCAGAAAAAACAACAACAAGAGCTGTCACAGTATGTGACGAATGCCCCCGAATGTGACATTGGCCTATGAACAAGGTCAGTACATGAAAAGTTGATCTTGTCTTTACGTGTCAAATACATATGGCAAGATATTTTAAATTGCCTCTGATCATAAAAAAATACCAACCATACTTGACAACCTACACTGTTATGTCCTTATATTCAGAATTCCCTTGTGAATAGATACTTAGTGTATCTTTCACCTTAGAGGTAGGGACATGGGTCTTGAACGTGACACGTCGTCTTGGTATGTCAAACACATGTGGCAAGTTATTTTAAAATCTGTCCATACAAAAAAAAGTTACAGCCCGGACACGACAAACTATACTCTGTGTCCTTATATGCAGCATTCCATTGTGAATAAACACTAAGTGTGACCTTGAACTTGGAGGTAGGGACATGGGTCTTGCACGCAACACGTCGTCTTGGTATGTGGAACACATGTGGCAAGTCATAGCCCGGACACGACAACCTATACTCAATGTCCTTATATATGCAGCATTCCATTGTGAATAAACACCTAAGTGTGACCTTGACCTTAGAGGAAGGGACACAGGTCTTGCACACGACACGCCATCTTGGTATGTGGAACACATGTAGCAAGTTATTTTAAAATCTGTCCATACAAGGGAAAGTTACAGCCCGGACACGACAACCTATACTCTATGTCCTTATATATGCAGCATTCCATTGTGAATAAACACCTAAGTTTGACCTTAGAGGTAGCGACATGGGTCTTGCACGCGACAGTTGTCTTGGTATGTGGAACACATGTGGCAAGTCATTTTAAAATCTGTCCATACAATGGAAAGTTACAGCCCGGACTTGACAACCTATACTCTATGTCCTTATATATGCAGCATTCCATTGTGAATAAACACTAAGTGTGACCTTGACCTTAGTGGTAGCGACATGGGTCTTGCACACGACACGTCGTCTTGGTATGTGGAACACATGTGGCAAGTCATTTTATAATCTGTCCATACAAGAGAAAGTTACAGCCCGGACACAACAACCTATACACTATGTCTTTATATGCAGCACTCCATTGCGAATAAATACTAAGTGTGACCTTGACCTTAGAGGTAGGGACACGGGTCTTGCACGCGACACGTCGTCTTGGTACGTGGAACACATTTGCCAAGTTATTTTAAAATCTGTCCATACAAGGGAAAGTTACAGAGCCGGACGGACGGACAGACGGACGGTGCGATTTTAATATGCTCACCTTCGGGGGCATAAAAATGCATTGAAAATAACATTTTAGTTTCTATTAAAGATACAGTCAAATAAATGCAGGAACTCAATTCCATCTTCTATTTATAGATGCATTTCTTGCTCTGAGGCGACAGTTTATAAACAAATTTCAACAGGCACTTTAATTTACCTCGACTTGTTTTTATCAGCTCTTAGTTTTTATTATTGTTGTTTACCCCAAACCTATGTCTGATGTCACTTAATAAACATCCATCAATTTAGGATTGTTAAAATACACATTTCTGAGGGCCTTACCTCCTTGGGTGCATTGTGTAGCCTGTACTTGAGGAGTGACTGTGTGAGAGCGTTGGAAATCTGCAGGGCCATGGCTGCGTCATCCTCACTTGAGATCATTGACGATGTCTAAAAAGAAAATAAGGACATCATGCCATAGTGTGCTGGAAAATGTAAGATGATTGAGGATTGGAATCAGCAGGGCCCTGACTGCCTCATCATCACTGAAGGTCATTAACAACAGCTACAAAGGAATTAATAGACGTAAGCAAGATTCAGGAAGGATTTAATGTTTTTTTGCAGTCTCTGTATTTTAATTGTATCATTATGGTACAGTTTTCTAAATTTACTGTAAAGTTTCTATATATAAAATAAGCAGTTAAGTCTCTGTATTTTAATTGTATGGTACAGTTTTCTAAATTTACTGTAAAGTTTCTATACATAAAATTACCAGTTAAGCGTCTATCTTTTAATCTTTTCAATGTGTGGTAATGGCATATCTTTTGAATGTTCAGTCAAGTTTCTATATTTTCAATAAGCAGTCAGTTTTCAATGTACATGCTCTGAACATGTTTATTTACAGTAACAATTTTTTTACAAGAAAAGGTATAGTTGTAGATATTCATCGTGTATTTTATCAAATCATTCTTACCAGGCTTTGCAATATCTCGGACACGTTGACAGTGGGATTCTTGGCAGCTTCCTGCAACAGGCAAGAATATGAGAATGAATGGTGTGCTAGTTTTGGGAATTCGACCAAATTTTACTATAGATAATTGGAGATATAAAACTGATCAATGATTGGAATATTTTTATGCATGAGCAAACACCACACATTTGGCATGTTTGACTTCATTGTTTTATAACTACAAAATTAATATCGTTTCTTATGCGTTTTCTGTGTGTTCTATGTTATTTTTCGTTCATATAGCATAAATCAAAAAAGCTCTTTTGTGTACATATTAAAATATATTTGTTAATTGTTTATGACCAAATAAATATTGATGGTCATCATTTTTCAGTTATTCAGTGATTGGAGCAACCCTGTCATTTTCTACAAAAAACTTTCATATGCCTGTCTGTATACCAAATGGTGTATAATTAAAAACTATTTTGTAACCTTAAGGCAAACATCAAATGGTCATCATCAATTGACGTTACAATCTTTTGAGGGGTCTAGTGGTTCAGGTGTCCGCCTCTCACTCAAGAAGTTGTGGGTTCGATCCCCACCAGGGGTACTTTCTTATGGCCTCTCAAAATGGGAAACAGTACTAGTTTCTACGCAGGAAACAGACTCAAGATTTATTCAACAAGCTATCAGTTTTCATCACAATCGAGCTACAAGAAATTTGTATAAACTAATCTCTTATAGATACAAATATTCAAATGGGGATGCTGTCCAATTTGTCAGTCAATCAAGAAGTGGAACTCAACAAATATTTTATTCATTGATATGGGACTTAGTACAAATGTGCATTTTGTTATATGGACCAAGTGAACCAAGTTTCATATGAGCTTCTTCATGCGAACAAAGTAAACGTCAACATGAAAGTTAATATACAATGACTGCTCCAATTCCAACAAGCTTAAGTCAATACCTAAACCTTTTCTTCAAGAAAAGAAGAACTAAAGAAGAGCACCGATGGGTGAACGCCAATGCACAAGACTTATTAAAGCCAGAGTTAAGGGCCTTGTTATAAGTGTGAATTTAATTATCTTTGAGGTTTTGGAGATATAACCAAGGTTCAAGGTTGTTGTAAACAACGTCGCTGACAACAACACCAAGGCTATGACGGTGCCTCAACTGACGGTGCCTCAACTTTTTCATTTTCGAAAAACAGAAGGGCTGAAAAATATATTTCATATTGTCACCTCTTGCAGTTGCCTAGCGGCATCAGTCCTTTGTCTGCTAGCAACAGAAGGGTCACCACTCAGTGACAGACTGGCTGATCTGTTGGACAGAAACATACAAATTTAGCATAATATTATACTAAAAACAGGAAAGGGTTGAAATTAAAGTCACATCATTTCACTTAAGAAGAATGTCATCTAAAAATACCAGGTAATGCTATGGAGGAACAATTTATCCCTAAAAATAACAATTAACAAACAACTTTGACAGATATACACAACCAAATAATTTTCCAAGTACAATAATGTATTTAATTAATTTAGTGTAATGTGGCCTAGATTTTTCAATCATTATTTTTTTTATAAATTTGCCTTAAGCATTTATAACTTCTCTTTGAACTGGAGCTCAATTTTTAACATCACAAAATGTATTTGAAAAGAGAACTTTATCATAGAAACAAGTTATCTCTTAGATTTCCTGTAAAGTACATTCAAAGAACACTAACTGGTCCTGCATGATATCCTTGGCCGTGGACTGTATATTCATAAGCTCTCTTCTCTTCATCTGGTCTTCAAGTCGCGTCCTCTCGTTGCTGGATAGGCCCGGACTTCGGCTGGCTTCAGGCATACCTCCACTTCTCTGGCCGATCTGCCGCTCCCTGTAGGTGTGATGGTAGTTAGGAATAATTAAGACATTTCGATTTAACAATGCCAACTAATGGAATGGCTCCCTGTATATGGGATGGTAGTTAGGAATAATTAAGACATTTCTATTTAACATTGCTATCTCATGGAATGGCTCCCTGTATATGGGATGGTAGATAGGAATAATTAAGACATTTTTTATTTAACATTGCTATCTCATGGAATGGCTCCCTGTATATGGATGGGATGGTAATTAGAAATAAGTAACATATTTCTATTTAACATTGCCAACTCATGGAATGGCTCCTTGTAAGTGTGATGGTAGTTAGGAATGATTAAGATATTATTATGTGTTATGGAACCATAAGAAAGGTGCATACCAAGTCTGAAGAAAACAAGTATTTAATAGTTACTGATCCAAAACAAAAATAAGACGCCACCAGACAAAGTAACCTTTATTTGTCTGCTATGTTTAGCAGGCGATAGCAAAAACAAAACTGACCTCTCTTCAAAGCGCCTCAGCCTTATCAGGTCGATATCTTCCGTTTGTTCCAGCCTCGCTCGTCTGGCAATCATGTCTTCTAGACGATCCTTCTCAAGTGAGTCAAGGTACTTCCTGCGTGCCATGACATCGTCCAGACGTCTCCGTTCATCGTAGGGGTCAGCAAGACGATGTCGCTCCATCATTAGACTGTCCAGGTATCGACGTTCATCTAACATTCGCCTGAGGACAAGGAGGAAACAAACTTACAAAACCTTTATTTTATGTATTTTATAATCATGTTTGATTTACCTTAAAAAACACAAGAGCACAGCATAAAAAGGATTGTTAAATCTGCTGTTAATTTTTAATCTATTTATATAAACAAATATGTCAGCAAAACAGATTGGACAGTGAACACTGTCAACAGAATTACATTACAGGAGTTCATGTCTTTTTAAAGTTTGCACATTCAAATACCCGGTAGACAATTAAGCCATGCTACCTAGTTATGTAATACTTACCATAATACTGCCTGACTGACATGTTCATAGTATGCATACTTTTTTATTGTAACTATTAAACCCTTTACTTCATAGATAATACACCCTATCAGCTACTACTAGTGTCTGCCCTTATCAGTAATTGGATTATCAGCAACTTATAGGGAGCTGGCCCCTATCAGTGCCCTATCTTTATAGGGGTATTGGAAAAGACAGTAGGAAAATGACACCTGCTCTGTTTAAATCATATTTACTACACCAAATATTATTTTTTTCATTTTGAATGAAAGACTTGTAGAAAATAAATTTTTCTTGCATATCGGACGTGTGTTTCCAGTCATGTGACCGGTGCTGGAAAAACTTCCCCATGTAAGATGAGTCACGCGCAAAAACGTGCCACTTTTTATTTCTTTTATTGTTTGGTTAATGAAAAGTATATTATGCAATTTCAATAAAGCGGAATCAAAAATATAAGTATACAATACTTAGAATCAAAATTGAAAATAAATAATCGTAAAAGCGCGATTTTTAAAGGAACTATTTGACGTCGATAGTGATTTAAAATTACTGCGCTTTATGATGTCAGTACACAACATTGCACACACTTTTTGGTGAAATGTTCAAAAGTGCATTTTCTATGTCAATTTTTCCACAAAATCATAATTTTAGGTATGCAAGAAAAAATATCAATCATGTTTCTCTGGTCCGGATCCAAAAATCTGACCCTCGGGCATGCTGCATGACCTTCCAGCCGTACCGAAAACATATGAAAGATACTTATAATCTTCAAGCTCATATTTTTTTTCTATATATTACTGTATATTGAAATAATTATAGTAATTTTACTAGGTATGTTCAAACATATTTTGGACTTCCGCATTTCTACCTCAAATGTATTACATCTAATCATATGGGTATTTCGGAAAAATGAGTTACTATAAAGTAGAGTTAATTATGAACAGCATGACATCACGTTGCTCTCTGTGTTCAGTTGTGTTGATATATTTTTCCATCATGGAATAAAACATCTCTTCATTATGATATTTTTTAAAAAGAACAGGTGCGGCTACAATATCAGAAATCATACATTTTGGCAGTGCTAATTATGAATATCAGTTAATGCTATATGTTAATAAATAAGTGATTTAATATTGGCCCTGTGATTTGTCCAAGGGCAGTCATATTGGCTCAATGCCGAAGGTCGAGGGCCAATACGACTGTCCCAAGGACAAATTACAGAGCCAATATCAAATTACTTATTTATTGACAATTTTATTAAATTACTTCATGGATACAGAATTTAAACACTAAATTTATTAAAAAAATGTATTAATTATAACAAAGAACCACTCTTATATACATAACACATTTTATATTTGTCATAAATTTTATATATTTAAAACAAAATGGCTGCCATTTCCGAACTTCCAGCTGCGAATCGATATCAATTTTTGGCCCTGTTTAATTAGCCAAACAAATCCTTTAAAATGTGGGCTGTATATCAATATCATTTTTCGGACCAGGGCTGCTAACTGATATAGATATTGGCACTGAGATAGAGAAGGCATTTGCATTATTGGACGAGGCAAATGCTGTGTTTAAGGGCTAAAAATTAATAGTTATATAAAATTGTCAGTTAATGTTTGATGATCAACAATTAATCAATGATTTTACTTACAGCATCATTACTACTTACCGCTCATAATATGGGTCATTATGTTGATGGAAGTCGAACCTCTCTCGGTACGATACTCTGAAGTCTTCTCGGCTATATGGGTCATATGATTGGTAAGGATCTGGCTGATATGGTTCTCTGCCATATCGACCGTGCCTGAATATAGTGTTAAAAAGGCTATATAGAGTGAAGTTTATAGTAGGAAGATACATGTAACATAGGACAGCTGTTATCTGGGGCCATGATTATAGTCTCAAGTCTGAGTTCGGACTCAAGTGGCAAATCCGCAAATCTTCATTTAATCGGAACTTTCCTTCTAACTGAGAACTAATGATGAAATATACTGAATTTTAATATGAAAAATTGTACCAGCATTTGGAAGTCTATTTAGATCCAAACAAACCCATGTGCAGCTCTTAATCAGAGTCAGCATACACAGTGCCCATAAGACCACATTTTTGACTTCAGTTTCAAGTCCGAGTCTAGACGTAGACTCAGAAAATCATTTTTATAAAAAATAAACTAGAAGCGCGGCAATGCGACGAAACCAGGTTTTTGTTATGGGCAATCAGAAATTATAGCCAATTAATTTGTTGTATGACTTTATCTTTACTTTTATCAAAAAGAGACGTAACTGAAAATTACTGTTGGCGGAAACCATTTTTTTATTTTTAGTAATAGTGACCTTGACCTTAGCCCCTCCCCACTCAAAAGCAATTCCAAGCTAGCTCTTCACATAAGCTACCTACACATGCACTTAGTTTCATCAATATCTATAAATGCTAACTTATGTTATTGGGCAGAAACCATTTTTCTATTTTTAGTAACAGGCGACCTTGACCTTAGCCCCACCCCCCTCAAAAGCAATCCCAAGCTAGCTCTGTACATAAGCTACCTACACACCAAGTTTCATCAATATCGGTCAATGCTAACTAAAGTTATTGGGCAGAAACCATTTTTCTATTTTACGAAACAGTGACCTTGACCATTTTTCTATTTTAAGTAATAGTGACCTTGACCTTAGCCCCTCCCCACTCAAAAGCAATCCCAAGCTAGCTCTTCACATAAGCAACTTACACACCAAGTTTCATATATCAATATCGGTCAATGCTAACTAAAATTATTGGGCAGAAACCATTTTTCTATTTTAAGTAACAGTGACCTTGACCTTAGCCCCTCCCCCCTCAATAGCAATCCCAAGCTAGCTCTTCACATAAGCTACCTACACACCAACTTTCGTCAATATCTATCAATCCTAACTAAAAGTTATTGGGCAGAAACCATTTTTCTATTTTTAGTAACAGGCGACCTTGACCTTAGCCCCACCCCCCTCAAAAGCAATCCCAAGCTTGCTCTTCACATAAGCTACCTACACACCAAGTTTCATCAATATCTGTCAATGCTAACTAAAGTTATTGAACAGAAACCAATGTTTGACGCCCGCCCGCCCGTCCATCCGCCCGCCCAACGACAACCTCATTCTAATAACCCGGTTTTCGTTGAAAACCTGGTTAAAAAATCACCTTGATGCGATTTATTTTAATCAAATATGTAAATAACAGTAAACATTTAAAAGTGATGTAAATCAGCATAGTTCATCATCAATACTATGCCAGAAGGAAAGTTAAAATGAAATGGAGATTGGCAATTTAGACTCTTGAGTCTAAAGTCAGACACTGGCCATAGACATCGTCCATGTTTAATAATTATGCAAGTACTAATGAGTTTCCTGAATTTGAAGTAAGTTAGTTCAATTTACAAGAATGATTTCACTACGCATGAATGTCTAATTAGGGTACAAATATGTGGTTGGAATACCTTTATCTTTCCTTAAAGATGCACTATTGCTCCAAAATGAGATTTACCAAAATTAATAATATCATTATAAAAAGGATGATTAAATGTCGAAAACAATGGTCCGAAGGATACCAAGTTTAATTTGAAAGAAATGAGCATAAAACATGGTATTTCTACCTTATGCGACTAGAGTAGACCACAGTAAATCTTTTAGCTTTCACCAATCATTATATATTTTTGTGCTTTCTGCTATTAAATACGCGGTTACATTTTTAATATCTTCCATAGATGCATTATTTAGTAAGTAGTTAAAGGTATGTCCATTTTAAAGTTTTTAATCGATATACATACATGGGCCTATCATCTTTAGGGTACCGTCTGCCTCTGTTTTGGTCATATCTGGTTTCATAAAAGCTATCCTGTGAATTGTCGTCACCCCAATCCTCCCGTTCAAACCGACCCCTCTTTGGACCCCAATGGCCTCTGTCTTCTGCTCCAACCTGACCATGCCTTGGAGGCGCATCTGAGGACATAAATTGTGAGCGCAAACTTTGTATAGTTTTTTGAATATATTTATGAACAGTCATCGCCATAAGACTTTTGGATAAACTAGCTTGAATTGAAGCACATGTGAGATAGCAGTTACCACATGATATATCAAAACCTTGTGCTTAAGTCACAATCTCATTGCCAAAATTCTACCATTTTTAAAAAACATTCTTGTGTCAGAATTACTCCATAACTAATTTACATAGTTAATGATAATGCCCTTCTGGTAAATTTCTCAAAACTTTTCAAAAGTCTCTTTCACCTGAAATTTCATAATTTCCATAAAAAGAGCAAAATCCTTACCGCCAGATTGCTCCAATCGTTCCTGACGTTTCTTACGTCTGAATTCCTCCATGACAATCTCGGTCTTCTCCTCCGTGTCAATCTCTCGTAGTGTACTAGCCTTCTCCGCCAGGGCCATAGCGTGACGCTTCATATTGTTCTGTAATACAAGCAGGGGTATTATATAACTACAATTTACAGACACCATTTACTAGTATATCTTGCTTTATGAATTTTGATAAACTCATGCTTTTTTCCCCATTTTTCCCCAATAGTTTTTGAATGTAATTAACCTAACTGTCATTTTATGAAGCATCATAGCTGAAGAAATGCTTGTGCCTAAATTGTGATAATGATCCTGCTACAAATTTAGTTATACATAATTATTGATTGGATATTATCGTTGTAAAAATGTTGACCCAATGTCCAACTCAAAAACTTAAATACTGTTAAAGACATCAATGCTATGGTAGAACTTTTTATGCCTCCTTTAGTGAGGCATATAGAAATCACACTGTCCATCCATTTATATTGTATCTCAGCTTTACATTTATTACTTATTTACTTTATCTCTTTCAAAATCAATCAATTCATGTTCTTGCCTCAATCATGAAGTTCACACTTAAAAGTCAATTGGCCATCACACAGATGAGGCCAATTCAGGGGCATTTGTCATGCTTCTGTGACAGGTCTGTTTTTTTTATCTTAGCAAAAAACCCACAATCCATCAAAACTTACGTCAAAGTCTTTCTCATCATTATCCACATCCAGTTCGATCTTCACACGAACCTGACCTCGCCCTTCCTTCTTGTAAATATCCTTTGCAAACATCTCACAGTTTGCATTTATCTCCGATTTCTTTTTCTTAGAGTTGAACTTGGTCAAATGTTCATAGATGCTCGGATGCTTAGCTTTCTGAAAAATATAAAGGGGCTTAACTCAATAATAATCTCATTCAGTGTTATGGTCCTTGCTACAAATATACATGTCATTTATATATATATTATACTTTACATATATGTGTCCCTTCTTAGTATATATATATATAAAGTTGATCGGTCCGCATATCACTGTATTTTAATATAAATCCAGTTTTTATGACTTCAGCAGTACGGACCTGTTCAAAATCTAATATAGACTGCTGACATCATAAAAATGGTGAGTGCTGCTTGCGATTTTGACAAAGGCAGAAAAAAATTGAAGGCAAAGCTATTAGCTTTGTTAATTGAAACACTTCAAAAACAATGGTAAAATAAAGTGTTCGGTGTAATATAAGGCTAATGCCTCAATCCATATACACCTTCGGGGGCTGACTGGTCGGTCCTTATAATGTCATATGACACTCATCAGTGTGTAATATTTCTTAAATAGATAGTGTGGTAAAAATCAGGTTATTTAAGACTCAAGTTAATACCAATGACAGTTTTCAAATTACCAGTCACCTAAAGGATACTGTTTTTATGCGGAACAGAGAAAGCCAATTATAACACAAGCACTATGCCTAGACTTTGAAAAACATTCTAGAAAACAAGAGGAGTGCAGAGGGACCATAAACACTTGTCTGGTGTTCTTTGAATACAAAGGGGCATAACTCAGGAAGACAGTAAAAGATGGAGTAATGGACCTTGCTGTATATAAGCGTATTGTTTCAAGCAACATGTGTACCAAGTTCTATCTTGAATTTTCTTTTAGTTATGACCAAACTTTTTGCACCACAATGCATGTGACACAAGGGCTACTGCAATACCAAGACTTCTTTTCTGCAGAAACCAGACAAGCTAAAACTATATCAGACAACCCATTACCTCTAAAACAATCATATGATGGTCACACTGATAAAAAATGTCAACTGATGTGATGCTGATTTGTATAATTACATCTGTCCATTGGTTTACCCTTTCAGGGATGTGATTGATCTGGCAGCTGAAGGGCTGATGAGTTTTGGGGGTGCTTTATGCCCCCATTTAGGATGAAACACCCTTCCTCTAAGGCAAAACTGGCTTTTTAAAAGCCTTTTTGAGGGCTCTCCTGACTTCAAAATTGAAGTAATCTGGAGTGTGAATACTGACAACAAATAATTAAAAAGCAGTTTAACTATTTTTTAAATCAGTTTTTAGACCCTGGAGCCGTAAGTTTGCGGGAATCCATGCATCCGCAGACAAATCACATCTGCTCTCTTGTAATTTGAGGGTGGTTTGGTGTCATGTCATTTTAAAACAAGAGATCTACTATAAATGTAAACATACAAACAAATTGAGCCTATGCTTCGACCCCACGATGTGTGATATGATAGTACTGACGTCACACTTGGCCTCACACAGGTTACACACGTAGCGAGGGGCCACCTTGGGATCACTTTTCTGAAACTCTGTCACATAGTCCAGTCCTGCACAAAAAAGGCAAGAAATTGGTGCTTGGTTTGGTCAAACCAATATTTATTTTGATAATACAGTAAGTTTATATACACACATAATAGCAAGTCGACATATAATCACAAAGCAATCATGGTAGTCAATATTTGTAAGTATCAGATATCAATAAGTTGTGCTAGCAATTTAAGTACACAGTAACAGAATCGAGAAGTTAGCATTAATGCTTTTTCTTAGTCTCTTTTCTGTGATTGGTGGATTGGTGGTTGAACAATCTAATGGAACAAACAGAGGGACGCTGGTGATCGCCATTCGCGGCAAATATGACAAAATCATAAAAAGTGGTGACAGTTTTTATATTCATTTTATGGGCAACAGCTTCAATTGTGATTTTCTGTAATATTTACTATTTCAATGACACAAGCGAAACTGATTTGCCTACACATGTAAATTAATAAGCATGTCTGTAAAAAAGGGAACATTGAATTGGGCTATGAAGAAGTTGAACATTTATGAATTTGGCAGAAAATGTTAGACATTGTGTTTAACTGAGGTGATATTAGGTTTCAACCGCCAGATATGTAAAGTTTGTATGTATTTATTATCTTGTTATGAGTTATAGCATTGAATTATATGAAGGCTGAAGCGTGCCCATCCTGGGCTCAATGAGACCAGAAGGGTGCTTCTGATAATGGACAGTGTGCAGCACCTTTCCATATATCTTCAGCTAAAACTCTTATGCTATAAAAAAAATATGTGTTAAGGATGAGACAATTCCAAGTTCCTACCAAGTATAGGATGGGGGCATTCCTGGATTGTTTTCATGCATTTCGCCTCCACTTCTGTTTCAATCATGATTCCACTTGTCTGTTTCTTCTTGGCCTTCACCTTGACTGTAAGTAGATCATGAAATTACATGTTAATTGCAGACAGAATGCTTGTTGCAAGATAAGGCTTTATTAATGTAATATATTACTTGTTTAGAATAATGGTAAACAATAACTGTCACTGGAATGTGACAAATGCCCACCAAAGGCTAGCCAATTATATTTGGGCTTATATGGATAGATAGCCTTTAGTATATAACATATTTTCATAATGACCTCCCCATGCAGTTCAGCAATATTGATCACCAACATATTTTTAGAGCAGAGTATGAACACGAATATGAGATGTCACTTAAATCTTGAAAAAATATTTTTTTCCAGTTTTCTTCTTCACATTACTCTTATGATTGTTGTTATCTTTTTAAAACTTAGAGCTGAAATAAAACCACATAGAATCACACCTTTCAGGTACTGGAAAAGCATACAAATATAAACTCTGAATATTACAGTTTGTTAAATACTACTGATCAATGCAAAACATATCGCAAAATATGGTAGTTTGTATCCCACTCCAGTGTAATACAGCCATATTCCACTCGGCCGATGTCATGTCATTACAAGTTTAATTGCGCAAAAATAAAATGATGTTCAAAAACATGTGTCATAAAAACGACATTTAATATGAAATAATGTCTTTGAGATATAAACCAGTAATGTATACATTATACTAAAAGGGATGATAGTACTGTCTTTTGATTTCTGTATATTTCGATTTCATTCAGCTAGTGTTCTCATGAAAGCCAAATCCTCCATGATCCAAAAGCAGTACATCTTAAGCATATTATAATATCTTACCGGTGTTGTCTTTTTAACTGAAATAACCTATTAACTTACCTTAAATCTTGACTTACCTTCACAATAGGAACTAAATCATATACAGGACAGCTTCAAGAGGGAACAATTTTAGGTCCAAACATTAATCCAAGTATATTAAACTTTAAAACATGACAACATATTTTTTGAAGAATTCTGACAACTTCTCACATCTTCAATATCATAAATTTAGATTTTAAGCTGGTAAATCTATTTAAATAGAAATTAACTGATGTCATGTTTTGAAGATTAATAGAATTGTTCTATATTGAACAAAGTCTTCAAATATATATACAAGATGTTTATTTCAAACTGAATGCAAATGTCACCCTATCTTTAATTACTGACGTACATGTAAAAGGACATTAGGGCCATATGAAGTCTATTTCATAAAAGGGCTCCAGCCCATACACAAACAAAAGTGTGCATACATATATGATACAAACATACCATCAATGCACATATCATACTATCTCTTTTTTCCAATAAACATTTCTGTGTAAACATACAATATTTTTTTAAACTTAGTGATTTGTTGGTCAGGCTCTGAAATATTTATTTCATTTTGCTATTAAAAAGAGTTAATAAATTGATAACACGACAATAATGTTAACTGAAAATCTTGATCTAACGATATTTTCCCTTACGTTTATTGATAAAAGTCTTCAAGTATGCATTACCATGGGTCCAAGTAAGCAGGTATAAACACACATAAACACTAATTTGTTCACAATAAGATGTTGAGTTGCAAAGCTGTCGAGTTACAAATAGCTATTTCACCACCAATTTCTTCTGTCAAAACCTTTTTAGATATCATTATTACTAAGAACCAATTCAAATACAACAATATACTGAAATAACGTAACGTTACATCAGGCATTTCAAGCTATATCCAGCAATGAGGAAGCATTTATTTATAACAGAACCGTCTGCAATTATAGCATGATACATTGCTACACGAAACACATCCTGTAGTTTCAGATGAGGGAAGCCTTTCCCCAAACTTTTTTCATAAGCATCAGGTGCCGCACAGATTCTATGAATAAAGAGCTCTCATGAGATCATTGTTCGGTGTGTAAAGTAGCTATCCACTGATCTCAACTATACTGCACTCTACTGCAATGGAACTGATGAAATGTTCTTATTCCAAACAAGCTAATTCTTATGGTATTGACATCCCATGTCATGATTTTCAGGCTCGAAAAGTGGGTTTGAAGTTGACAACCAGGCAAAACGTTTCCATTTTGGCAGATACACGCTCCCAATATCACTGCATTAGAACTACAATGAAAATTCCTCATACCAAGCAAGCTAGTTTCTTGGTACAGATCTTTTGTCGGCTGGTCATGGTTTTCAAGATGAGGTTGCTGCTTGCAGTCATCTAATTCAGTCTATAAGAAGATTCTTTTCTTTTTGATCCTGATGTGCTTTCAAAATTGAAGCTGCGTCAGGAAGTTCTCACGAAGACCTCATCACTTGTATCAGTAGTTTTTATCATTTCTGATTGATGAGCAAGTATTAATTCTATCCATTTTTTACATCGATAGAGGTAAATGAGCTTCAAAAATACTTTCCATTGTGTTTTTAAGCTAAGAATAAAATCATCAAGCATACAATGAATGAAATCATTATTTCATAGAAGCAACAAGAAAATATATGTTAATTTAAGATATATATGTTGTCTGTCCTCAAAATCTCGTCTTAAGGCAAGAAGTGAAATTGTTATTTAGTGCACAAGTGACAGAGTAAAATCATGTTCAAATTAGAAAAAAAAATGTCATATTATTTGCTTCAAACCTTTCAATAAAAAATCTTCTATTTAAAAAAAAATATGCTTCAGCCATTAAAATAGACGAATCAGTAATGTCAGTATATTCATAATGAGAAGCTAGCTGTGAAATAATAAGACTGAATCACTTAAATAATTAACAGTTAATTATATAGCGTTTTACTCACCACCCTTCGCTGCAAGCTCCAAGTTCTGAAAAATACAGAAAACGTAGTCAATACATGTATATTAATAATCAAGTCTTTTAAAAATAAAATCTGTAAAAATGTTCGGAAAATAATGAATACGTTTCAATAGACTTTCTTGCAATACCAAAACATTAACTTGAATGAAAATAAAAAAATACAAAGATTAGGACAAGCCCCATAAGTTTTCATAGTATTACATAAGATAAAACAATTCTGCTTGTATTTCTTTTATTTTCCATCTTTCAAAATTAATTTTATGTTTTATTGTATTTGTTCAGTAGAACATAGACAAATAAGATTTAAATTCTTACCAAGATATATAAAAGTGGGAAGGTGGATGATTAGATTTATGATGTAAAAAAAGCAAGTGGCATGCTTAAATTTTGGCACTTTTTCATTCATCACTGACTAATTCTGCCACAGGAAATATGTTTCTCTGGCCATCAGTTAATTATCAAGAATTTAAACAAGAAAGAGCACTACTGTAGAGAACCAACGCCAACATTGTGTACATTTTATCCAGTCAAACATTATGCATAACTAAACCATTATTAATGCAAGAGTTATGGGTACTTCTCCAAACATGCACATTGTCTAATTCAACATGTGTACTAAGTTTCATCTGAATAGCTTGATTACTTTTTTAGTTATGGCCATGGTTAAAGTTTTTTGCAAGGCAACTATGGCACCACTGTTAACACCACCTGATGCCAGGGCTACTTCTATACTTAGACTTTATTTCTTCAAAGATCAGATGAGCTCAAATTGATAAATCACTTCTCTTTAAAATGCACTCAATTATGCATTAATCCATCAATACAGAAAAATCATCTGTACTCTGCTAGGCCCAAGAACACAGATTTACAGCAAGTATTTAAGTTTCTACTTAAATATTTCACTTGCATTAAATCTGTGCATTTTTTAAAGACCATCCCTTGATAGTTTACAGTTTTCGTATCAACGAAGCACAACTTCCTCATTTTTTACCATTCTGGCACAGCAAATATAAAAAAAATTCTCTGGCCATCAATATCGTTAATCACCAAAAATTAAAACAAGAGCACTGTGGAACAAACCCCAACTTGTGTATGTTTTTCCTGTCAAACAGGGTGCATAACTAAACAATTATTAAAGCAAGAGTTATGGGTACTTCTCCAAACATGCACATTGTCTAATTCAACATGTGTACTAAGTTTCACCTGAATAGCTTGATTACTTTTTAAGTTATGGCCCTGGTTAAAGTTTTTTGCAAGCCATCTATGGCACCTCTGTAAACGCAAATGTGATGCAAAGGCATTAGTGGCACCTCAGTTAACACCACCTGATGCCAGGGCTACTTCTATACTTAGACTTTATTTCTTCAAAGAACATATGAGCTCAAATTGATAAATCACTTCTCTTTGAAATGCACTCAATTATGCATGAATCCATCAATACAGAAAATTCATCTGTATTCTGCTAGGCCCAAGAACACAGATTTACAGCAAGTATTTAAGTTTCTACTTAAATATTTCACTTGCATTAAATCTGTGCATTTTTTTAAGTCCATCCCTTGATAGTGTACAGTTTTCGTACCAACAAAGCACAGTTTTACAGCAAGTTTTCTTCAAATGACGAAACTATCAAACATTTGAAGATTGAGTATTCTTATACGATACATATTTAATGTGTTTAGGAGTCTATGATTTCAGTATACTACTGTAATGTTGTTGTTTTTTCAATTTAGGACATTTCGTATATTATTCTTGTGTATACAACAATAGTTTGCTGTCATAGTAATTCACTTTTCAGGCATTACAGTGAAAAAACTTATTACCAATGAGCTATGGAATGGTTTTATTTGTGTATAAGCGTTTTGTCCCAGTTGGTCTTTTCAGTAACAATATTTATTTGTTTTAAATTTCAAATCATTTTCCACTTCATTTTCTTATGGAACAATTTAATACCATATTTCATATTGTAGTAGAAGGCTTTTCTTAATCATCAAAAGCAAGCATCTGTATTTTTTATGCATGAATACTATGGGCACAATATTTACAAGCATTGATGTATTCATTGATACCATTCATTAAAAAAACAAGCCATAAAAACTTTAAACAAGCCCTGCTATATAACATCGAGACTTTGAGCATGCCCAAACAGCATCCTACAAGAGCTGGGCCTTATTTTGACCATTGGTATAACTATTAAGAACAATATTAAGCAATTTTTAAATGAACATTATTTCAGAACAGAGTTACTTAAGATGGTGTCCAGAATTTATCGGACAAATAATATGTTAAGCCTGAGACAACTAGAGCTGTCATAGGAGTGACGAATACCCCCAAATGCCGCCTGGACACAGGAATGGCAAACCATTCCTTTGAAAAGAGGCCATAACTCCAAGGTTACTGCATGCTGCATCTTCTTTTATCATGCATGTATTGTTTTATTTAAATCTGTTGAGTAATTTAGAAGTTACACTGCTGACAAGAAAAACTAGCCTTTCATGAGTTATCGTCCGGAAACCGTTTTTCTGTTCTTAGTAACAGTGACCTTGACCTTGGCCCCACCAGCCCCAATATTGAACTTGACCTGTATCTTCTGATGTTACACCTGCGTACCAAAAATTGTTCAAATCTGTCTAGCCTTTCATGAGTTATCGTAAGGAAACCGTTTTTCTATTTTTAGTAACAGTGACCTTGACCTTGGCCCCACCAGCCCCAATATCGAACTTGACCTGTATCTTCTGATGTTACACCTGTGTACCAAAAATTGTTCAAATCTGTCAAGCCTTTCATGATTTATCGTCCGGAAACCGTTTCTATTTTTAGCAACAGTGACCTTGACCTTGGCCCCACCAGCCCCAATATCGAACTTGACCTGTATCTTCTGATGTTACACCTGTGTACCAAAAATTGTTCAAATCTGTCAAGCCTTTCATGAGTTATCGTCCGGAAACCGTTTTTCTATTTTTAGTAACAGTGACCTTGACCTTGGCCCCACCAGCCCCAATATCAAACTTGACCTGTATCTTCTGATGTTACACCTGTGTACCAAAAAATTGTTCAAATCTGTCTAGCCTTTCATGAGTTATCGTAAGGAAACCGTTTTTTCTATTTTTAGTAACAGTGACCTTGACCTTGGCCCCACCAGCCCCAATATCAAACTTGACCTGTATCGTCTGATGTTACACCTGTGTACCAAAAAATTTTCAAATCTGTCTAGCCTTTCATGAGTTATCGTCCGGAAACCATGAAAACCGACAGACGGGCCGACCGACAAGCTCACTCCTATATACCCCCTCAAACTTCGTTTGTGAGGGTATAATTATATGCAATGTGGCTATGGAGAATAAGTAAAGATGTGTTCAATAATTCAATGCTTTGCCTTACAGTATTGGCAATATTAATAGCTTGCACTATTTTTTCAAGTACATGTATGAACTACTTGCATTAAAACTGTGTCATTGTATCTCACATTTGTATTTTAATTCATCATTGTTTCATATATCATAAACATTCCCATCAAAACTCTTGAGGGGAATGTTTAATCCTTTCTACGAATAAGAAAGATCTTCGCCATTTGGTTAAATGTCTGAAGTGCAAATTTTAACCATACAAAGACAGGCTTCTTTGAACCGGTCCAAAATTTATCATATAAATATTAACTGTCAAATTTGCTTTGAATACTTTTCAAGACATAAAGAATAGTCTTTTGAAAAGCCTTTTCTTAAAGAACATCTAAAAATTTCCCCATAAACAAAGTTTGTGGCTAGTGTTGTTACGAGGGTCGATTATAAATAACTAATCAAAAAGGTCAATTCTGATTTTGCCATGATTGATTTCTGAAGAGAAATATT
Source organism: Mya arenaria (assembly GCF_026914265.1). NCBI lineage: Eukaryota > Metazoa > Mollusca > Bivalvia > Myida > Myidae > Mya > Mya arenaria. The sequence goes on along the minus strand of NC_069129.1, from coordinate 20,424,303 downwards.
AAGATTTCACCTCCTTTCTAACAAAGCAGAAATAATCCCAGCCCCAAATTTCTCATCAAATTTAATACAGCTTTTGAGATACATGGAAGAATCTGCATAGCCGTGCATTTTTTAAAAACTTACTTAAATGCCTGTGCCTGTTTTTTTGTGAAAAACCAGCTCGATAATTCCCAAAATTGAGTAAAGTTATCGATAGTAAATATCTGATACCAGCACAAACGGCAGCTATTTTATTTGTCCATTTATTTCACCAGATTAAATGTATTTATCAATTCTAGTATACCTGTATTTCATTTTTTCAAGTTTTGGTCTGAATTATTCATTATCACACTTTTGTTTTATGTTAAAAACAGTTATACATTTGTCTGACAGAGTCAAAACCAGTAGCAACTGCACTACAACCTGTTTGAACAATTTTGTCAAGGTATAAAACATTCTTGCTATTTACATTGAAAACGTATGTTCGCATTCCAACTCTGTGAACACATGCAACTGGTTATCCCACAAACGGAATAACAATTGGGGAAACCTGATCATCTTTATTAAAAGACATTCTTACCTCCTTGAAGAAGACTCTGCAGTCTTAAAATACATCAAGTACATCATTTTACTTACCGGAACCTTTTGCGTGCATGAAACTCCAAGCCATTCAATGCTGTTTACAAGTACACTATCAAAGCTTTTTTAAGTTTATAAGTAAAAAATACAAAATCATTTTTTTTCCGATTTCTTACTTAAATCATACTTTAAATCATAGAAAAAATGAGAATTCTTACATGTTTGTGCTGTTTTCCATCGATGTGAGCCCGAAAAGCCTGTGCCCCTGTACATCGAATTTCACACAACTGAAATAAAAGAAAACAAACTTAACCCTTTGCATGCTGGGTAAATTGTCGTCTGCTCTAAAATGTTGTCTGGTTTATTCTAAATTTCTTTCAATTTACTTAAAACTTTGGGGATATATTGACCGAGTGGCAAACAGCTTGGAACCTGACCAGGCGCCGAGTTACTCGGCGGCTGGTCTGGTTCCATGCTGTTTGCAAAGCCTTTAAAATCGCCATCAGCAGCCTAAGGGTTAAATAGAACAACATACTGGAATAAAATAAACATACTGAAATTATCAAGATACTGAAATAAAAAACAACAAAGTTATGTTAAGGTTAAAACATTTTGAAGAATTTTTTCAAAAGTAGATGGGATCCTCTGTGTTATTGCCACTTTACTCTGGAGTCCTAGCAACGGCTCCAGCAGGTCCAGGGCAGGGCAATTGTGGGGGTTATCCCAGTCAGAGCCCCTTTGAATCTTCTGGGTTTTAAGCTTTTTAAGAGCCTTACATTTCATCTAACCCTATGAGTACGAGTAAGCTAGTTGTAAATAGTAAGAAAAAATATAGACCAAATTTCTCACCTAAATAAGAAAATCACATAGATTCAGAGATGAATTATCTGAAGTTTGAGTTGAGAAATTTGGAGCTAGTGGGGACAACATGGGAAAATTAAATTAAACTATTAAGTTTGATGAAAAAGTATTTTTAAAAGGTTTATGAATAAATTTAGATTGAAGTTTGTTTAAATGTCTAGTCAAATATGCTATTAAAAATCATTCAAAGCACTTATTTTATATAAAATTGACAATCATCAACCATGATTTTTAGTAATTAATACTATATATATATAATATATATACAAAAAGCCTTCCATATACCGGGCAAGAATAATTATCAGGCAAGTGACTCTTTCCAATCTGCTCTGGATTCAGGTCCCTCTCTTCGATGTTCTTGCGCATACGGATGGAATCTATCATGTCATTGTCAAGATCCATCCAGTTGTCTTCCACCTCAAATTCATCCTTAAATTCTGCCTCAACATTTTGTGGCCTTGGAGCTGGAATCTGAACCTCTGAAAAGGCATTGGTTAATACAGGGCTGGCAGGGCTTTTTCTATAGTACCCACGGGTCCGACTATCGGACCTATTCCCAATTTTTTTTATTTTAGAATTCTTTTATCCCGTCCGGGTTCATTTTCAACATCCTCATAAATTATGTGATATATTAAGTTTTTTTTGGAAATTAAACTCGGAAATCATTGATTTTCATAACATTTGGAGATCAGTATAAAATGTTATCTATCATGATTTATTGCAATAGATATATGATTTACGTTTAAGGATTGATATTTTTGGGTCTTTTAAGTACGGAAAATAAACTAATATTTAATCATTTCCTAATTCGCAGGAGACTAGACAGCTTTTTCTTTTAACTGTAAAATTTCCCAATTTTGGCATTTTTACAAAGCAAAATTTCCCAAAATGGGCATAAAAAGCCCTGGCTGGTATTCATAAAACACCTTAAGTCATTTCCATCTGAAGTCATTTGCTAACTAAAGTCATTTACCAAACATAATTATCTCAGCAACTTAATAACACTGAAAATCTTGGAATTTATTATTCTACATTTGGAATTAAAACATACTTTTTGGCATTGGGAACAAAACTGAATATCATCTATAAAAAGGAAAATGGGTCTTGCATCTTTAACTCTAAATGGTTCTGATGAATTTATAGGGTACCAATAACACGTGCATACATAAAAAAAGTTTATTTTGGGGGGCCAGTGACAAACAGTCCCCAGCAAGTAAAACTGAGTCAGGGATGTAAGTTTTCTGCATTGATCAGGGAAATTCTGTAAGGATAAAAAATAATGGTATTATTTGACTATAAAACTGCAAGAAATTTGAAGAGTAATCAGACACATGAAAACTTAAACTTACCGAGTACAGATTTATCAACTATTTCCTTATCATATTTCTTGTCTCCCTTCTTTCTTTTTGCCTCCATAACAAATGCTGTGTGTTGCATTCCTCTGGTATGAGCATGGTACGCCTAAAAACACATAATTCATGGAAATTCTACACTGTCAAGCAACTAGCAAACAATGCTGTTATGAGTATTTGGAATAATATCCTAGATTGGCAGCAATTTTCTTATTACTAACTTAAAACTTTTGCCATTTGACTTGTTTTATCCCTTTTACACGTATGGAGCTATTTTACCGATTTCAGCCCCACAAAAATACAATACTTTTTCCCAAATTGTGAAAATAAAAATGCCATTTTATGTTTATTTCTCACTAAAGATGTACATTTGTACCCCAAACTGTTTTTGAAAGGAAGACGTCATGTCTTCTTAAAGAAACTATTTTTTCTGTCAGTCTATTTAAAAAAACATTCTTGTTGATTTCTAGGCAAAGTTAAATTCTCGATTTTAGTCAAATTAAAGCATTTTCCCCTTCATTTCAATCTTAAAAACCCATTCCCAAAAAGGTAAAATGGAACTCTGTATACACAGTCTTTATAAAATGTAAAAGAAAACCCAATTTGAATTTTATTTCAGTTGGGTTTGTACCCAGGTTAATCATCTTATTCTTTTACTAGTTAATCTCGCATTTTTTTCTTGCTGGTCATATTGCTTTAATGCTGCATACCTGAGAAATTAAAGCAAAAATGTAGAGCACCAAAAATGACTTGTTAATTACAAATTCCAGAAAAAAACGTGATGGGTGTTAACTTCAAATCCACATTTGAAAGTCCTTAAAAAATGTTGTTTTTATTAGCAGAAGTTACTAATTTTAAGCTGAACTTCATTACCCTTTCGCCTAGTTTTGTATTATTATTAAGATACCGAAAGCCACAAATGCACTGAAGTACACCAAGGCAATTTACCTTTAATGAGTCAAACTTCTTGTTACAGTATTTGCAGAAGTCAGTGTCTTCATCTGATGATTCACTTTCCGCCTCCTTCGGTTCTTCTATTACTTCTGTAGCTTTATCTTCTGCACCTTTAACTTCCGGACCTTTTACTTCTGTACCTTTAACTTCTGTTACAGTACTTGAACCTGGGGTTTGATCAGTAGAATTTGGCTTATTCGACATTTGGCTGATTGATGTGGCTGCTTGATTACTATCTTTCAAAGGAGACTTAATTCCAAACTGTCCACCAACTTTATTAGTACTGCTCGGATTATGATACTGCCTATTGCTTTGGCTTGACATGCTAACACCACTACTAATTGCCTGACCAAACTGTCCAACTGAGTTCCCATATTGTTGCTGATTTTTCCCAACCCCAAAATGTTGCCCTCTATTCCCACGTCCAAATTGTTGCTGGTTGTTGCCATAGTCACCACGCCCCTGTGCCCTTCCACGACCTCTTGAACTTTGGGCTACCCTTCCTACCGCTGTTCCCCTCCCTCTGGCTTGATACACTTGACCTGCATATGATATGAAAGATGTAATTCAAAAATGTAATTCATTCAGTATCTGTTAAATTAATGTTCATGTTCTAGTAGTTTTATATTAAATGAATTATGCATGATAAATTAAGCAGCCAGCAAATATTCCTTCAAGATTTATGCACCAGTCAATTGTAACCATGCCCCCCCCCCCCCGGTACGGGGGTATACCGGGGATAGCCAGGGAAAAGGGCCATGTTTTTACTTTCCAGGTGCCCCCGCAGGGCTGGTTAACCGTGGTGGTTTTTTCATAGCGCCAAATAAAGCTGAGATTGGGCCTGATATAGTCTCTGGAGTGTGGGGACATTTGGTTGGGGTTTAACCATCAGTTCGTCCCCACAGGGCGGGGATTTTGTCCGGGGTTGGCTGGACGACCGAAAGTCGAAGTCTCAGCTATTCCCCAGACCTGGGGGGGGGGGGGGGGGGGGGGGGGGGGGGGGCGTGGTTACAAATGACTGGTGCATTAGGTCAATACTTGACCATTTTAAAAGGACTAAAATTCAGAGGCAAAACACGCCAACCTAAATGGCCTTCAATATGACTTTTGGCAATTGGCTTCCAGTTTCAATCATTTTTAAGTACATTTGGTACAGTTTTATCATTGTTATGCAACATATTTACATGATTATGCTTAGGCCAAAAAAAAAAATATGTCTGGTTCAGGAAACCCGACCGACCCTATTTTTTACCCGCCGACCCTAAACTTTTTTTTCGAAATCGCGGCCGAAAACCGCTATACTGCGTATTGAAAATTTTCTTTTCTGTAGTTATTGCTCTTTGGGTTAATAGAGCGCGTTTATATCGATCTTTGGGTTAATAGAGCGCACAACAATGGCGGCGCCCATGGCGTGTTCACCAGCCACTTTGATGGCCATAAAACTCCAAAAATGTGAACATGGAGCAGAGCGGCAGGTCATGAAAGCGGTCCAGCATGGTTGCACAGCTTCGGAAGTATTCGAGGAGCTCCATGGGCCAACCAACCCCAAACTGTTTGCCACCAAATATGAAGCCGCAAGTAGTTTAGGCCCGGTGTATGTATTGAAGAATATGAATACATAATGGGCAAATGTTAAACTGTAAAACTCTTTTTAAGATTTTTTCCATGTGCTTTCTGTCAGTACATGTAGTTGAAAATGCAGTGACTAGTAACTGTATCTATCACTGCTAGATTTTTTGGCAAACATTTTATCATTGGAGTGTTGAATTGTACACTGTCATATGTTTGAAAACTTATATAAAGTAAAAAGTACCAACCCATTTAAGTAAAAGTATCAGAAGATTTTCAGTGAATGTCATTAAATATATATCAGTGAAAAAATTGCCATGTCATTGAATGTACGCATTTTGTACTTTAATAATTGTGTTTGGGAAATATATCAACAGTCAATTAATAATATTAAACTCACAAAGTATTGGATAATACTTGTGTTGCTCTTCTAACCTGGACCCCTAGGTCCTCAGTGCACTAAGGTTGCCTAGCTAATGCCTTATATGATTTTGTGTAACACCACTCACAATGTGCATTTGTTACAATGACAGAATTCACAAAAGAGATGTATTAAAGTGACTTATCTTTACAAGATATTTTAAACAAAATTGTCGACAGAAATCTTTAAAAAATGGAATTTTTATAAAATACTAGGTTGTACATGAATCTCTTTTATGAACTCTTTGTGCAGGTTAGCATTGTACAGAGGGTGACTAAAAGGCATAGGGTACATAAACAGCAAGCATAGAAAAGGAAAATAATGTGAATAAACAAAGATGATACATGGTTAGATAGATTAGATAGATTTATTCGACATAAAAATTGCATATAACATGACAAATACAAATTTAAACATGTATAAACATATATAACATTTATGTCAAGGATAACACAAAAAAGAGGTAAAATAAAACCTTATTTCCATTGTGGTCCTTACAGATAATACAGGGTTGAAATGCTCTGTTATTATGTGGTTAAATGACTGCATTGAAACAAGCACACATCACAATACCACATGCTGGGAGTTACAAAGTGATCTGACTGCTCTGTGCATCGTCTACACATAGACAACATACGTCCAAAAAAAAAAAAAAAAAAAAAAAAAAAAATGGAAAAAATGCCTACCCTCCTAATTTTTTGGGACAACGTTTCCTGAACCAGACATATTATTTTTTTTGGCCTTAATATGATTTCGCACAGTTTCAATTTAAAGAGTACTGGCTAAGGTCATAAATCCGAACACTTTTTGAGGTTTTTCACAATTATCTTGGAGAGTTTTTGTTGTAGTAAGTTAAAACTGTGTATGAAACATCTTTGGTTAATGTGACAAAATCTGTCAAAGTACAGATTCACGAACTCATCAATTTTATGTCGAAAATCGTTCAGTTTATGGACAGTAAATCACCCTTAAATTTATGCTATGGACGGCACAAACACCGAACACTTGCAAAGTGAAAATACATGGTCATACAATTATAATTTATAAGTATGCTTTATTAAATAAACACTTAGCTGTAAAGTTATTTATTGTTGCCGATGTTTTTCAAAACATGCAATTCAAATGTAAAGCGTGATTTCTATTTATAAATTACTTGAATGTGGGTCAACATAACTGCAAAACCTAAAGATGCGCGTGCGCCCTCTGACGTCATTTCCGCATGTGCTACATTTTGATCTTTAAGCATAAACACTTTGAATGGCATTTTTTAGAAAAATACTCAACAAAACAAGATGAAACTTCGCAAGTGTGACCAAGGCAAGCCTCTGTATTGATCTAGATCATTGAATAATCGATCACGGTAAACAAACGCGTGTTTTAGCCGGTGTTCGGGATTTGTGTCCTGTTCGGAAATGTACCGTCAACCAGTAATTCTGTAATAGCTTTTTATGTATACATAAGAAATATCAAAATATTAAAAAGTATCCCGTAACGCTCATCATTGTTGCTTGTGCACATAGACTGAAATATGTCTAGCTTGAAAATATAAACCAAAATAACCCTTCACAGCACTAACAAAAAATAATTTTCAATATGTTTACCTCTTCCACCTCTTTGGTAAGAAGTGCTTGCGACACCACCACCAGCACCAGCTTGGTAGTTGGTGGCACTATTGTAATTTGGGTATTCAGTCGCCTGTGATGTGTGATAGTCATAGTAATCGGTGCTGGTACTTGTTCCAGCAGCACGTTCTTGTTGGTCATAGTTTTCCACATAGCTTTCGTTGGCATTGTACTGGCCGTAAGGGTCAGCTTGATTTTGATATTGATCGTAGCCAGATTGTTCGGAATAGTAGGATTGGTCATAGTATGCTTGGTTTGGGTCGCTAGTCGTTTCAATCTGTGTATCAGTTGGTTCTTGATAACTATCACCACCCCCTGTATCGTATTGTTGCGCATAATAGCTCATTTTCCTAATCTAAAATCTAAAAAGTAACTTTTTTCTGCAGATAAACAATATAGGACAACCCACTACCCTGATATTAAACCGTTAGTCAAAACGGCTTTTCCCCAAACGGTGTCGAGTGATTTGTAGTTTTACACACCAAAGTATGAGACCTAAAAGCATCATACTCCCGATCAAAATTGACATACTTGAAAATTAAAGATAAGTCTCCTTTTCTCATCGATATGAAAGCAAAACTTGGCTATACTTTTTAAAGCAGCTGTTCTTAGGATGTTATGTAAATTTAAACAAATAAAAATGGTGCTTTTTCTGCGTTTACAGACCTCCATGTATGAAAAATAATCTTTTTGGTGAACACTTTTGTAAAACTTTTGATAGATGTGTCAGTCTCTATGACTATATTCCGTGCTAGGGGATTTGAACTATGATCTCTTGTCTGAAACCAAATGTAAAACACTTTTGGATATTATTGAATCTTTTAACCTGTCAAATATTATTAAAGAACCTACATGTTTTAAAAAGGGTTGTCCACCATCGCTTTTAGATGTATTTTTGACTAATCATAAAAACCTTTGTTTTAAAACTTTAAATTTCCCAACTGGTATCAGTGATTGTCACAATATGATCAGCACAGTCATCAATAATAATGCACCAGGAAATGAGAAACAAAAAGTAAGTTTTAGAAGTTTCAAAACTTTCGACATTGACTCTTTTAACAATGATCTTAGCATGATTAATGATGGTTATCACCCTGACAAAAATAACATAGATACTGTATATAATGATTTTGAGAAAAAAGTTGTGAATACTATAGAAAAACACGCTCCTCTTAAACAAATCTATAAAAAGCCTGTTCAGCTGCCTTACATGAATAGAAGACTAAGAAAAGCAATTTACAATAAGAAAATGTCTCACACGAAATACATGAAGAACAAAAATGCTAAAACATGGGAAGAATATAGAAAAAGTAGAAATTATGTTAATAAGCTTAAACGAATATCAATAAACAATTACTTTCAGGAAAGATGCTTAGGTGGATGTAAGAACAAAGACTTCTGGTCAACAATTAAACCCTATATGTCAAATAAATCAAAAAGCAATCAGTCCAAAATTATTTTAAACAATAACGAAAAGATTATTTCAGTAAGCACTGAAGTCGCAGAAGTTTTCAATGAGTTCTATGCAAATGTTGCCAAAGATATTGGTAAAGATGTTGTTTTTAATGAGGCTAATCACCCCAGCATCAGTAAAATATTAGAACAAAACATTACACCCAGCTCCTTCAATTTTACACATGTAGGGCAATCAACAGTCTCAAAAATTATACAAAAGTTTAATGTAAAAAAAGCTACAGGTGTTGATAAAATATCAATTAAACTACTTCAGCTAGGATCACAGTCGTTAGCCCCATTTCATACTGATTTTATAAATAGCTCTATAGACAATGGCATTTTCCCAGATCGCCTAAAGCAAGCTCAGGTTACTCCAATCTTCAAGAAAAATGATCCTCTACAAAAGTCTAATTACAGGCCTGTCAGTATTTTGCCTGCACCCTCAAAAATATTTGAAAAAGTTTTAGCCGAGCAACTATCTGAGCATTTCGAACCTATTTTTAATAAATTTCTTTGTGCATTTAGGAAAGGCCATGGTTGTCAGACCACCCTTTTAAAATTAGTTGAAGACTGGAAGTCCGCTCTGGACTCAAAACAATGTGTTGCTGCTGTCCTTATGGACCTGTCAAAGGCTTTTGACTGTCTGCCCCATGATATATTACTTTGCAAACTTAAATGTTATGGTCTGTCTGCCAGCTCACTGAACTAATTAACATCCTATCTTACTCAGAGAAAACAGCAAATCAAAATAGGTCACATTACAAGTAGCTGGGCTGAGATAACCAAAGGTGTGCCACAGGGCTCGATCCTTGGTCCTTTACTCTTTAACATATTTCTCAATGACATCTTTTATTTCATCAAACAAGGATCCCTCTACAGCTACGCTGATGACAATACCCTTTCTTTTAGCGCATTTAACTTTGATACTCTGATATCAGTCCTTCAAAACGAAAGTAATGTCCTTATCAACTGGTTCTCTGTTAATTGCATGCAGGCAAATCCTGATAAGTTTCAGGCTATCGCCATAGGCACTAAAACGCACTCTAAAAAGCCCAAGCTTAGTATTAAAAATGCCAACATTGAATGTGATGAAGTGGTAAAACTTCTTGGAGTCAACTTAGATTTTGCCCTTACCTTTGAAAACCATACGAGTATTAGCATCATATGTAGTAAAGCTGCACAACAACATAATATATTGAAAAGATTAGGCCGAAATTTGTGTAGATTAAGCCGCCTAACCATTTTTCACTCTTTTATCTTATCCAATTTCAACTTCTGTCCGTTAACTTGGCATTTCTGTTCAAATAAAAGCACAAACAAGATTGAAAAAATACAAGAAAGAGCCCTTCGTTTTGTTTATGACGACTACTCCAGTACATATGAACAACTTCTAAATAGAGCAAAACTTCCTAGCTTGTATATCAGAAGAACTAGAGCGATGACTATAGAAACTTTTAAAATCTTGAATAATATTGCCCCACCTGTATTAAATGATTTAATTAAAGTGCATGATGCCGGTTATAATTTTAGGTATTCAAACTTATTAGAAGTTCCCAGAGTAACTACAACTAGGTATGGAAAAAATAGTTTTAAGTATGCTGCTCCGGTCCTGTGGAACTCGCTCCCAGAAGCTTTTAGAAATACAACAAACTACAATCAATTCAAAAGCTTGATTGCACATTGGAATGTACGGGACTGTAGGTGTTCAATTTGCAAATCAAATTAGTTGCTTGTTCTACAGGGCCGGACATCATCTTTGTCTTTTTGTTCAATATCTATCTTAGTTTATATCTTGCTTGTGTTGGGTCTTTTAAGTTTATTTTGTGTTTTGTGTTTCTGCTTGCCTTAGCTTGTTCAAGTGTTCTAGCTGCATGCTCTGCTCTTTTTGTATAGCTGTACATTACTTGATTTGCTTTTACTGCTTAATTTTGCTAACTAGTACTTGCTATGCAGCAGCTTGTTAATAAAACTCTCTTTGTATATGCTTTCGTCATTGTCATACCATGCTTTATTATTGATTGTGCTCTTGTATGTGCTGCTGTGAAGGAATTGCTGCTCAGGTCATCCCAGATCTGATCTGTGGTGATATTTTCGTTTAGACTACTTTTAATCTGCTTTTTGCAACTATTTTGACTATCAGTTTTTTATTACTCTTTTTCTTAAGTGTCTCTTAGGCCTCTGGTCTAGAGCAGCAGATCTTTCACAGGTTTAACCTCTTTTACTTGCTTTGCTATGTGATATGTGCTTATTTAACAATGCTCAAAATTATTTTACAGCCTTCTTACCATGATATTGTGGTTCATCATGTATACTATTGTTATAGTCGGTTCAAAAGCGCTTGTCGCTTATGTTATATTGTTATTTCTGACTTGCTGACTTAAAATAAAATTTATCTTATCTTATGTTCCTCATGATCACTCTGTAAAAGGTGCACATTTAGCAACGTAGTTGGAAAACAAAGGTGATGTGTCAATATATAAAATCTCTTTTATTGGTTTGGTACCAATATTTTATATGGGGTTGGAGCAGGATTGTGGTGCCTTCCAAAGGGAATTTGGTGATTTTTTAAGAGAGAACCATCTTGTAGCTGTAGGATTGCAAACATTCAATGCAATTAAAGTGACACTCGTATTCAAAATCAATACATAAACTAACTTACTTGACCAGCACTTTGTCAATCACATAATTCAGTGACCTATAGAGATTGATAATATCACAGACCTACATGTATAGCTCTGTGATAATATGACTGATTTGTACATAAAAACAGGACAATTAACTTAAATGTTTAAATTCAGATTTAAATGAAAAATTAATGTTAGGTTTAGTTGTTCTATGCTTGAAACAGGCCAATATATCAATATGTGTATACAATGCACATGTATGCAATGAAAACATTTCTCCGATTGTTTTTATCAATGAATTATGCATGCAATATAAAGGTATGAATTTAAAATTTAAAGCAATATTCTTTTTGAAATAAAACAGAATTTATTTTAATCCTGAAGCAGAAATATTAACACTCATTCCATTATACATATATGCATATTGACTTGCAATAATTATTCTTCCAAAAAAATCCATGTCAAGGTCACTATTGCTATGATAAACTCAAATTTATCTCTGATCTTGATCTAACTTGGTATAATGATTTACATATTTCTGTTAATAGCAAACCTGCTGAATTAAGATTTAATTGAGTGATTGGCCATTCAACTTTTCTTTTATTTACTAAAACAAAATAAACATGCTTGTTTTAATACTATTTAATAGCAAATGAACACATTTTTAACCATCATAAGTATTATGTTGTAAATTTAAGTATTACATTTACAATAATTGTACAATGTATAAAAATAATATATACAGAAACAAAACCCTGATCCAGCTCAAGCTTAAGCAAGTAAACACAAGTATACAAGTTTTATGGACATTACAGTCATTATAAACTCATAAACACATACCGGTAGTAGAAATTATGAATTACATATGTACATGTACTATAATGTGAAAGTGTACACAAAGCCTGTATTTTTGTTCCATGATATACAGCAATTGAATGCACTTTTAATCATGCTTGTTTTTTTTTTCATCTTCAAAATGAATACTTACTATCCTCAGACTTGTTTAAAAACTATAAAGCATATGCATGTATAAACAGACACATACGAGTATGATTACTATTTCAGGCAGTAAGAAATACTTGAACATTCATCAATCTGAATATCTTATTATTTACAAGAGTTGACAATACACACACACATATATATATATATATATATATATATATATATATATATATATATATATATATATATATATATATATATATATATTCATGGTATAAACATAATACAGTGTGTGTATGCCATGTGATAAATTACGTCATATATGCTACGTCGGAAGGCAATTTAACTTTTCTTTTACGAAACCATTTAAAATGAAACAAAGGGCAGTCTTTGCTACTTGGAGAGTCCTGCCTTTGTTTAATTACCGGAGTTTGATAAGGTGATTAGTTTCATCAAGCACTTCAACAAACCTGTTACAAAATAGTGGTTTGACTGCTCTGTCAGACGGCTGTTTTGTGAAAAGGTTTGCCGAAGTGTTTTTAGAAACTAAACTCTCAATCAAGTTCTGGTAAAGACCAAAGGCGGGTCTCCGTTAGCGGCATAGACTGCACTATGTTTCATTTAAAATGGTGCAGAAATAGTGAAGTTATCTTTGTTTATAGTCTTCATTCGAAGCAAAAAGTTGCCCGATACAGAACCAAATTAAAATTGAATCAGCCACCCAGGGTTCTGTACCAGTTGCAATTTACAACCACAATATACACACAATGTATTAAAAATAGGATATCACATAAATGGACATTCTATACAGAATTTAATAAAATTGCTAAAAGAGAATATCAATTGTAATAAACAAGTTTAATAAATTAAGTAATGAATGACCATGAATGGGATATTCTATTTATATCATAAATACTAATTTGATGCTTTGCAGTGCTGAATACATAAAACGTCGCTATAAAAGCTTGAACAACTTCAATGCTTTTCATTAATGAGTTCACATCAACAGTTATTACACTAGTTATATATTAAAAATATATAGTGTCAATATAAATTTCATGATGGTGACGCCAGTTATCATATAATATACATCTTTCAAAGAGGATTCAGGCTATTTTCAACTGGTCCAGTGCAAGGTCTGTAAGATGTCGCAGAACTTTCAACACATTCTCTGAAGATTTTGTGAACAGCTGAAAGTATAACAACACGTCAATTACACTATTTCAAATACCTTGTTCGTACATGAATGTACAAGTTGTATTCATGACATTAATGAATAATGCTACATGTTTTATTTTAAAAATTGCTTAACCGAGACGGAGCCAATTCCTACACTTGTTTCTTCTTTGTTTTTTTCTCAGTCAAATGAAGGGCATTACTAGATTTATAAAGCCAGAGTAATACGCCTTGCTATATAAAAGCATTGCCTACGGCAATATGTATACCAAGTTTCATTTTAATATCTTGCAATATTTTTTTTGAGTATGGCAAAGGTGAAAGTTTTTACAGGACACCATTGAAAATGACAATGCCGCCATTGCCTCCAACACTACCGTTATCAGAACTCCCAGAAGAACTCAAAGTTAAATTAATTGATCCCTTTTTTCTTTGCGTTTATGCTGTATGAACGCAGTAGGGCATGTGAGCAAATTCCATGAAGCATTCATACAGCAAAAACGTCATAACTCCCTGCCTGTTATACAATATGAAAGTCATGTTTAATCTATACAAAAGACTAGGCAAATGTAAATATAACCAAGTAAATCTCACTTTAAGTTTCCCCTCGGTGTTGACTGATACAACTGATGATGTCATGTGTTTTAACGGCAGACGCTGAAAAAAGCATGGAAATGGTCAGTATGTAACAAGGTTATGGAAGATGAACAATTGCGAATGAAATTGTGAAAATGAAGACTCAACTATTGCGAATGGCTGGCATTTCCATTTTTCTGTGACCGATTTTAAAAAGGGTACAGTAGTTGGGAAGTATTAAAATGATCCTATCTTTTATTGTGAAATAAAGTAATGTTACATTTTATTTGATAAGGGTGCAATCATTTAAGCACTTTTTAAAACATTTTTACTTCCTGTAAACTTTTGAAACAAATTTTACCTACCTCAAGTTTAATGTTGAAGATCTCGTAAAAGTGTGTCTCTAGTCCAGCAATAAACAAACTCGCTTCAAAATCAGTGAAGGCATCTTCCTGTTCACTTCTTATCCTGTAAAGACAGAAGACCACCATTATTCAAGTTTGATCAAACACAGTGTTTCCCCCAGGACTTATTTAAGGGATGTCGGACTGAGCTACGTGGGCCAGGGAAGGATGTCCCCTTTATTTTTCGTATTTAAACCATCGATGTAGCAATTTGATGTATATTTCATAATCGTTCAAGGTAAAAAAGTATCAGTAAATCAAACTCAAAATAATGGGAAAACACAATGAATGCAAAGTAAATAAGATTACAGCCTTCCTACAGAAAGATTAAAGATTTATTGCATACTTTTTATGACATGTCGCGTGTCATGATTAAGCATGTCGGACCAATTAAGGCATGTCGAGATTACCGCTTTGCCTGTGTAGGCGTGTTCAGTTCCAACAGCTGATAAGGCCCTGGGGGAAATATTGATTAAACATATCTTACACTAAGCAGTGAACTTACTTTTTTCAGTTCTTACTCAAGTATATCAGGGATCTGGTTGAACTGGCAGCTGAAGGGCTGAAACCATTTAGGCAAGGGGGCCACTCTAGCAAAACAGTATGACCTGTTTTGTCCACCCTTTCAAAATCATATGGGGTGATTTAGTTTTTGAGTAATTAAAGCTTCAAATTATCATCAGAATAAACCATGTATAATTTACATTGAAGATTTTGTTGTGATCTCGCCATTTCCTCAACAAGTCTTAAGGCTTAATAGTAACTCACTGTTTCCAGAGCCTAAGGCAGTCTTGTGCCTGGGTGGAATAGTCTATCTGGGAGATTCCCTTCACCTCTGCAGGAATACCATACACCAGGTCCAACGGCTTGTGGGCTGGAAGAAAGATTTGTTTTCCTCAAGTGTTGATATGAATACAAATTATATAGTATGTTCTAAATTACTTTCTGAGCATACTAGAACTCATTTCTGTATTTGGTGACATTCAAGTTCAAATACAAGGCAGTCTTTCTACAGTTATCTTAACCAGAATTCAGCTCAACTGTTAAACTCAAGAAGAGCTGTCGCAGCATGTGTTGAATGCTCCAGAAGTGTCATCCAGTTCAATGGTTTATGCAATAACAAATATGCCTACATTCAGGAAAGGCTAAAATAAACTATACACAAATACCAGACGCCCTGATGGTTGACCTCAAGTGTGGGGAGTAATGAAGCAAGAGGTAGGGACGTGGGTCTTGCACATGATATGTTTTCTTTATGTACCAAACACATGCCAAGTTATTTAAAAATCCTTCCCTGCATGTCAAAGTTACTGCCAAGATACGGAAAACCAGACAGACAGTGTGATTATAATATATGGACCATACCGGGCATAAAAAGTATAAATATTTACTCATTTTAATATCAAAATTCCTCTTCAGGCTGTCCTCTTAAGGACGAAAGAAACTGACTAAAATCAAACAAAAAATGGCCAAGGTAGAGGCATCTTTATTATGTATTCTGCTGTCAATTAAATGAAGTTGTATCTTTGTGATGCTCCATTATTTCGTATTAACATGACACAACAGTACATTTTTTCTTGATACTTTTTAATAATAAAACAAGTATTATAATTTATGTTTATTCAGAATTCTCTTGAGAATTTCTTGTTTAAGTTTGAAGTTTTGTCATTACTTAGAAAAATGTTAAAAAGAAATGCAATACAAGTATGTTTTACTTAATAAGAAAAATGGCTTGACGAGTAAATCATTGGACATCTCTTCATTGATCTAGGTAATAAATTAAGAAGTTCTGAATGTTACAAAATTTCAGCTAAATCTGATCTTGAATTTATAAAAAAATTGACAAACTTTCATACTTTCTTCGTAGCCTGTGAACATGGCAGCCATGAAAGCCAGCTCATGTGAAGAAAACTTCTGTTTCATCACTTTACAATCAAACTGCACCTGAAATATTTTGGAAAACATAACAGAGTGAGAGTGGTGTAGTGGTATGTGTCAGCCTCCCACCCAAGAATTTATGGGTTCAGTCACCCCCTGGGGGTTATATCACAAGGCTGCCCCAAAATGTACATTAGTACATTTATGTGTTTCTCCCCATGGAAATGACTTGAGGGTGACCCATATCAGTATTCTAAGCTGTCTTTACAATCAAGCTTAAATAACTTACTACCGTATTATAGTTTTTCAGAAAAGCACACAAACTTGTATGCGAATGTAACATGAATTCGGAAATGTGGTTAAATTTGTGTCCCAGCTCTGTGCACTCTGATGTTTAATTTGGAATTGAGAGTGGGCTAAAATTTCAAAACTGATAAATCTCAATAAACCACTGGAGAGCATTTGATAAATAACAATTATGTAATGCAAAAAAGAAGATACTGACATCTGACACTAGGCATTAAAGTGTTTAATAGATATATGCAATAGTAATGCTTTGAAATGTTCACTCAATTTATCATTAGCAGTAGATTATCCTGATGGCTCTTTTAACCAATCGACTTTAAACTTGATGTTTGGCCTTTATCAAGAGGAAAATAAGCTGAACGGCCAAACTTTTGTTTAACAGCAATTCAGGCTTTTTCTTTCAAAAAGTGTAATTTTGTTCAATAATTTAAGATGTCAGAAAGCCAAACAAACCTCTAGCCAGTTCTGCAAAGTTTCTGACAACACAACAGGCCCATGTATCAAGGCTGTAGAGAAGTATGTAAACTCTGACTGCTGCTCCTGCTTTAGTGGGTTATATTCCAGGTCCGTGCTGAACAAAACTGCTTCACACAGGACCTTCTCTTCAGTTTCTGAAGAGGATAAAGTCAAATAATTATACATCAGGTAGTGTTCAATAAATTTTCAATGCTTTAAGATCTTTTTTTAATGTAGCTTGAAGTTATTTTTCATGACACTTGTGAGAGCAAGATTTTTAATACAATTAACATATTTTGTTCTTTCTAGTACTACATGTAGATGCCAATTAACTACATGCCGAACCCACTCAATGAGCGTTTTACACAAAGATAATGCCCTTCCATGCAGTTGTTATACAGGATAGTGTAGAGTTGAGCAATACATGGAGCCTGTTATTCATAAGTAACTTTAATGTTTATTGCAAAATTTTGATACATTTAATAAAAAAACAACATATACCAGTAATATTAAACATGACTATTATTAACAAGTATGTACATGTAACATGTAGTCAGTCATCCAAATTAGAGTTTTGAAACAACACTGCCAAATTTTACATAAAAGATAATATGTCAACAAGCCCTTTTATATAAAATCCAGAAATTGAGCAAGCACGAAAAGCACTTTCATTAGGGCAGGGCTGGTGGTGTTAGTAGTTTATACTCCAGGTCCCGGCATGAGCACATTGAAGAGTCCCGGAGTGACAGTTCAACCACTGCACACCTATCCTGGGCAGACTATGTGGCGGTTAACCAGTACTAAGTGCCTTCACCTCTGCAAGGAACTGACAACTTCTGTACATGCCAGGGGCAGTGGTACAGTGTGAATGGTCATAGTTCTAAGGATTTCATAACCAATCACAACAGAAGTGACCTGGTCCGCCCGGGAATCGAACCCGGGTTGTCCGATTCAGAGTCCAATGCTCTACCGATTGAGCTAACCAGGGCAGGGCTGGTGGACTTGAGCTTATTTCAACCATAGACTTTAGTTTTACCTTTGAAGTTGTTATGGACAACTGTGTGTATTATTGAATATTTAACATACAAAATGTGAAGGTCACTTACTGTATCTTTTCTTCCCTTTAATTTGTATCAATAATGCTTTGGAGTCATCTGTAAATAAAATATTGAGATAAAATAAAGGCTTGATTCTAATTTGACAGGCTGTTATGTATAAATTCGCTCTTGGTTTTTTCAAACATTATTTTGAGATCCAATTTGTATGAATTTAAGGCAAAAACCATAATAATTTTAACCCAAGCAATTTAGAAACAGTCAGTCCCTAATTTAAAAAAAACACTTTTAAATTCAAAGTTTGAATTATACAAGGGAGTCACAGAGAGCTGCAGGCAGACACACACACTGGTATATTTATGAGTCTCATTCATACAAGGCTCATAACTTGACAATTATTGGAGCAAGAATTACATGGCTTGCTTTACATGTTGTAGGGATTTAGCTGAAGGGTTATAGAAGGGTGCTGCACCCTGTCCTTTTTCAGTAACATCCTTCTGTCCTTATAGAGACCAGCATGGGCACCCTTCTGTCCTTATATAGAGACCAGCATGGGCACCCTTCTGCCTTCATAGAATTAAATGCTCAAGACTGTCAAATATTTTGTATGGTTCAAAACTTATAAGATTATGAATACATACACACTTTACATATCTGGCTGTTGAAACCTATATTACTTCAATTAAACACATCTTTTAACATTTCTTGCCAAATTCAAAATGTTCAACTTCTTCATAGCCTGATTTAATGTGCCCTTTCTACCCTAAGCATCCTGTCCCTTTTCTGCAGCACCTGTCCTTTTTAAATCCTAGCTAAAACCCTATATTGTGTGTCTGGCAACAGGAGAGCCAAGTTTCAGCTGAATATCTTGAATGTGTTTTGAGTTATGTATAGCCAAATGTTTGCACAATGATGGTAACAAAAATGATAAAAACCTTGATTTTTTTCTAAAGTAACAGGCAAGCTAAAAATAAAACAAGGCAAGTTTATCCTTACCGATTCCTGTATCGAGTCCAGAAAACAGCCCTATTTTTGCATCTCCCGGCTCACTGACATCAATATACACACCTTTCTTTGTTTCCTGAAGAAAATAAGGGCATTGAGCACCAACCGACATTGAAAAGTCCAGGTGCAATATTCAATATCATTCTTATCCTTAGATATGCCTGAGTGATTCCATTCAGTCTATTGGCCATCTATTTATACAGTCCAATTAAACCGCTCAGACTCTACTCTCAAACCTAAGTTAGATCTGAGATGGTAATTGATTACAGCCCCAGGCCCTAATTCCTCGAACAATCTTTTTAGTCAATTACAACAGGAACAAGGTATAAAAAAGTTATTTTTGTTCCAGTATAATTAGTGTAGTATTACTCTATTGAGACTTTTAAAGGAAATTATCTAATCGAATGATAATCATGATTAACGTTTTTTTTTGTAAAATCTATGTGAAGTAAGTAATTTTCCAAAATGAAACTAGATATTTAAGCTCGTTAAGCTCAAGATTTTTCAAATAATTTGGGCCAGCATATAACTTTTTAGATAAAAATTAACTTACAATTATTGTAAGTTTATTTTTATACTACCGGTATTATTCCATTCGGAAATTGTACCGGTAATACACAGTGGCATAGTCTTTTTTTTGCACTTAAATAAAATTAAAGGAATTATTTAGTGAAGTATCTGTTTTATATTACCTCATCTGCACGCACATGTATAAGGGCTTTATTTCATTTTTCATAATGGAATTAAAGCTGCACTCTCACAGATTGACCATTTTAACAACTTCTTTATTTTTGGCTTGGAATGAGGCAATTGTTGTGCAAACATCTGGGACCCAGTTATATAAGACTGCTGATTAAAGATCAGATCACAGGTTTTCATAATAGTGTTAATTTTTTTAATTTTGATGGCAGTTTTACAAACAATTTAGATCTGTTCTACAGTGTGTGTATACCACGTGAAAAATTGCGTCATAAATGCTACGGCGGAAGGCAATATTTTGCTTCCAATAAGACTTTAAACAAAGATAACTTTAATAACTATTTCTTCACCATTTTAAATGAAACATAGCACAGTCTACGCCGCTTACGGAGCACTACCTCTGGTCTTTTACCAGAGTTTGATTGAGAGTTTAGTTTCTTAAAACACTTCGACAAACCTTTTCACAATACGGCCGTCTGACGGAGCACTGTCAAAACATTATTTTGGAAACAGGTTTGTCGGGGTGTTTGATGAAACTAATCACCTTATCAAACTTCGGTAATAAAACGAAGGCGGGGCTATTTAAGCGGCATAGACTGCCCTTTGTTTTATTTAAAATGGTGTAGTAAAAGAAAAGTTATCATGTCCAGTCTTTATTTTAAGCAAAATGTTGCCTTCTGACGTAATGTAGCATATATGACGTAATTTATCATGTGGTATACACACACTGTTCTATGACAAGCTAGCTTATATAACTGAATTGAAGGCATTGATGTTTAATTCAGTGGAATCAGACAAAAAATGTCAAAACTGTCCATTTGTGAGTGTGCAGCTTTATGGGGTATGGTAGTTAAAAAAACACATAAAAAACAACAACATACCTACATGACTGTATCCACCCTTCAAAATCTTAAGGTATTCAGTTTGCAATTTAAAGATTATAGTTCAAACAAGAGTTGCAAACTCACAGCAGATATGTGAGAAGAGAGTGTTCTTGAGAAGTGAGAGAGATCTGATGCTGCTGTCTTGAAATTGTACAGGGGTGTAAGTCGAAACACTTGCCACAGTTTGCCCATCAACTCTGTAAAAGAAAAACGATCAAAGTCAGTTGACACAATTAATATAAGGCCATAAGCCAATGAGCCTGTCACTGTTAATATATTTCCCCTAACAAAAGTTGACTTGTTATGATTGCAAAACCAGAAATGCCAAGAATTAATGTAAGAATTTGAGCTCATTGATTCAAGTCTGATTTTGATGACTGCAAAAATAATGACATCAATTTCTCTTTAATTTATGCTTAAGTATTCAAAAACAATTTTGTATTCCATTATTTACGGCAAGAACTTCTCATAATCATACTGAATTCTTCATTCTTTAAACAGCAGGATTTTACGTTTAATATTATTCTCCTCTATCTCTGTGCGTGATGTGATCTGCGAAAAGGTTTCATCTTCAGAACGCTTTGCTCTAGGATTTAAAGGTGTACTGGTTAAGGCTGAATCTCGCTGTCCCTTTGTTCTGGTATTCAGAGGCGTACTTGTTCGTCGAGCAGAGAGCTGAGTAGTTTTACTGTGTGCAGCTGAGGTCCTCCACGTGGCTCCTTACATGAAAATTTGAAATAAGTCGTGTTAAAAAAATAAATATAAAAAATGAAATGATTGAATAATGAAACAGGGTATTGAGCGATGAATTCCAACAATTTACCAACAATGATTTTTATACATCTATATTATATAACAAATATCAGACTGCAAAATTTAATGTTAACCTAAATGAATGTCTTTCATGTCAATTTTGTTTACCTTTAAAAAAACTCCCCAAAATCTTATATTGCTCCTGGAATGTATTTCCCCATAGTGAAAGTTTACATCAAATGGTCTGCTAAATCCTATCAATTTTCTCAAGTGTCAAAAAGACACTTGTCTTCCATTCATTTTTCAGAGTTAAAATTCCACAAAGCACTCCACTTTCAGTCTCTTTTATAACATAATGGTAATATTTACCTGTTGGTCCAAATCTCCTGACATTTGGGGTCCTGTATGGTGTTCCAAATCTTGAAGTGCGAAGAATGCTTTCTCGCCGAGTAGAAAGCACCAAATCAGGAGCCCCTCTGTTAATGGGTGTTTCAGTCATCGTTATGTTCTGGAGTCTCCATGTTCAAACCTGAATGATACAAGATAGCAGCAACTGACCAGCAGGTGAAAACATCTCAGTACTTTTTTAAGGAGTTTTTTGAGACGTTCACTTGAATTTAGAGGGTAAGTGAATAACTGTTCAAATAATGCGAAAGTTACTGGAGTTATATAACTTAATTTTTTATCTTTGGATCTAAATCATTTAAAGTAGAGGAAGATATTGGGTGATTTTGAGTTTATTTATATTCGCACTCCGGCATTTCTTGAGTGCTCCGATAAGACTGTAAGTCATACAAGTTTTTTTGGAGCATATACTGATAAAATTGTCTCAAGTATTTCAGTTTTCACAGCTTCATACTAGTCTAAAATAATAGACGTGTATTACAGGATTCTTCTTATCCCTAACGTCTAAACAGTTGTGCAAAAACAGTTTGTTTTTTAAAAAATACTGAAATTGTATTTAGAGAAGTATTTTATGTTTCTAATAGATAATTAAGGTTTATATAAATACATGGGTGAAAGTTGCAAATTTTCAAAATACTGAAAAATTAAGCGGGGGCCAGGACCCCTGGTGGGTCCAGGGCAAAGCCCTGGCCAGGGGTTCAGGGGGCCGGAGGCTCCAGGAAGCTCCAGGAATTAAGCATTTTAAAACACATTTCAAAGCCTTTCCTGTCTTTTAATCAATCAAATATATGTTGTATATTTATATTTCTGGCAGCTTTTGTCAAAATACATGTACATAAGGCCCCTGACAGAAACATCCCTCAATACTTGAATTCTTGCTCATTAATCAAGAATTCATTTAACTCTGTAACTCATTCAATAAAAGTTAAAAAATGAAAAACAGAATACAATTAAAGATTTATATTTAATAGTGTTTTGTATTTTTATCAAGTTACCAATCAGACCATTTCACACCCTTCGAATCGACTTTTGACAGCCTTTGCCACCTCCATTTGTTTTTCGCAGGCTGTTCAAGCTCTTTAGTATTATACCCTGGGGCTACAAACTTCATGTTCAATTTTGACAGCAGTATTTTGATTTATTTCATTGTTTATTTTTGCCTCTAATTTGCGGTAAGTCGTAAATGATACTGATCTTAAATATTCGGCAAAAAACGGCTTATTCCGCCATCGAAGTTTTTGTTGGCGCGGAAACTGCCGAGGTTATTCGGAGATCATTGGAATGACGGTGCTTTTTTAGGAAAAAAAACGACTATTTATGGAAACGTTCGGCTGATATCGCCGACAGAATTTACCGCTTATGGCAACGCTATTTATAGAACGAAATTGGGAAACCAGAAAATTTAACTTTGTTTTATCTACCTACGATTTTGAGTAGATCGCGATGTTGATGATGGGGTTTGGGGGTACCCTCCCCCCCGGATTTACACGATTTAAAAAAAAGGCATACATGTGATAACGTCCCGGACGTCCGGGATTGTCCCGGAAATCGTATCTCTGTCACGGAGTCACGGAGGGTGCATGTTTGTCCCGGAAAGTCATAAAAAAAAACGAAAAAAATAATAATCTCGGAATCGATTATCTTAATTTTACCAATGTAAGTCAGCTATTTTGCCTGTCCGGGACACTGGTCGTAAAACACAGGACATGTTGACACTAATCCGTTACGGTACGTGTGTCGTCGAGGTCATCGTCAATCACCCGATAATTGATCTATCGGCCTATTGTTGTGCTTAACGAGTGGGGGAGGGTTCTTGTATACAAATTCATTGTTTTCATATGGATTTGTTTGGTCTTATGAATGATAGCTTTTAATTGATGAATTGATATTTTTCACACATTTTACCAACAAACGAGCATGAAGGTAAGTTCAAAGAAAGTGACAAAATGAGTAAAAAAACAAAATTAAAACACGGAAAACATCCCATATTCCTTTCAAATTTCAAAGTCGATACGTCGTCATACTTTTAACAACTTATGCGTCCATAAGGAATTTTAGTGTTTTGACCTTTTTTCCGAACTATCGTGTGTATTTTTACGCCGAAATAAAACTGACGATATGGGGTTTACAGGTGGTTATATAGAGTGCTTTAATCACGTGACCATGGTAAGTCATGGATCGCTTTATACAGCCGATTGTTGACACGTCTCTATCAAAATTATATGCATCTCCAAACGGAAAAAAGCTCATCGACTGGAAAATCTTCTTTATCGTCTGAAAAATATTGTGTGTCATAAATTGCAAACGTTTTAAATGTGATGAAAAAATAAATATTTTGTAACGCATGTTCTCAAAAGCGCGGGAAAACAGGTGCCCGTATAGTTGTTTATTTCCTGTTTTGATGAAACCGAAAGTAGACTGCATATCCTCCTGGTTAGCACTTCATTTAAAGCCTGGGAAAATATCTGGTGGTTTTATTTTTTCAAGAAAATGCAGAAAAAAACAACCATGTCAAGTAAAAAATACGTCTTGGCAGTCAAAATAGGTACATTTTCCCGACGTTAAAAACGACTAAAATAGCCCCAGATATGCTATAGAATGCACCACAGACGTTCCCCATTTAAAAAAAAATCCGGGGGGGGCATGCCCCCCCCGGACCCCCCTAGTGTGCGTTGACATTACGATGGGTGTCCCGGAATCGACCCAAGAAATTATCACATGTATGCCCTGAGAAAACCGAAAATACGGAATTCCGTATTAATACGGAAAACTTTCACCCATGTAAATATGAATATAAACTTTATATTCATATTTAACCATGTAAGTGCAAATACATTTTGCACAAAACAAGCCTTAAATGCATTAAAACACAGGATTTACCTATCCACTAAAACGAAACTTGACTGACACGGACAACAAGTATACCAATCGCAACAACTCAGCCCTCGCCGGCAAGCTTCGAGATAGACCTCATAAAAACAATCATAACAACTCGGCCATCTCTGAGGTGTTCCGATTGTTGTAAAACTGTTAACACAGCCTTGCAGTTGCCCTTCATGTATATATATCAGAGACAGTATGAAGTGATAAAAACACATCATACTCATAATAATTTGTTAGATTTTTATTTGTTTGTGTCAGAACTAATATAAAATAAAATTATCTGGTTATATTTGTTGTTTTTATAGACGCAATATGCTTTAGCCTGGAATCCTGATCAGAATAACTACCCACTTTTGGTACAAAACATGTGAAGGATTTGCCATATCAAAAGTCGTAAAAAAATCAATGTCACGGTACATAAGCTTGCCATTCTCCACCCAGGACTTTCTGTTTGTGGTAGCCATGGTTGGAACAACCCCAGGGATCATCGGTAGTATACTTACATCTGAGACCCTAACATTAAAATTACTCGCCAACTTGTTTTAATGTCCAAATCAAGTTACTTTACACATCACAACCGATGGAACGAATGAAAAGGGTACGAATAAAACCTGTTAAAAGATCATTGTATACATGCGACCAATCTTATCTAAAACGAACGTTAAACTTATTAAATTATATTCAATTTTCTGGATTACAATTTTTCTTAGCAATGAATAACATGCTGATATACTTACGTTAGAAGTTCATTTTTAAGTTTATGTTTACATTTCGCGCAGTCGTGAAAATAGTCAAAACGGCCAATTTACTACGGTATGTGGCGACACAACTGCAGAAGTCCAGTGGATTTCGCCAGAAATCCAATTAAAAAGGGAAATCCACTCGCAACTCTTTTATTTTTAAAAATCTATTTTTCTTTACTATTGAACTATGCTTCATGAACGGTCTATATTTCAAATCTTAATGAATTTGATAAAAAAGTGAACAATTTATGGAAACTTTTTGAAAAAAGTACGGAAATCGTACTGTAGTGAAATCAAATTTAGGAGAAGTGAAATCCACTTAGAACTAATTTATTTTAAACATTTTTATTGAAATGTGCTTCATTATGCGTTTATATTTCAAATTTGAATGAATTTGATAAAAAAGTGACCGAATTTATGGAATCTTTGAATATATACGAACGTCGAAGTGAAATCCAACTTTGGAGAACAGGAACCAACTAATAACTCATTTTTGTATTGATTTTTCATTGTTTATATGTAAATACTGGTAATTACTTCACAAGGGGTATATATTTCAAATTTCAAATTGATAAAAAAAAATAAAGTTATAGAAAGTATAAAAATACTAATGAACGAATATAGAAGTGAAATCAAATTTCGGATGACATATTTCTACTATAATAGTTCCGTTATTTTTCTACTTTATAAATTGCAAATAACGTGTTTAATTTTAATTTAATTCTTTGAGGGTGTTCTGTTGTGGGTATAATTATTTTCAGCTCATCTATGTAACATAAGTGCGCAAACTCTCTTAATTAAAGGAAAAAGAATCAACAACACAAAATGATAGTCAATATGTATTGTTCACTTGTCGTGCCATAAAATGAATGTAACTTAAACATTTTTTCAACAAATAACCAGAAACATATAAATCCGCAATCCACAGATAACAAATATGTCCATAGGAATTAAAAACAGTGTAACAGCTAATACAACTTTAACTACTACATGTAACATGATGTCTAATTATAATCCACGGTAAATATTAACTTATCCAAAAAATGCAAAACGTCAGTAAGCATAGCGCAACACATGCATATGAAGTTAAACAGCAGTTATGTAGCTTTAACAAGATAATTCAAACACAGTACATTGCAAAATAAAACTAGGATTGGGAGGGTGTTTTTTCTTACTACTTATTTTAAAAGGCAACTGTCAGGCACGAATTAACAAAGATCGGTTGAAAATTTTAGCGCGGAAATATTTGCTACAGAACTATCACCAGATGAGGCAACCAATCAGAATTCATACAATATTAATTACTATCGGAAGTGACTACATGTAAACAAAGTCTTTAGCCATGACCTTTTCTAAGTATGAATTTAAGCCATGAATAGCGTTTTTAGGCTTAGCATCATCAACCGGTCGAAGGAGCACTGACGACACTATGACACGAATATATGGATAACGTGATCTAATTCCCCTTATTAGATCGGCAAAGGCTCTGCACATAAATGGAATGTTCTCGCCATTCGCCACATTATTGGTACCTGACACCACGGACCTATAAACCATGGTATATAGTCCGTGCTGACATGAATCAAAATAAAGCTAAATTATAGCAAACTAATTCCAGCGATTTGTCGTGCCAGCCTTGAAATAATTGTCCCCGGAAATGGATATACGTCTACTTCCTCAATCGGTGACAAATGTTTGATAATGGAATCTCCAACAATTATGCCTCTATGCACTTCTGAAAAACACATACTAGAACATATGATCTATATAATGATATAAATTAAATAATTATTGTTGCAGTATAAACATTTACATATAAACATATAAAAGCAGCACATTTTTACCAATTCAATCAAATCATAATCCCACAATTATCAATGTAAAACAGAAAAACAAGAATTTAAACCTATCTCAAATTTACTGACCAAATACAAAAAAATCCCCGAAGGCATTTGAATACCATATCTTGTCCAGTGAGTGTAACCATCCCACTGAAAACAAAGCCCCCTTTCCGTTAGGACACAAAGGATAAAAGCCATTCAGAAATCACCCTAATACTCACTAACTTCCGGATCTTCCAGTTTTTGAGATTTAAATTTTCCTATTCTTACTTAATCATACAATGAATAATGAAGATATGACTTGCATGCATCTGACCGCCAATCCCCCATTAGTTGAATAACATCGGCCGTCAGTCCTAAATGAAAAGCATAAGTAGCCATACCTCGTCTAAATGAATGAGACGAAAAGTTTTCCGCATTCAAACCAACTAACTTAATCTTGTTTTAAATACACTTAAAATTGACGTTAAAATACTGGTTTCCCAGACAGCAACAAAAACAAAGGCTTATCGGGCTTTCTCCTAATTACATCAATCCTATTAGAGTAAGCTTTAATTGGACACAAACAAGAAATATTCATTGCTTTTATAGAAACCATCAAAACACGCTCTCTTGTCTGTATGGTCTTGGTCCATCTAAAGTGAACTAACAAGCCATAATCTGTAACCACCACATCTTTTTATAATGGAAACTTAGGATCTTTTAAATCTTTATTATAAATAGGAACTAAATTTGATTTCCTTACCATTCGAAAAAGGCAAATAAAAATAAATACCAAACAACTACATCACCTGGCTTCCGACACATTAATCACATAAAACAATTTTTAAAGAATTTCAGGAGTCATAGGCTCCCCTCTCTTAACCAAATGTAATTTATCTCTATATAGTTAAACCTTTTAAGGACAAATTCAAAAGAAAATTATCAATATGATCTATGTTAGCACCTAACAAAAGATGCATGGTTTTAACACCACGTATGCAATTTCTTATGGATTCAACTGACTTATTAAAAGTGCGACACAAAAAAATTGAGAGTATAATTGTAATGTTTCTGTAGAAACTGGTAAAATGAAAAACCATAATAAATACAGAACGTTAAAAAAGACTGACACTGAATCCTTAAATTACTTCTAATGCCTGCTGCGTAAGCCTTTTTATTATAGCTGGTCAAATCCCTTCGCAGCTGCTTCCATTCAAGCTCTGTAATAAAATACATACACTAAATATGACACATGAGAACCACACATCACTTTTAAAAAATAATGTGAAGAATCAGAATATCTACCAATGATTCCAAAAACTAAAGTCTTTATCTGAAACATCATACCTCAGTAGTAGCTCCAAGTCCTTAGTGAACTTTGCAAATTTGACTACATTGTCTATTGACTAATCCCATCTGGAGAGAATGTCAGCAATCCTATTGTCACTCGAAGACAGATGTTCTCCTGAATCTCAAACTCATTTACCGAAGCAATAAAACAATTTTCACTTAAACAGTCCTGTAAGAAAGGACATCTAGCATTCCCTAAGTTTAATGCAATACAAATTGCCTGATTATCACATACAACTTTTAAAACAAACCTTTAATGATAGCATTTCTACAGCTCCAATTTGCATTTTTTTATCACAATAAATTCTGGAAATTTAGAATGAAAATAACTACCTTTCCGAAAAACTCAACAACCAGCCATACAACTATCTGAATTAAACTCTTCAACA
This sequence comes from Mya arenaria, assembly GCF_026914265.1. NCBI lineage: Eukaryota > Metazoa > Mollusca > Bivalvia > Myida > Myidae > Mya > Mya arenaria. The sequence goes on along the minus strand of NC_069129.1, from coordinate 20,395,157 downwards.
GCCCCTGACCAAGGCACTCCTGACATCATTGAAATTCCATCATAAATTGGTAAAAAATTATCCCACCAATGTAAATCTTTTTTCACTTGCAATGGACTTTACAAACAACAACTGTTTTCCATCCGTCTCACTATATTCATGTATAATAATATACGAAAATAGAAGTGAAATCCAATTTCGGATGACATGATTCAACTATAATAGTTCCGTTATTTTATTCTAATTTAAAAATGCAAATAACGTGTTTAATTTTAATGTAATTCTTTGAGGGCGTTCTGTTGTGGGCATAATTGCTTCTTTTTTTTCTTTTTCAGAAACACACAATATCCATACACACACCAAGCCTTGCCACGTGGGAGTGCCCTCATTCATTTTCCCTCTTTAATTTTGATAGGATTCAAATAAAAACAAATTCCGTTTGTTTTCTGCTTATATGTTCACGGACCTATAATGGTTGGTAGGTTCATGATATGCTGTTGTTTTTTGTTTTGTTTTTATCTCTTTACTTTTGCTGTATGATTACATTTACATGTACATTTATTGAAATTCATAATAATGCAGTTACACCACGTTGAATCATGGGTAAGACGTTACTAATGTTGTAAGAATTTGTAACTAACCCATTCGATTTTTTGTATACTCTGTATTATTGTTGTAGAAATTGATCATTTTGAAAGAAAAGGGCAGTAAAAAATTTAAAATCAAGTTGAATCATTTGTTGTCGGTAAACAAAAATTAATAATTTCAGATTTCGATTCAAATAATGATACCAATTATTTACATGTACAATGAAAAAAATGTGTTCTTATTGACATTATTGTTGGACAATGTTTTAACTTGATTAACAACAATTAAAACGTTTATACACAAAAAATACATATTTTGATTTTAATTAGATGAATATTCAACGAGGTTCTTCAAATCCAAAACTATTTTTTTGGAAATTGGTTAGGCATGTTAAACACAGTAACATTCGGTGGTGGTTGAAGGTACTCACTCATGTTTTTGTAATGTGCACTTTTTTGTATGACAAAATAAAGTGTGGCAAATCATTAAGAGTGTTAAAACTAAGCCACCAAAAGCCCGAACCCTTCAGCAAATGTTAATATTTGCCCACATATCATTTTTGAAGACCACAACTTACTGTAAAAAGAGCGACTGATAATGAATTATTAAACTTAAAGTCACAGTGTTGAGTTATCTATTAAACTGTAATTTATCATATTGTATATGGTATTCTAGGGGAATGAAGTTGTATTGCCGTTTGCTGAGGGAAATAATTTATAATTAGTAGGCTGGCTAAACGTTGCTAATATTTTACCATAAGTACTTTTTATCCAAGTCAAGCTTAATCTTACCAATAATCTTTCCTTTCTAAATGTTTTGCGCCATGTAACGACTGTCAGTCCTTTGATTCTGTTGTTGCTGGTGTTGTTTTTGATTTCCGTTTAAAGTGACACACTTATTAAATATCAACACATACACATGTATAACAAACATGAACTTCGAGTGATGCATCTTAAACTTCTTATTGAATAATGCGTTTATGAAAAATATTATTTACCGAAAACAAGATTGTAACTGTGTATTTAATAGCTGAAAACGCAAAATATTAAATGATTGGTGAGTGCTAAAGGTTAACTGTGATCTTCTTTCGTCGCATAAGGTTGAGATACTGTGTTTGCTGCACCCTTTTTCCTTTTAAACTCGGTAACATTCATAAGAACCAGTGTTTTTGACATGTATTCATCCGTTTTGGTATATTCAAATAATTGTATTGTATAATTATATTGTATTTTGTGGTGAATCTTGTTTGGGAGTAAGAGTGCATCTTTCAAACCAATGCAATACTCCAGAAACCATTTACGGCATACGCGTACTTTAAGTATAAAACAAAATCCTCTAAGTTATGGTAATCTTATAATATCATATAACAATAAATCAATCTGAACGGTGATAAAACACAGCTTTCAGGTTACTCATACACCAGCCGACATTTTGCAACAGCTTAATCTTCGAACGAAAGACGATTTTGATATGAAACTAAGATATTGCAAAAATACAATGCAAGTTTGTGAAAACAGCATATCGAGGTTAGAGCAGGACGGACGTTACGCCTTCTGTTATACATGGTGTAACGTCTGTGATGAGTAAAGTCCTCGATCAAGTATACACATGACGGCTGTTAGCTATTGGTTTGCCTTCCAATAGGCGTCTGGTAATATATAAGCCAAGTAAAGGGTAATTACATAAATTGCAGCAATTTTGATTTTTTAGAATTGTTTAATCCCGATATCTATTAGTGTACTATATATACACCCTCAAACGCATTATTAGCAATAATTATACCAGTAATTCTGCCGTTTGGCTTACATTCGAAACGGTTCTAAACATACTACAAGGTCATAAGAAAGTCTGCCACTATGTCACTCCTGGCAGGTTTGAAATCCCTTTATATTATACGCAACATTTCAAATCTTATGCAAGACAGTGAAAATGCCAAGACAGTGAACTCCGTAGGAAAGCATAAACTAAAACAAATTAACTCACCAGAACCGAGAATGGCCCTTCATGATATAATCTAACTTTATTACTAGTATATAAAATATATAAAATATGCACGTGTTCATACTAAGTTAAAATAATTGACAAAAATCAATTACGATTAGTCGTAACATAATTAATGGTCTGATTCCCGTAACACGACCGTCCCTAAGTCCCGATCCTTAATTGTCTTTACTTATATTATGTTACATTCTTTGCATCTCTGATGTCTGAATGTGTACGTATGTAAACAATACAACGTTATACATATTCAGGGCACAAAAGAGTGATTTTCTAAAATTAAATGCGTTCTTTTCTTATCCGCATGTAACAGGAATTGCAGAATTATTTTCGTTTGACCTAAGTGTAGCGACATGCCAACATATGGCATTATTTCTCTGCAAACTCTTGCTCTACTTCACAAACCGCCATACGCATAACCATGTCCATGAATCATTTGTCGGTTTTGAGAATGTTAATGCTGTTTTTGGTGGCTTTGATTGTTCTAGTCTTTACTTTATGCATGCTGTTTTTCGTGGACAAAAACCACCCGCGCAATCCTCTTGCTGTTGTTATACCTGACACTGGACCCACTTTACGCGATATAGCTAACTTGGATGTAAACTGTTCTAATCTGGACGAATTGTACGTTGAAAGACGCATTGGGACAGGCACATCGAGACGAACTTTTGTTGCAAGTTTTCGGGATCAGAAAGTTGTTGTTAAATCTGTAAATGGAAATCCAGACCAAGAATGTATCAAGATATTCAAGCAATATCAGGACAAACATGTGAAAGAACTTCTACAGGCCATTCGAACTAATTGTGAAGATAAAGACACCAGGCATATGCTTTTGGAAATTGTGTATCATGCTATCCTGCCGTATCCAAGTATAATAAGAAACCTAGGATTTTGTATCCGCGATCCAGTGGACAGGATTTCTGGTGAATCGCAAAGCGACACTCAAATTAATGAGAAAGAAAAACTTGAAAAACTATTACCGGTATTAGACCGAACTATGGTTAGTGTTTATGAATATGGTATAGAACTGACACCAGACGACGCGGAAAAAATGTCAATGGCTGATAAACTGAGGTACTCCAAAGAATTACTTAACTTATTGGATCAAATGAATAAGACATTGGTTGGGCCGGTCGCTATGGTAGATTTTCGAATGCGACATGTTGTAATGATTGACAGTAGAATGAAAATGTTCGATCTTGGTTTATTCGAATCTGGAGACATACAATGTGGTTCGCATAAGAGCAACAACCCCATCTTCTATAGTATGCTATGGCTTCGTAAACTAAAACAAGATCAGTGCCCGCATGGTGTTCCATGTGTAAATGGTTTTTGTAGCGGTCTACATGAAAAACTGAATATTATCATTTTATATAAATTTTTCTGTGAACTACTAGGGAATAATTTTTTCGATAAAAGTCAGAAATATTACACTACTATGACAGCAGAAGAGTTTATCAAATTTATCAATGACCAAGTTGACACTGTTCAGAGCAGGACATTAAGTATTGCTAGTACTGTCCCTTCCACCCCTTCTGCTGTTGAGAGATTAAACTTTAATTAAAATGCTGTTTGTGTTAAGAGAAATGTCAATATGGATACATCAGTAACCTTTGAACTTTAGCTAGCTTAATTAGCTAGCTGATATGGATTCTTACTGCAGGACAAGGATATTGTGAAAGGTCCACAAGATGCTGTTTTGATGAAACAAAATGGGATTTTCTTCTTCATATGTTTGTAAAAAAACAACATTTATGGTTATAAATTAATAAATGAAATTCATTATATTAATGTATTGAAAAGAAATTAGAAAAATAAATTAGTATATATATAAATTATAGAAGGTATTTGTTCATTTTTCAGTGTAAGATCTATTTTATTTCACGAGTGTCATAGAAAAACTACATTTTCACGCGTGGCTCTGTATGGTTTATGTTATGATTAGTTTTGGAGATTTATGGGTATTTAAAACTATTTTTCTTAATACTTTTTTTGAAACACCCATTTGCTACCCGCTACCGTTTGGACGCCCCTCATGTACAGTTTTGATCGCCGATGACGTAGCCTTTCTTTCCTATGCCAGCTTGTGGAAAAATAGTTCTTCCAAATTATTCTTTTTTAATGTTTATTATTTTCTCGTATTTAGGTGCAAACATTTAAATAAATATTCATTAATGAACATTTATTTATGAATTTATGTTCCTAATAATAACAACAGTTACTAACTGAATTATATTTAAACTGAACTGAAAATCGAAAGTGTATACAATTAACCGATTAGCAATAGATTAAAACAGTTTTATTTATTTTTAGAGTTTGTTTTGATGATACATTGATATAAAATTACCCTCACTGTCAGAGATGAGTATGTTTTGATTGTAGACGGATTCCAAGATGGAGCTTCAACCACGCTTCGTTGTTAACTTCGACGTGTGGTGTGATATTTTACTTTTTAGTTAATCAGTTAAATGTTGTTGTTTTTTTTAATTTTCCGGGCAGTTCAAGAAGTCAGACAGTTTAAAAATATATTTAATACATGAATATAAAAGTACATCGAGTAAAGTTCTAGCATTTGTGTTCGTCTAAAATATTGTTCAAAAGCAAATGTTAGAGCACCCAGCTTAAAATTACAATTCCTTTATTAATGGTAAGTTGTGTGAATTTTCAAATAAACTTTATTCAAACATATCCATTTTTTAAAATATCAATTTATTGTTTTTGACATAATTTACTGATTCACATGTGAGGACTCGGATTTAATCAAAGGGAGGCAACTACAATTGAAAGAAGATCTTAAAACACTTTTTTCGATCCTTAGTTTTTGAGTAAATCGAAAAGCATGACATAAATAAACCATATACTATACCTTATTTCCGAATTCATGTTACCGGATATGACGTGTCATGTAACAGAAAGCAAAATTCGATTAAAGTATAATGTTTTTCTTGTAATTCTTACTGGGTATTATCTAAGAATGCATACTACATATACACAAAAATAAAACGATCGGGTGTATCTGTGGTTTTACATTATCCAAGTACTTTAATCCTACAATACTTGAAGCGCGGGAAATTGCTTGATATTTGGCTCAAGCATGTGAAACTGGTAGATCGTTTTTGCTATATTTATACTGGAAATGTATGTGATTAAAACAGTCTGACAGTCATCATGAAATAATACACACTTTTTTAAATCGTCGAGGAATTATGTTAGTAAAATCGGCAAAGTTGTATGATATCTGATCACCAAATGATTATATAACATATTATATGTTATAATCATTCTTGAAACATACTAGAGCTATCAATTAATCTGATTCATATACTCCTTATAAGTTATGGCAATTCTGAACTTACCTTAGATATAAAACCACAATGTTGTACGGCTGGGAGGCTAACAATTATTAAGGAAGGAAGGTAGTTATTACCTATCATTTGCTATCGCCTTGTTGTTTTGATTTCGCGTAATACGGTAAGATACTTTGAATGCATCAAGCCGACCATGACGTCACAATGACAACATAATTTGGGACTTCGGCCTCAAACCAGTAGAACCGCATGATGTCTATTTATTGTATTGCGTACCTGGACTTTGAAGTCACCACCACGAAGGCTTGCCACACACTGAGTTGTTCCGCCAATGTAATCTGGGTCGGAAGTGTGGTTGCTTGTGGCGGTTGGGAGAGTCGGTCTGCTAATTTCATCCGCAGACACTGATTCATGGTTTCGTTACTCCGAACATAACCGTAGATATCTAAGAACCTGGTTCTGCAGGATTTGGATATGCCAACATCCCGGTAAAACTATGCATGTGTATGAACTGGTTCATGTACATACTCACCCCATCGTGCATATAAAAATAAGTCCCCCGAATATCCATGGCGGACTTTTCGTGTCGCACGTGGAAAACCATTACATTGTCCTTGAGGACCAGAGATAGAATGTGCTGTAAAGCCAGCACTTGTTTGGCCCACGATTCGTATAGCTTTGTTTGGTCGGAGCCCACCTTTCCTAGGTTGACCACGCAATGGACTTTCTTGTCAAGCAGTATATGCTCATGCAGTGGTTGTCGAACAGGTTCGCGTGGAGTGCAGTTCTACACACATATTCACCGATTGTATCTTCAAATGATCGATGTACTCACATGACGGATTCGTTTCTAAATCACAGAAACATAACTCGCCACCATACCCATTAAAGTAACCGGTAAGGCAGGCATTTGCCTTACACTGGCCAGAAGTATCCTGGAATCCACGGTACACGCTGCGAAGAATGCAGTCGGTTCAGGAGACGATGCGAATCCATGCCCTCTGGTGAAAGAGGTCCTGACCAATCACTTATTTACTTTAATAAGACCTCTAAAATGGAACCGCTGTTACGGAAGACATTGGTCACGGCCTGTAGACATGACAGCTTACGACAGGTTAGTTCATGTGGCAATTAAGTTGAAAACATGTATATCAGGCAGTTGGTCCTAGGCTTGTGCTAAGATTATCTTCTGAGATCATCCAAATGGGTATGTTATCTTATTTGAGCTTCTCAAGCCGTGTTATCGACTCATTATTATGTCCGCATACCAGTATCCTGTCTTATCCGTTATGTTTCTATATAGACAATCCATACATTCATCGTCTATCCATGCACATGTTCATGCAAACTGTTCATTTCTTTGACAAAACGTTAGTCAATTACGTTTGCCGACAAAGAACTTACGTATGATCTATTTATGCCATCTCCTTATGGGGCTTAATACTTACTAACCGGCATACTTTCACCCTTGGACTGTGCCCTCCTAGCGGGAATACCGAGGTAGGCAGTTACATTTTTGCTCGTCACTATAGAACCCCATGTAGTCATGTTAGTAACAAAACGAACCTGGGATCACTGTACCTTTACTTACCGGTTCTGTCAATAGAACCTTAGCCTACTAAGCAGGATCACCCGCAGCTGTTCCATCACGCTTAACACAGGTTCGTCCTCATGAGCTGAATCAGCACCAATATTTGTTACACTGTCAGCAGAGTCATTCTGACTCATAGTGTTCTAGTGTAGCTAAGGCTAGTTTGGAAGAGTATGATGCATTCCACAAAATGATTGTTATATCACTTGAATAAGAAGACATATGTCAGGGATCATACTGGTTTGTAAACTGGTCATTGATGACGCAACATCGGGTTATGGCTGTAACGTTTCTGTTAATGCGTGCGTGCGTGTGTGCGTGTATGTGTGGGTGTGTGCACTTTAAAGTTATGATATATTTGCCTTGTTCAAAATCAAAGAGTCTAACTCAAAAGTCAGGACTTCATGTAGAATTTCGTGTCTAATGAAAACCGGCGGAAATGCAAAAACATGTCAGAATTCTATCTTTTAAAGAATCTCACCCCATAGAAGGTGCAATTATAAATGGCATGTATTTAATAGTGATGTGTCACACACAGAGACGTAAGTGTACGTTTGCTTACCACATGAAAGTTGAACTGTTAAATGTCATATGTTAATTAATTATGTGGCAAGCACACAGGGAAACGTCTATGAACCTTTGCTTACCACATGACATGTCATTTGTTTAATTGTGATATATAATTTCTCGGAGGTCAACAACAAGTTTGATTCCACAACCAAATTTAACCGAGAAGTTCTCCTATCATACAGGTGCTCGTTTCAGCATGGGTACGTTATATTTTGTTTACGAATATCTAGTCGTTCAATTCCGGCCAAACTGTCTCAATATGCGATTAAATTTAATCGGACACACCGAATCGCAATCCGTCAAATGAGATGAGATAAACAAATAAGAGCATTAACTGTAAACGTCATGGTCAGTCTTCTGAAACGATTCTTTTGATTAGTTTGCTTGATTCTACCGCCCAATAAAAAAACGTGTCTTTTATTACGTTGGAAACGCTCTTAATGATGTCCGACACTATTATTATTGTCGATTAAAATCGTTTGATCAGAACACAACACAGTTGTGAAAATAAAGTTTTTGTCTGCGGGCTATAACCCGGAGGACTTAGAAGAAATGCTGAATACAAGTCGAGGTTGGAATGGTTGTCTGAACTTGACAAAACAGTGATGTATGGGGAAGTTGGTTTAAAACAACCCCAATTTTGCAGGGGTTGCTTGAATTAAGTACCTCTGCATCTCATTGTACGACATTTATAATTTTACTTATCTATCATTAAGTCATATTTTAGGAAAAAATAAGACAGGCTTGATTATTGTTACAAAGTCAATTTATTCTCAGGAAAGGCGGTGGAATAAAGATCATGCTGAATACTGGTGCGTACGAACTTTTAAAAGTGTCGGCGGAACATTTTTACGCATCTGAAAACGACACGTTCCAGTTTCAAAAGATTCCAGTGACAGATAAAAAAGGAAACATTGTGGAAACGAAGTTTAAAGTTAGCAGTGGTAAGTCTCATATCTATACCTTAAATATGTACCACACGAAGTCAAGTTGCCTTGTGAACGGTAAGCAGGTGGCTCAGTTCATAGATGCCGACTTCCCAAACCTGATTCAAGGAATAGAAAGCTGCTTAGAAGTTAGCAACTCGTCTATAGAAGATGTTAACTCACAATTGAAATCCCTCCTTCATCAGTATAAAGCGATCAGTGTCCCCGAAACCCCTACAGAAGACCTGTCTATACAAGTGCGTGATTCACTCCCATCGGCAACTGCAGCCAGTAATGTTATATTACTGTCCGATCACTCCAGTTTAGATTCACAAAATGATGAAGGCAGCTCTAATGAAAATGGCCCCGATCACTGTGACGCCAATTATGACAAGTACATCGGCCTACTCCAATCAATTGCCGAGTCCGTCAAAAATCTGCACCATAGCCTTGAAAGCCATATACAAATGACGGATATAAATTTTGGCCAGATCCGGGATGAGATCCAAAGTGTGAAAAAGCAGATTATTTGTGAAAACTAGCACAACGTGTTACAAATTGATGATGTAAATACCACAGCAAATGACATTAGACAAAATGTAGTCAAAAACTTCGACAGCCTAACTAAAAGACTGCAACAAATAACAGACTTGATTAAAACTATGCCGGTCAAAAATCTCTCTACTGCCGGAAAACCAACTTCACTTAACACAGTTCCAACAGAGCGACCAGCTCAGAGTTCAATTACTAAAATACTGGAAAGGACAAAGACTCTATTAATAGGTAGCTCAATTGTGAAAGGGATACAGCCCCCTGGTTTATCTACAAACGTAGAACTCGTCAAGATCAGCGGCGCGAAAATTAGGGACGTGGCTCAGAGGCTGAATGAAATTGACACACGTCACTATAACGACGTCATCATACACGTTGGCGGAAATGACGTCAGTGACGGAAAACAGCCCGACGCGTCTTACCGCGAAATTTTGAACGTCACACAGAAACTACAGGAGCAGCGTTGTAAAGTCCACCTCTGTACCGTCTGTCCACGCAGAGACGCCGACGTTTCGGAGTTTAACAGCAGGGTGCGACAAGTAAGCCGGGAAACAGGAGCCGATCTCATCGACTGCTACCAGGCGTTCGTCTACGGAAACGGAGATACAGTGATACCATACTTTACCCGCGACGGAATTCATCTCACTGAGCAGGGATCGAGAACACTAGTTGCGACTGTAAACAGTCGAGTTCATATTATTCGTGATAGAGACGGTAACCAGAAGACACACAGAACACAGAGACACTTTAACACACCTCCAACGCAGACGTGGGGCACGTTTCCCAGACAATCTAGGAATAACTTTCATTTCAGAATGGTAAAAAATGGAAGATATTCCCAATAGGATAAGCATGACAGACACTCTATTGATTTAACTCGTTCTTGCAATAGATATCATCATTTAGCTAATATATGCCAGGAATGTAATGAGGTAATATGTTCATGCAGTTTTTTTAGGCAAGTTATGTGTGTTGACCAAATTGAAACGTGTAAAAACATCGAAAGTATACATTCTGAGTTAACATACGACGTCTGGCAAAATGAGAATAGATCTAGCACAAATTGTATCGAAAATAATGTTGCGTTATACGGTCACGTCAACTCGCTAGGAACCGATATTAAATCTGATAAAATTATTACCGATACCGATAACAACGTAAGCACCATAATAAGCCAAAAATGCTGTCAACTAAATTGCACGAGTGTGTTGGGCGGTAGTCATAATTCGCAGTGTATTAATACAAATATGGAAACAAATGGAAACACATATACTCCAGCAGCCTCTTCTCAAGGTGACACTGTGTTCATGTTTGATAAGAAGGGTGTTCGGTGTGCACACTTAAACGTATGTCATTTGCCTCCGAAACTTGAGGAAATTAAATACCACCTTTGTCAATCGTATTCGCCAAATATATTAGGTTTATGTGAAACTTTTTTACACGCAGATATCAATGACAATATGCTGCAAGTTAAGAATTACACGTTTGAAAGGAAAGACCGAGAACATAAAAAGGGAGGGGGTATTCTTGTTTACGTGAACAATAATATACAGTACCGTAGACGTCTAGATCTCGAGGTAAATCACATTGAATCGATTTGGCTTGAAATTAATGGTCTATATTGCAAATCGTTCTTAATCAATTTCATATATCGACCTCCGAACTCCCAACCAAAAATGGATTGACTTATATGATAAGCAGTTAGAAATAGCTGATAGTTCTAATATTGGGTTTCATTTAATTGGAGATTTTAATATCAATTATTCGCCGGAAAGTGGCAAATATAACAACACTAAATGGGCAGATCTTACCACGAAGTATGGCTTGGAACAATTAATCAAATCACCAACAAGAATTTCAAAAAATAACTCTACTATAATAGATCATTTATATACGAATATGAGTAATCATGTAACTGAATGGTGTGTGTCTCACTTATCACTAAGTGACCACTTTCCCGTTTGTTTCACACATTCTATTACAGACAAATTACCAAAATTGGCCCCTAATAGCCATACAGTTATACAATATAGATCTTTTAAGAAATTTGAAAAAGAAGCTTTTCAGGCAGAATTGATGTTTTCAGGACTGGATGAAATAGACTCATTGTCAAATTCCAATGATGCACTGAAAAGATTTTATGAAATTCTAAATGGCATTTTATCTAAACATGCCCCAGTCAAAGATAAACGTGTGAAACGCGAGAATCAGCCTGATTGGTTTACTGAGGAAATTATATCTATAATAAATCACAGGGATAAATGCCGAAAAACTGGCAACATAGACCAGTATAAAATACTTAGAAATAAAGTAACTTCTATGATAAAGAAAAGTAAAAAGAATTTTTTCAACAATGCAATAAAAGACAATAAAAATCCGACATATTTATGGAAAAATCTAAAAGATATTTCACATTTGAATCAATCAACTGTGACAGCATTACCTCATAAAATGACATTTAATGAAATTCCGGTTGAAGATCCGTCAAATATTGTAAACGAATTAAACAGTCATTTTGTAAGCATCTCAAACATTATAAATAAAACAAAGTTTTTGAATACAAATTTTAGAAACTTAAAACATATTCTAGATACAAAACTAGGTACAAATAGGTTTGAGATTAAACATATTACCCCTTATGAAGTCCATACTATTATTGATAAATTAAATGTTGGAAAGGCCACAGGCATAGATGGAGTAGGCCCCAAAATTTTGAAGCAATGTGGTGATACTATTACACCTTGTATAGCATCAATTATCAACAGTAGTATAGCGCATGGAGTTTTCCCTGATAAACTGAAAGAAGCACGAGTAATACCAATTTTCAAGTCGGGCAACAAAGAGGACCCCAATAATTACCGCCCCATTTCAATACTCCCAACTATATCAACAATCTTTGAAAGGCATATAGCGACACAGGTACAGTTGTACTTTGAGAAAACCGATGTCATACACAAAACACAATCTGGATTTAGAAAACACCATTCATGTAACACTGCTCTAATAAGACTTATAGATACTTGGCTTAAAGATGTTGACAGTGGTAAACTAGTTGGTGCGATATTTTTGGATTTGAGAAAAGCTTTCGATTTAGTTGATCATGAAATTCTTCTTTATAAATTGAAACTGTATCATTTTTCTGAAATAGCATTGAATTTGTTTAAATCATATCTTGAAAATAGAAACCAAATTGTAAAGATTGGCAAAATTAAATCGCAAAAACTCACTGTTACATCTGGGGTACCCCAGGGTTCCATACTGGGACCCTTGCTTTTTATTTTATACATAAATGATATTGCAGTTATGCATCCAACATTAAATATAGATCTATATGCAGATGACTCAACACTTTATGAATCTGGATATCAGTTGACGGATATTCAAAATAAATTACAACATCATTTAAATTATGTTAATAAGTGGTGTCAACTAAATAATATGTCATTGCATCCTTCCAAGACTAAATGCATGTTAATAGGGTCTGCAAATAAATTAAAAAACACTGGTAATCTTGAACTTTGTATTAATGATGTTCAAATAGTTAATGTTGTTGTGCAAAAGTTATTAGGGTTGTATATAGATAATACACTAAACTGGCATGTGCAAATCGATTATGTTTGTAAAAATCTGAATAAGAAAATTGCACTTCTAAAAAATATAATATATTTCCTCACACCTGATACAAAACGAATGTTTTACAATGCATATATTCTGCCAAATTTTGATTACGGCTGCTTGGTCTGGGGCAAGGGAACCAATTCATATGTGAATAAAATAAATAACTTACAAAAACGAATTGCAAAAATCATACTTGGTAAATCTAAACGAGATTCATCAACAAATCTATTTAAAGAACTAAAATGGCTAAACTTCTCGGATAGATGTAAATACCACGCAGCAGTATTAGTTTACAAGACGTTGAATAGCATGGCTCCATCATATATGTCAGAATTAGTAACAGTTTCAGACAATAATGTATATATGCTAAGATCAATGGCACACAAAGATATTGTTTTACAAACTAGACCTCGTACTAATTATATGAAAGCATCGTTTACATATTACAGCAGAAATGTTTGGAATAATATACCTTTGGAAATACGAGAATCAAAAAACTTTAATACGTATAAAATAAAGGTCAAACAGTACCTCATAGGAAACTTGTGATTATACAAATTGTGATGTTTTATTCATAATTATATTTAACTGAGAGTATCTGTCTAATATTGATTCAACATCATCATCATGTCATCATATGCATCATTATCGTCAGCATCAACAGCATACTTATAATCATCATCATCATCGTCATCGTTGTTAGCATCGTCTTCATGTTTGTCTTATGATTATTTGCCATATTTTCATTCTGTTTCAGAGGGCCATATCGAAAATAAGATTCTGTAGTTTTGTACATGATCTTAATATGTCACCTTCTTAAAATAAAGATATTATTATTATTATTATTATTATTATTATTATTATTATACTCACATCCACAGATAGGTCTAGTTTCCAGTGCTGTTAATTTTCAATTTGATACTAAAATATAGATTAAAATTACAATGAATGAATTCTTATACATTTCGTTTAAACTGTTTTTTGCCTCAAATCTGCAATGCATTTATCAAATTGAGGTGGACTCACTTGGAGTAAGAATGTCGGCTCTGAGCTCTGATTTCAGAATAAGAGAAACTATGCCCATAAATAGGAACAATCAATCTATTGTATTATCTTTGAGTCTAAGCTGTTTATTTTTTGTTCAGGGTCATTTAAAATCACTGGCATTAACACTAAATAATCTTGAAGCCTTATTACGATACATCAACACACTGGTCGACATATCAGAAGAGGGAACAGTTCTAGAACGGGATGCAGCTGCAGTTCTTATCCCTCCTCTACGTTGCACACATGCTTCTGTCCTGGCGTCAATATGCATAAATCAGGGTCAACCAATTACACAGGATATTCTACACTTTCATCGGATGTCTTTTGATTCAGACCTACTGTCCAGTAAACTAAAGTTTGCCTCCATGTTGTACTGCACTGGGCAGTATTATGAGGCAGCGGAAAATTGCCTGACCTTCTGTCGGCGGCTGCTTGGACCTGAGGTGTGGCAGTTATGCAAATGCAGTGAAAGAAACTGTTTAAACCCAACTGACTCGTTCCTGGAATATGCTTTGAGCCAATGCTTACAAAGCACACTGCCGTTTGTGTTAATTTTACAATGCAAGAATTATGTTTTATTCCCCAGTTTGAAATGTTTAGAACAATAAGTGAGAAGGACAGACAACAGAGATACATGTATCCACCTTTTCATTATGGTCGGACGGACCCGGCCGTAGTCGACAGTATACCTTAGCTCTACTACCTTCAGTTTCTCACATACACACAGCTCAACCAGCATGACCGAGCACAAGAGACAACGTATAAGCTTACTAGGTACATGTGGAATAACATAGGCCATGGCCACTTTGACAATACCCTAAACATAATTGGTCACTGTTGTGAACTAAAGAATTGGTTGGATAGAGCCTGGACAATCTACGGGAGATCACTGCAACTATACCCCCAAAGAACCGCCAGATGGCATTCTCGGTCTATGATATCGCTGGGGTACATCACCTGTAACTCTGGTTGTGGAATATCGTGCCTCACTCTTTGTAGCCAGCAATGCTGGGGTGGGGACTCCTCTGTCTGTAATAAACTAATAATAGAATCCTCGACCCTTCACTCCAGTCAAGTATAACAGGAAATGTATTTATACACCACAGTACATCAGTATCTGCATGCCAGGGGTCGTTGTCCCCGCACTCTGGCTGCCAAAATGATAAATTCTTATATCTGCGCCAAGAGCTGCGTTCTTGGTTGTCGTTAATGTTTGCATTTCAAGTCTCGTCCTCCTCCTTTTGGCAATCGTACACCTGTTGACCCTGATGTCCCCAAAAACCCGCGACAAACGCATGGACATCACCCTAATATCTTCACTGTCCATCTCCTGTTCAACAAAAAGTTCCTTATTATAGTATTTTTACATGAATATTAAAACAATTTACATAACGTCTTTTAAATAATGTAATTATTGTAAAATCTATTTGGTTGCAACAAAATATTGATTTAGAAAGTAGAAATACCTCTTTAATGCTTTACAAGTGTATGTTAAAATTGTCCAACTTTTATTCGAAATGTTCAGCAGTACCTTTGTGAAAATGTACAGAGAAACAAAATATTAAGATATCGTGAATTTGGTTTTTATACTTTTGGATTTTCTTCTTGTTTTTACTGCTTGGATTTACTTCCTTTTCTAAATAATGACATGGATAGTAGTTGCATTTAGGTAAAAAGTAGTTGATCTTACTGATGATATCTATTTACTACCATCAATTCACAATGTTCCAATTTACTATTTTTGCAATAATAAATTCATTGTTTTTATCAAATTTGAGCATTGTTGCCCAGGAAAACTGGCAGTCAAGACAACGTGTGAAGGCCGATCCGGTAAACCCTTAATTGGCATCGTCATTTAAATGTACCGAAAATAATTTGAATTTGTTTGATGTCACCTGTTTAATAGCCACTTTTTGTATAATTACGGGGACTGTTTATAGTTCCCGACGATATACACGTCCCATATGACGCATGTAAAGTGTATTTTCATCAAGTTCACGCCTCTGCTATTAGGGGCAAATCGTTGTTAAAACAGGATAAATGAACTTTATATACAACAAGACAGTTGAAGGCAAAAGGTTTATTGTTTAATTTATTCAACAAACAACATTGACTATTCAAATACCGATTTTGACATCCGAATACCAAACGTTTGATCTAATATTCTAATATTCATTTGCATCCCTTTGATAAAAAAATAATTTCATTACATTGTTATTCACCAAACATTTGTAACCATGGCCCCCACAGGTCCGGGGAATAGCGGGGATTTTGACTTTCGGTCCAGCCATGCCCGGGTAAAATCCTCGCCCTGCGGGGACGAACTGCTGGTAAAATCCCTGCCAAATGCCCCCGCACTCGAGAGACCCTAGGTAAGGTCCATTCCCCTCTATTTTTGGCGCTAAGACAAAACCACCGCATCCACCCGTCACTCCGGGGCCACCTGGAAAGTAAGAACACGGCTCATTTCCCCGGCTATCTCCGGTATCTCCCCGGACCTTGGGGCAGTGGTTACATATGAATGGTGCATTACATTTTGAATATAGTGGTTTTAAGTATATTTTATTGTATCTCTTAATAGTTCAAAGAAGCTCTTAGTAGCTCTAAGTGGGTTTCAGCAGGATCGTTTCTAACGGTATGAGTTTCAAATTACACATCTGTTTCTACTTTCTTTTTCATTAGTTAAGCTGATTGTCTTTATAGACTCTACCAGCGAAGTTTCTGTGAAATTGAAGTACGTCAGCTATTCTTTTACAAGAAACCTTTAACCAGACCAACCTCTGTTTATGTGTGAGACATAAAGTAACTGCCCGTAAATCAAATGCGCACTTGTGGAACTAAATTTACTTTGGGCTGCAGCTTGGGTTTTACCCTCAAACAGGAAAATATATTAATTCTACTTCCTTTTTGGCAAATTGTGTGAGCCTGAAATTATTAGAATTGTTTATTTGTATACATATAGTTTCCTGAACAGTTTAGTCACGACACGGGAATTATATCTCGCGTAACGAGTTTAACTGGTTCATAATTCCACCTCAAACGACACGTTTACCTACCACACCATATAAGTCACCACATCGGGTAAACTCGTTAACTTGTTTAAAATACTCGCAAAGTCGGTCAAAACAATTGACACAAGATCCGTTTTCCGGCAAGGACTTGTATTCACAAGAATAAAGTAGGCGGAGTACCAACTCCTGGCTCTGGTAGGGGACACGCTCGACTACCATTCCATATAGGTGTGGCACTTTCAATTTCATACGTTTATTAGACAAAGGCCACCGGCCCATAACAAAATATGTGTACATCAAAGGGCAAATATAGCATTAATGTAGCGTAGTAGTTTGCTATTAATACATAAATTATATTTCACTGAATTTTATAAAAGGTTATTTCTGGATTGCATATATCTTTTACATGTTATCATGATAAACAATAGTCCTGTTAAAACAATACTTCCACAGAATATATTTTCCTGGATTTCATGTGCAGTTACCTCAATTTCTATTATATGAGGTGATCGCCTCTTAACATAAAAGCATAATATACAAACAATGACAGATTTCGTAACAGGCTTTCTGATTTTGTACTAAGCAAATCGTAAAGTTTATGTATACTTGGGTTTTCGAAATAATTAGCCGGTAAATACTTCTTTCGTAAATCAGAATAGGCAGGGCATTTAATTACAAAATGATACTCTGATTCAACGTCCCCAAAACATAGTTTACATAGTCTTTCAGTCGACGGAGTATTTGAATATCTGCCGTATTCAATTTCTAATTTATGTGAAGAACATCTTAATTTAGCTAGTGGACTTCTAAACCTTCTAATTGTTAATTTGTCTAAAAAGTACTCATGCTCAATATTTTTTTATGTGAACATACATTTTGAGTTTAGAACTATCCGAAGTGAGAGCTATCCATTCTTGCATGTATTGGTCCTTAACACTCTGTACCACTGCTGCTATGAAACGATTCTCATTGTAAACCTTTTGCTCAATCCATACATGCCCGTAACCTCAATGGTTTAAAATGCTTTTCACACGAGATGCCCAATTATTTTGGCCCGCGTCATGAAACGTTATAAGTATCTGACCAACTTTGACCATATTTGTCATTTGGCATACTGAGAAATTTAACCCAATATTTTAACACCCGTTTTACAGCATATATGTGTAGGGGGAATCGTCCACAGTCTCCAAGAACAGCCAGGTTGTTAGTTTTCTGTGGCACACACATGTATCCCTTACAGGCATAATTTTGGATAATTTCAATAGAAGCCTGTCATTCCGTTCCCCATATTTCACTGCCGTACAAGAGAATAGGCATAATTTTTGTGTCAAATATTTTGAAATACGCTGAATTGGATTGTTGGCCGAATTTGTGTAATTTCGATAGTAATGCAATCAATACACGTTTTCCTTTAAGTTCTTGTTGACTAGCCATTTTATATAGGGAAAGCTGGCTTGCGAAGTAAACACTCACGTATTCAAATCCATTAACAGTCTCCAGATGATGTGTCCCTGAATACCATTTTTCATGCCTAGACAGAATGCCGCCGTTTTTATATACCATCACTTTAGTTTTTTGTGTGTTGACTTTAAGATTAAAATCTTCAGTAAATTATTTTAGTAAATTCTCTGTAATCCGACAATTATATCTGAGGTTAAGGCCAAATCATCCGCAAATAGAAACGATTTCTCTCCAATCCGGAAAAAGTTGTATTCCCCTTGCTCCATTCTTTTCCAACATTTTGACGAATTCATTCACGAAGAAAACAAAGAGCATCGGTGAACATAAACAGCATTGTTTAAGCCCTAGTGGGCAATCAAATTCTGCCGAATAATTATTTTAATACACTTTAATACTGTTAGTTTTTGTTTTTAACGTGAATATAGAACACCTGAAGCTTTTTGTGTATTTATATACATAAAAATAGGCACACATAACCATTCATCTAGCTCAATGTTCGTAAAGTGGTAATTTGATATGACAATGTTTATATTAAAGAACTTGCTTTAAAGATGCACTCTTACTCCCAAATAAGATTTACCAAAATTAATCATTTAGTTGTAAAATTCCAAAAAGGATGATTAAATGTTGAAACCAATGGTTCTTATAAAGGATACCGAGTTTAATATGAAAGAAATGAGCATAAAACACGGTATTTCTACGTTATGAGACTAGAGTAGACCCCAATAAATATTTTAGCATTCATCAATCAGTTAATATTTTTGCGCTTTCTTTTATTGAATACACGTTTACACTCTTGTTATCAGTTATTAATATTTTCCATAAATGCATTATTGAGTAAGCAGTTAAAGCTTTATCAGTCAAAATTTATGTTTGTTATACATGCGGTTGTATTGATCCTGGAGCGCGCCGGGTCTTGTGTATGTAAGCTTATTTATACTTATATTATAAGATTGTTAGTCATTTAAGGTTTTTTGAAGCATAGTGCACGGACAATATGTAACAGTGAATAGAGTATTTTTTAGATATGCGACGGGGAATCGAACCTGCGACCCCTGGATTGATAGTCAAGTATGTTACCACTAGACCACGGATCCGCCGGGTCCAAAGTGGGCGCTTCTTAAATAGTCCCAGTGTTTTGGGTGTGGAGACAGGTTCGTCTTGCAGCTAAACAGTATATCCCGGCCAATTTAATTGGTTTTACAGTCAAGTGTTTCAGTAAATATATGTATTCTTATATAAGATAAATAGTTTCGCTTGGTCAACACTTGGTCACGATTTGAAATATGCTGACCTAAACAATGTACTTGTTTGTATTTCTGCACTCATGACAGGATTAAATTCAATAAAGCGAAATCAGCAGTGACCATATAGTGTCACATAGGTAACCTGCAAGGGAAAACTCATTTACTTATTCAAAGTTGCAGGAGATATACACACCTACCACCCCATAAAGATCACCTGATTCGTGGAAAACGCGTTAACTTTAAAGCACTCTCAAAATTTGCCACAAAATGGCCAAAACTCGATGCCGTTTTCCGGCTGTGTCTGGTACTCACTAGAGTCAAGCAGGGCTGGATACCACCTATAAGGTGTTGTAGGAGACCTACTAACCTACCTCATATATAGGCAAGCATTCTAAGAAACTCGTTTAATCGTTTAAAGTACTCGCAAAATTGACCCAGAAAAGGTTGCTCAAGTCGTTTTCCGGCTGGGTGTGGTTCCTTAAACGAACGGTCTTTCGGCATTTGCGATTATTATCTCATGAACGCAAAAATTTCGGATATGTTCCGATCGTGTATAGATATACATTTACATTGAAAATGACTAGCTTGGTATTGTTTTAATTGTGTCAGCAGGCCATGAAAAACTTACTGACCGTTCCAAGGCGGTATCCAACAATTCTTGATAAACACATCTAGAGTTTTTATAAAGTATGTATGCACTGTCTTGTTTGTGGATTTTTGTACTGTTGTTCCATGTTTCTTGTGATTTGTTTTGTTTTTGTGTTCTATGTCTTTGGCGTTTACACTGTGCCATTAAGCGGGGTTTATGTTTAAACTATTGGCTAATGAGCTTATTCCTGTAGTTTTTCATATAAATATTGTTATAATAGTGTTGTCACTTGCATTTCAATTTTACATTTAAAACCAACTACGAAGATTTTACTGCGTTGTAATGACGTCATATGACAAACTGCTTCCGGTTACGATCGGGTCGTTTTATTTACAGAATGGGTGAGGAGGAATTACTTTAAAATTTTCTTAAATGCAATGAAGTATTTTTTTAACAATTCTTTTGGTGTTAATATAAGTAATAAATTGCGTAATTGATGTCATTATCGGGGATATGAACGCAGTTGGGCTGGTTTAAGTACGTGTTGATTCGGACTACATACACTTAAATCAGCCCAACTGCGTTCATACCCCTATACATTGATCCCGCAATTCTGTTCTTAATTAAATCATCAAACTATTATAATGGCGACAAAAGCGTTACGCAGGGTTGGTATTCAATGTGCAACTTAAGTCAATTTAAATGTCATGCATTATTGGCCCCTTTCACCGTATAGGTCCTTTATTTATAGCAAGTAATCCGATTAGCTACATCGTTCTTAGATCAAATTATTGAGACCAGTATTGATAACTTGTACCGTATATTTGTATTGGATTGTACCAGTCCTCACTCCACCATGCATGTTGGTAAGACACATATTTAGTCTTAAAATTTAAGAGTCTCCCCAGCTTATAATAAATTATACATGTTTTGTTGTTAGAGTCTTCATACATTGGTTTACCCGCGCATTCATTGACTGTAATATTGCCTTTGATTGTATTTGAAATAAATATGTTATATTGTTCTCTAACTTGTAAACTAACACAAATGGTCACATATATGATACCAAATCCAGAAGTATTAGATTTGTAACCTCTGACAGAAACTAGGACCAGTTGGAGCAGATGTTCATAGAATCAATGAATAGAAAACATTAACCAACAATTAATTCCATTGGGTCATTATTTCGTATTACACCGGAAATACAACGTGCTGCCTTCTCATTGTCCTTGTTATTCGAGAGTTTGTTTGTGTAGTTGATTAATCAAAAACTTTGTCAATGTATTATTTATTCGTTCAAGTTCTATCGCTGAACTAAATGTGAAACACCATGGTCAGGTTAGTTACTAGTACTTGGTCAATTCGAAATGCAACCGACCAGATTGACCCCACACTTCCCAATGTGCATCTCAACATTAAAATGCTAAATACCAATATAAATGCAAAAAGCTACAGAAACAAGCTCAGTAGCAAAAAGTTTAAACATAAACCCGGTTTAGTGACACTGGACAACCGCCAAAGACACATCACAAACAAGGAACATAGAAGAACTGCACAAAACTCCACAAACAGCACAGTGCATAAATACTATATATATAAGAAATAGGTATGTCTATCAAGGATTGTTAGGTACCGCCTTGGAATGAAGTTTCATTGCCATGTGCCACGCCTTCATATTTGTAAACTATTCAAAAGAAGAAAATAGTGGCATAATTGGCAATTCCTACAAATCATGACGGTATTTTTTCCTTTAGTTTTTATATGAATGTATTATTAATTTCTTAATCGAAAACATTTAAAATATGTTTATCACTTTCACATTTCTTTAATTATGACGTCATGACGTCATACAAAACAATGTGACGTCATGTTAAACTGAAAGGAAATTGAATCAATATATTCGGATAAAGTATTAATTTTAAATAATTCCGGGTACTGCATTTCGGCAATGCATGCATCGCGAGAAAATGACATTCCACTCAGCAACGGTACATTCATCCTTAATGGCATTAACCTACCATCTGACTATCGTTTATTTTTTTTAACATGCACAGATTCTTTTTTCGTCTGTATATGATATGATTTAGATGTCCCAAAAACATATACTACTTAGTGGAAACAGGATATCGAGTTTAGAGCAAGACGGACGCTTTCCTTTCCGGTACATATCAAGTTACGATTGTATTGCGCTGAGCCCTCAACAATATATACATATGCATGAAGGCTAAAAATTGTTTTAAACCTTTTAATAGGCATATACCATAATAAAAACCAAGTTAAGGGCATTTACACAATTGCACAAATTGTATGTATGTATCCATTTCTTTAGACCTTGAAATCAAGGAAAACCCGTGAAAGTGCAAGCACTTATTTCCAACGGGTACTTTGTTTTTGCTGTTCAAAGCGGATGAGACACTGGTGGGATACAAGGAGGTCCGGGTGCGATACACTAGCTCTTTTTCGAAGACACCCCTTGGTTCTTTTACCTGCTCGGTATAAAGCACCGATACACGAGGTACAACCATCCTAGGTTAAACCAGTACTGAGTACACCACTTTTCCAAGCACTACCCTTTAAATGCCGAGCGCCGGCCAAGGAAGCTACTTGTACCAACTTTTAACGTCTTACGGTTTGACGCGGCCAGGGATCGAACCCAAGACCTACCGCTCTGTAGGAGCACGCCTTAACCACAAGGCCTCGGATACACTATAAATAAATAGATGCATTAAAAATGTTTTATCCGAATGCAAACGCCTTTACAAGCGATAATTACACTTGGCCGTTTGTCAAGCGTTTGGCACAATTTCAGGTCGCATCAAGCGCTACATTGTCCTCCTTGACAATTGACGTCTTGGCAGTTTTTATGTCACATATTGAGTTTCATTTAGATAACTTTACACTAGTAATTCACTTGCGAGATGAAAGCAATGTTTATATATCCCATTAAATATAAGAAACTGTAATATAACTAGCTAACATTATTCAAAATTCATCAGTTTACATTACATATTCTTAGGTAATGACAGACACTTATCTGTTACAGCTTGGGACCACTGAAAATAATTTGATTTGATTTTTTTTATTTCGATTGTAATTGCCTGTAAATAAGTTTGCAAAGAAGGTAAAAGCACGCTTATCGCGCCTATATATAGCCTTTCAACGCTTTAAGCGCTTTTATTGTTTTGGTCAGCATGTTACATGAACCATTATTTATATGAAAACTCTTTTGAAAAAAATACCATACGCATAACCATGTATCTATCGTTGAGATCGTTCATGCTCTTTTTGGTGGTTGTGATGGTTCTGGTCCATACATTATGCACGTTGTTATTCTTGGATAAAAACAACGTGTACAATGCTCTTGTTCCATCCGAAAGTGGACCCAATTTACATGATTTAGCTAACTTGGATGTTAAGTGTTCTAAATTAGACGAATTGCATGTACAAAGACACATTGGGTCAGGCACATCAAGAAGAACTTTTCTCGCAAGTTTTCGGGATCAGAAAGTTGTTGTTAAAACAATACATGGAAATCCAGACCAAGAATGTATCAAGATATTCAAGTAATATCAGGACAAACATGTGAGAGAACTTCTACAAGCCATCAGAATTAATTGTGAAGATAAAGACACCAGGCATATGCTTTTAAAAATTGTGTATCATGCTATCCTGCCGTATCCAAGTATAATAAGAAACCTAGGATTTTGTATCCGTGATCCAGTGGACAGGATTTCTGGTGAATCGCAAAGCGACACTCAAATTTATGAGAAAGAAAAACTTGTAAAACGATTACCGATATTAAACCGAACTATGGTTAGTGTTTATGAATATGGTATACAACTTACTAAAGACACCGCGGAGAAAATTGCAATGGCAGATAAACTGAGGTACTCCAAAGAAATATTTTCATATCTTTTATGTAAAAAAAGGTTATTTAAAAACCACTTATTAATTGTTTACATCGGCTGTGACACGTGGTAACCAATGCGATTAACCCTTTAGGTCACGTGATTACTCACCCTGAGTTCAGTGATGTTCTTGATTGTTTCAGCATTAAAAATATTACAGATAAGGTTGTTACTGTTGAATGAACCAAAACTTTATCAGTCTGAGAGTATGGTTGTTGGTGTTTAATGATTCAATAGTTAATAAAAGTAAAAATTGTGTCAGCTTTCAACTTTCTTTCAAATCAATGCAGGAAACATCAACCAGCTTGCCCCAATTTCACGAAACTTCTTAAGCCTTACGGGCTTAGGTAGCTTATTTCAATCAGCAAAAATACATTCTTAAATTGAAATTCGATAAATGAAAAATGGTATGTTGTGATTATCATGAAGATAGTTTCTATTTAAAGCTGCACTCTCACAGATTGAATGTTTTGAGAACTTTTATAAAAAAAAATTGTCTTGGAACGAGCCAAGTTTTGCGAAAATCCATTTAAACCAGTTATATACGACTGCTGATAAAAATCATATCGTAGATTTTTATATTTAAGTTAAAAAAATGATGTTTAATGCATTTTTCTTAAACCGTTGGTAACGGTTTAAGCCAACGTATATTAATTTTCAAACGGATATATGAAAATCTACGATCTGATTTTTTTGTCAGCAATCTTATATCATTGGTTTGCAGATATTTACGCAAAAAGTTGCAATGTCCAGGACAAAATATGAAAAAGTTGTTTAAATGACCAATCTGTGAGAGTGCAGCTTTAATGTATAAAAACTCTAAATGAAGTAAATATTACGCAAACTATAGAAAAAAAACAGTGAGCTTAGCTTAATCCTGTTATAAGAGACTTAAGGGCATTCGAGAAATTGGGGTCAGACACATATAATTCAGACAGGTGGCCTATCATTTGAAAAATTAAACAATAACTGAGACAAATCATTTTATTTGTGAAATGATTGAGGTTTGTTATGAATTAATAAATCAATTCAAATTGTTTTCGGTTAAGGTTGGGTTGTTCTATTTACAGAATGGGTGAGAAAGAATTACTGAAATGAAATTAAGTATTTTTTTAACGTTATTTTGGAAATACATAATGAACTATTGGTGTAAATATAGGTAATGAATTGCGGTATTGTTAAAGGGATATACTAACAAGTGATCTGCAGTATTTCTACCAAGATTTGAGACAACTGCTTCTACTGTACTTGTTTATATTCAAATATGTGAGCTCATCAAACCCATCTGAGACCATTATTTTTACTATTGTATTGTGCGTAGTTCGAACACGACTACAAACTCACTATATTTACCCAATCGTAACTACATGTATGCTCGGATATCTCCGGGCAGGTCGGAATATTTCTTTAGATTATAGCCGAGTGTGTTATAATTGAATATGCACCATGATATGAGAAGGGTCTTACAACAGTTTTTTTTAGATTTTGAGCTTGACCTTTAATATATAGGGACTCGCGTCGTCTATATTCACATGATTTTACACAACCTCACAAATCCAAATGCAGCAAAACAGCCTATGCAAATGACATACTTAAGAAAAATCACATATTGCCAAACGGTTATTGATAGTCATGGCTGACGATGTACAGTGTATCGCTTATAGATAAGTCGTATTAAACTCGACGCATGCATGCACGCTGTGCAATGTGTCTTAATTTTGTATGAAATGTGGGACAGGCGTGTCCCTGGTGAATACAGAATAATGACAAGTGGTGAGATTGAAGGGCACGGTTGTGTCTTTCTCGACGAATGGAAGTAGACGATAAGATAGATCCTTGCCCAGAATAAGTGATCAATGAACACGAAGAGCCGGCGTCCTCTCTATCAGCAACAGTCGCCAGCCCCGCAGCTACGGTCTTAGAATAGTCAGTTTTATTGCTGGGTTTGTGCCTATCCCGGAGCGACAGGCAGCGCCCATTGGAGATTAATATCAATCATCAATAAATTTTTACTTGTTATATGGCATGCATGTGTACTATTTTTTTTATCACCATGCAGTGCAATTTCTGGTTAATATTATTATTATTATAATATTTGTTTGTACAATGCCTGTTTGATAAAAAAAATCAGTTTTGTTTATTTTTTCATGCATGATAAATGATTGAATGTTTAAATTATTACGTTGATTTATGTTGTATACTTTTGATCACCAGTGCTTGTAAATATTTTTTTGTAAATAATGGGAAGCCTACTTTACTTCATTTCCCAACCCATTGCCATCAATAGAATAGGTAATTACCGTCATGTTCTATTATTTCCCCGCCGATAACCATTTTACACCTTGATCACATCTTAACGCCTACATAGTTTCAATAGTTTATTTGAGTCTCATCAATACACCTTACAACAACATAATAGATATAGCTTTTTTTTAAAAAGGAAGAATTGCCACTCATTACATGAGTTATAGGAGACTATAGCACTAAACATACATATATATACACACACAACATTCAGGATCGATCATAAAAATAAAGACTAAAGAGTTATAAGAAGCCCACATATGTGGGGCGACTTCTTCGTATATGGAACGACTACGTAGTGGTGAGAGTTTGTATTGGTACGACTTCTCAAATCAATAGTGTATATTTTTAACCAATAAGTTTTTTTTATAATTAAACTGCATAAATGCATTTTTGTAGTACAGTTACACTAGCCCGAATTTGTAATAATCGTACACTACCCCTCCCCCCTCCAACGCCCATGCCCGTTGCGCCCTCTTGTTTTGTCATACGCAAATTTGCCCCGTTTCTTGTTCGCCGTTTTTTCTACAATAAATGAGTGCTATACGGCAACTGTTTCTAGATTCAAACAAACATGGCTGCGCCCGCGATGATTCGCGTTTCGGCGCAGAATTTTATGCAAATTACTAAAATTAAGATGAAATCTGGACAAAAAATATCTAAAGGAGCATTGGTTGCCATTTACAAGGACAAGAATTCCACCGTCCAGCGATTGAAAACGAATGACAATGGTGTTGTTAAGGATATTTTCGTAAAAGAAGGTGATTCGGTTGAAGCAGGGTAAGTCCAGGCTATCATTGGACGTGGAGAAATTGATTACATTTTTTAAAATAACAAAGCTATTACGTTCAAACTATTTGTTATTACAACTAGTTCATTTGTTCCTCTTGGATTTCACTGACAATGTAAATCAACCACACAAAAACCTTGTTTCTGGTCACACGGCTGACCATACTTTTGTAGTGCGAGTGCACTATTTAACCTGTTTACACATAAGGTGCTGACGTCACTGGTCTGTGAGCATATCTCGGGGATTTCTAGATCAGCTGTTGAAGAAGCAAAACGTTCTTTGATAAACTGCTTAATTAAGACCTCACGTGTTCTTTCCCTAAAGTTAATAGGGAATACTTTACTTTTTACCACGGACTGTACTTATTTGCCCCAAATTAAATTTTGCAACCCTTTATTCTGATTAAGCGTGTAATGTGTTTCAGTATTAAGAATGTATGGTACTTAAATGATATCACACTCTTAAACCTCAAACACTTCTATCAGGATAGTCAAATAACTCTCAACAGTTTTAATCTGTCAACCCAAACTTTTATCCAAGATTGCAGTCTTCATCTTGCCTTAAAACATCCTGCAAGCCCGAAATGTAGCAGACAACGGATTTGTATCACATGATACAACACTTTTCCCAACAATATTCGAAAAGCTTTTAAAAAGGTGAAATAGGAAAAATTCATCTTGCTGGAAAACTCATTTTCTCTAACTGTTTCTCCAGGAAGATAACAAGACAAGCCATCTGTGGACAGAATACAGTGTAAGCTGTCTTCAAGCATACATGCCATATCCCCCGGCGGGGGGAAAAATCCCCCGGAATTTCGACCCATCCCCTAGTCCCCCGCCGGGGGATCCATATCCCCTGGGATTTAATTTTTTTATTTTTTTTTCAAAACTTGCTTGACAGTGGAAAGCATCAATAATATTATGAGTGTGAATTTCCATGAAGGACCATGCTGACTAAGTCCAAATTTTTTTGTAATTTGAGTGTATTTCTGTATTTATTCTTATACTGTGAAATCATTAATGTTCGTGGGGCATTAATGTTCGTGGTTTTCGTGGGTTGGGTGATCCACGAATTCAAGATCCCACGAAATATAAACCCTTTATTCACTTTTCCAATTGCCTTGTTACGTACATACTCTAGTATATTCTTTACAGAGGTCGCAGTATACAGTGTTAAAACCTGTCTCACTGTATAACTTACGATCATTATTCTGTTAATATATTATAACTGCCTTTAACAAATAATCAACCAAATCAATTAAATGTGTTTTATGCAGCAAATGACAGTTATAAGCACGTGTTTAAACGTGTGCTGTTAATGAAAATCTCCAAGTTTACAAGATGTGCGTGATGAGTGTCCATACTCGATTTTTTTATTTAATAAAATAATAAATCGATTACTAGTATATTGAAGGTTACTAAGCACCGAACGTGACAATATACGCACCTTTTCGGTGTTTTCACAGTTTGCAAAATTCTTAATTGGCATTCAATGGCTTCCCCTATCTGTATTTATGATCAGGGTACATCTTCTTTTATTACCTTTAGTCCCAATTAAATCGATAAGTGACATGGGTATATGCACTAATTGGCATGTCGTACCACATTAGCGAGTGTCATAAACCGAGAGACGTAGAAGACGGAAATCACGGGCCAGCGCGTGGATATTATGCAGACGATCTGGGACGATAGCATCTTCGATTTTTTTTTTCAAAAATGAAAATCCACGAATTCAAGTACCCACGAAATTGTTTTTTTTCGGCAAACCACGAAATTTCATGCCCACGAACATTAATGATTTCACAGTATTATAAATGCAGTTATTGCGCAAATTTTCGTCCCGTAAAAATCCCCTGGTGTAATATCAAAATCCCCTGGAATTCAGACCGAAATCCCCTGGGAAGCCTCTCAGAAATATGGCATGTAAGTTCAAGCGAATACAGCATAAGCTGTCTTCCAATGAATATAGCGTAAGCTGTCTCCAAGCGAATACAGCATTAGCTGTCTTTAAATGTATACAGCATAAGCTATCCTTCCAGCAATCTGCAGCCTTTGTACTACACCCTGCTGTGCCCTTTTGTTTGACAGATTCAATTTTTAAAAATAAGTATAAAGAAATATACATATTTTTCACACTAAAGTAAAGAAAACAGTTAAGGTGTTTGTAACAATGTATGTTTTGAAAGTAGTTACAACACATGCACAATACTAATTGAACATTGGTCCTAAAAGCAAGTGCCCAATTAAGGCTCATTCAATGCGCATCAAAAGTGCCCTTTCTGACCTTAAGCACATTGCCATTTTCAAAAGTTTGCTGGAGCACTGGACTGTCCAAGTGATAAGAAATGTTTCTTGAATGCCCATAATTTGGGCTAGGATAACTTTATCAATGGTCTTATAACTTTATCAATGGTCTTATCATCATATCAGGTGTTATTTTTTACCCATGATTATTTTTGCTGTTGGGCCTAAAAAAAGGTTTGGTTGGGGTTTAATCCTTTTCAAAAATAGGTAGGGTAGGTAGGGTTTTTAATTTATTTTTTATTTTTATCTCAACTGTTCGAAGAAAAGGTGGGCTATACTACTCCCCCCAGCGTCAGCGTCGGCGTCCGGTTAAAGTTTTAGGGCAAGTTGGGATTTTCACTTATAAGTCCAATACCTTTCATTCAATTGAGTTAATACTTCACACAGTTGTTCAGGGCCATCACATGATGAGGTTGGATAACTCCATATTATTCTTTACACAGATTATGGCCCCTGATTGACTATGAAACTTAGGTTAAAATTTTAGGGCAGGTTGGGATATTTATAAATAACTTCTATACCCTTTGTTCAATT
Source organism: Mya arenaria (assembly GCF_026914265.1). Lineage (NCBI taxonomy): Eukaryota > Metazoa > Mollusca > Bivalvia > Myida > Myidae > Mya > Mya arenaria. Next base: position 20,364,833 of record NC_069129.1, on the reverse strand, counting down.
GACTTAATACTTCACACAGTTTTTCAGGACCATCACACAATGAGGTTACATAACTCCATATTGTCCTTAATACAAGTTATGGCCCCTGATTGACTTAGGTTAGGTAAAGTTTTAGGGCAGGTTAAAGTTTTAGGGCAAGTTGGGATTTTAATAAAAAATCTTCTTTACCTTTCATTCAATGCACTTAATAAAATTCAAAATTATTTACGACCATCTTACAACAAGAAACATAACTCCATTTTAATCCTTGAATTTTTTTTTTTTTTTTTTTTTTTTTTAATTTCTTTTGACAGGCACATTTTTACTTTGAATCTTAACCAGTTTTTTACCAAGGGAAAACAAGGAGGGCCATGCTATATGGCCCTTGAATTATTTTTATTATTATTTTTTTTAAAATTTTATTTTAATTTCTTTTGAAAGGCATATTTGTATATATTCGTTACCACATTTTCATAATGGGAAATCAAGTTATTTGAATGACTTGCGTCATTTTTCAGGTGGTGGGAGGGCAGCATCAAAGTCACCTTATGTATTGAATAATTTTAGTTAGGTTTGACATAAACAGACCAAACTTGGTAATATTACATTGTTATTGTATTCACTTCTAAACTTGCTGTCAAAGCGGCGAAGTCGAGCGCGCTGTCTTACGACAGCTCTTGTTTTTATTGGGCTTTATATAAGAATCTCATTTTCATCATAAGTGAATTGTGTTTAAGTAGTATTCTGTATAAAGCATTAAAGGTTTTAAACTACATATTGAAAAGCAATAAAAAAAAAAATATATAAAAAAAAATATTTTTTTTTTTTTTTCAGTTTTTCATTTTTTTTTCAAACGGACTATAAAAATGTTAGGGACAGCGCCTATTTCGTAGGTAGGGTCAGGTAACCCGAACCAAATGTTTTTTTTTTAGGCCTTGACAAAAGTATTATTCACATGAAGAGTTAACTTGAATACACAATGTACTTAAAGAACAATGAGTATAATTTCTATTGCTGAAATATTGAGGTATTTTAGGGTTGTTTATTGCTTGTAGGTTTGTGCTGTATTCAGTGGAAGGATGCCGCCATCCAACTGTCATGAAAGATATGTGTGCCGAGTGTGGTGAAGATCTGAGAGTGTAAGTTTTTACTTGTTAGAGTGAAATAATGTTACTGAACAAAGTCTTGCATAAATGTTAGAGTCAAATACACTTTTCTTTCATTTGTATACATATAACACTTAAGGCCTGCATGTAGTAAGTACACTTATTACAACATGTAGGTGTTAACAATCCATTATTTTGCATTTTTTTTGCTAAATTTTATTAAAGTGACACTCTTATTCAAAATCAATACATACACAAGTATTACAAACATCAATTTCAACTGATTAATATTTAACTACTAACGAATTTATGCATTTATGGAAAATATTTATTACGGTACTGATCAAGATTATAACCGTATATTTCATAGCAGAAAACACAAAAATATTAAATGATTGGTGAATGCTAAAAGATTTAATGTCGTCTACTTGAGTATAGTCTCATAAGGTAGAAATACTGTGTTTTATGCTCATTTCTTTCAAATTAAAATTAGTATCCTTTTATCTATAAGAAAACCTTTGATTTTGACTATTATTTTTCCGTTTTGGAATATTAATACAATATTATTTATTGTGGTAAATCTTCCCTGGGAGTAAGTGTGCATCTTTGAAACTTGTGTTATTTTAACTCTGTCACATATTGAATAAATTTATCTATACAGACTTATGAAACATTGCATTCATTCAGGGAGAACTCTACAGCTGGAGACCGGAAGGAACAGTCCAGTGCTACGGTTGCCATGGTACACAGTATCCCTGAACTGATTGTCAGTGAAGAGGTAAGCTGGCTAAGAGTTTTTGTAACTTATTCAGTGTAGTGGTCAGTTGGCTAAGAGTTTCTGTTACTTGTTTGGTGCAGTGGTCATTTGGTGTTTCTGTGACTAATTCAGTGAAGAGGTCAAATGGTTAAAAATTTCTGCAACTTATTTGGTGCAGAGGTCAGTTGGCTAAGAGTTTCTGTAACTAATTCAGTGAAGTGGTCAGTTTGCCAAGAGTTTCTGTAACTTATTCAGTGAAGTGGTCAGTTTGCCAAGAGTTTCTGTAACTAATTCAGTGAAGTGGTCAGTTTGCCAAGAGTTTTTGTAACTAATTCAGTGAAGTGGTCAGTTTGCCAAGAGTTTCTGTAACTAATTTAGTGAAGTGGTCAGTTTGCTAAGAGTTTCTGTAACTTATTCAGTGAAGTGGTCAGTTGGCTTAGAGTTTCTGTAACTGAATCAGGAAAGAGGTCAGTTGGCTAAGAGTTTCTGTTACGAATTCAGTGAAGAGGTCAGTTGGCTAAGAGTTTCTGTTACTAATTCAGTGAAGTGGTCAGTTGGCTAAGAGTTTCTGTATCTAAGTTAACTTTCAGTTAGTTTGGTAAAATGGAAATAATTGATAAATTCCAAGAAGCATCAAGGAAAACATCGTTGGAACATACAGCATGTTTGTGGAATAGCCAAAATCATTGCAAAAATGTTTACTATGACTAATAGTGATGATTGTGTAAATATATTACTAGTACATTGTATTACATTAATTATATATGTACAAAACAGACATGATGTCTTTCAGCAAGCTAAGGAGATTGGACAAGCTGATGAAGATAGGCTTTTGAAGACCAGGAAACTTGTGCTACTTGTTGACCTCGATCAGACCCTTGTGCACACCACCAATGATAACATTCCTGCAAATTTGAAGGTACGTAGGGCTGTCTCTCACCTCTAGGAGAAACTGGCATTTGGAATTAACACAAATAATAATTACAGAAAAATAAGTGTGAGTGTTATGTCATACATACAAACTTTGTAATTTAATGAACTGGAATCTGTCAGATGGGCTTAAAAGTTTTGTAATAGATTTTCGGCTCGTTTACATCATATCTCAAAACATGATAATGCAATGAACAAACGACTTCACCCTATTGTTCAAGGCCACAACATAAAAATGATCCTTGCTACAATATGTAAGTGAAAAGTCTTATAACCATTTTCAGGATGTCAACCATTTTCAACTTCCACATGCAAACCAAATGCTCTGGTACCATACAAGACTGCGACCTGGAACCAAAACTTTCTTGGAGAGAATCTCAAAGCTGTATGAGTTACATATCTGCACGTTCGGGGTCCGCTTGTATGCGCATACCATTGCTACGATTCTGGACCCCAAGTTAAGCCTCTTCTCTCATCGTATTTTGTCGAGGGACGAATGCTTCAGTCCACAGTCAAAGACTGCTAATCTCAAGTATGGCTTTCGTTTGTTCAACTTCATACACAGATTCTGGCTTATTTAAATTTGGCAGAATATTATTACATTCACACATTTTCTTTAGGACTTTTTGATTATTTTTTATATTAGATCAGATAAGATTATTACCTTATACTTATTTTTTGAAATTTGCTTTCGAGTCACTTTTTGTGTCTCCTTACAAGCCGACATATAAGGGTTACTTTTGTCGGCGGCGGCAGCATTGGCATCCGCGTCATGTTGTCGCTTGTCCAGGGCATATCTCGTAAACTATTAGTGGTATCAGCTTGAAATTTCATATGTATATAGATCTCATTGAGGGCAAGTGCAGTGCACAAGAACTGTTACTGCTCCATGTTTTTAAAGGTATTTCCCTTAATTAATTTTCATGCTTAAAGTTTTGTCCGGGACATATCTTTTAGAATATAAGAGTTATCAACTTGAAATTTCATATGAAGATAATTCTCATGGAGGGCAAGTGCAGTGCACAATAACAGTAACTCTTGCTTTCTTAGTTTTAGAGTAATTGCCCTTTAATTTTCATGCTTAAAGTTTTGTCCAGGGCTTATCTTGAAGAATATAAGTGGTATCAAATTGAAACTTCATAGGTAGATAGATCTCATTAAGGGCAAGTGCAGTGCACAAGAACTGTAACTCTTGCATCTATATTTTTAGAGTTATTGCTGTTTGTTAATTTTCAAGCTTAAATTTTGTCAGGGGCATATATCGTAAACTATTAGAGGTATAAACCTGAAACTTAATAAGTAGAAAGATCTCATTGAGGGCAAGTGCAGTGCATACGAACCGTAACTCTTGCATCTATATGTTTAAGAGTTGTTGCCCTTTGTTAATTTTCAAGCTTACATTTTTATTCCAGAGCATAATTCGAAAACTTTAAGAGTTATCAACTTGAAACTTTATAGGTAGATAGATCTTACTGATGGGGAGTGCAGTGCACAAAAACTGTATCTCTTGCTTACATATTAGAGTTATTGCCCTTTGTTAATTTTCATGTCATTGATTTCAGTATTTATTGTGCAAGTTTTTGCTTATATAACCAATTGCTTGGTCCTGGTTTAACATTGTTACCTTCAGTTCAAATGCCACCTACACTTGAAAGCTAAATGGCAACATCATTGTCTATAAATGAATAAAATGCCAATCTAACAGCTATAATGTCTACAGTAAATAATTCGTCAGGCGACACATCCGGCTCGCTGAGTTCTAGTCTGTTTCAAGTGTGAATCCTGCTAAATCTCAAGTATTGGCTTTTGTTGTTTGTATTGAATGTAATTGTCATAAATTTCATTATTAAGATGACTTATATCTTTCTTTTTATAGGGCGCTTTTCCCATGTGGAGATTCCATGGTGTGCATCATTGATGACCGCGAAGATGTTTGGCATTTCTCCCCCAATCTTGTCCACGTAAAACCATACAGGTTTTTCCAGGGAACAGCAGATATAAATGCCCCTCCTGGTCTTTCTAAGACTGAAGATGATAGTAAACCAATTGTGCACAGGGTGAGAAGAGTTTCACAGTCCTCCACTGGCAGTTTTGAGGAAGAGCACTCAGGGGAGAAAACTACTGTTGGTAAGGGAGATGATGAGAAAACTGTTGAAAACTCAGCCAAGGGCGTGAAGGAGGGAACTGCTTGTGAGGGAGGTAATCCAAAAACTGATGAAGAGATGGCCATGGGAGATAAAAGTGATGGGAAAACAGAAAATGGTAAAAAATTGGATGAAGAGATTAAGGGTGAAAAAACCGAAGATAAAGAGGAAAAAAAGGAAAACGTTAAAAGTAATACAACTAAGGGTGTTGAAGTAAATGAAGGAGCAGGTGATGAGGAAATTGCTATGGAAGTAGACAGCAGGAAAGGAGAACGTGAGTCAGATTACAAAACTGTTGAAGATTTTGATAACAAAGGCACACCAATAAAAGCAGATGAGATTAAAACTGAAGACAATAAAGCAGGGAATGGAAATGAAGCCAAACAAGATGACAAACTAGATACAGAAAAAAAAGGTAAAAGTAACCCTGAATTGGGAGATGGTGAACAGTCATTAGATCAGGACGGAAACAAAGTTGAAAAAGTTAAGGACGGAAATAAAGATGAAAACAAACCTCAAGACGAGAAAAACGAAGAAGAACTCATAGAATGGGATGACGGTGATGATTATCTGTTATATTTGGAAGAGATTCTAAAAACGATTCATGCCACTTTCTTTGAATTCCATGATCACTTGAATGAGAAAGACAAAGGTGATAGTCTTGAAATTCCGAAAATGGAAAAGCCAAGTTTGAAAAACATTATTCCATATATTAAGAAAAAAGTTCTGAAGGGGTGCAATATTGTATTTAGTGGAATAATACCTACAAATATGAGCCAGGAAAAAAGTAGGGCCTATCTTGTGGCAAGGGCGTTAGGTGCAAATATTCAGCAGGACTTGAGGCATAAGGGAAATGAAACTGATCGTAAAAACTTCACAACTCATTTAGTTGCTGCTAAGCAGGGTACAAATAAGTACAGAACTGCCCTGATGATGAAGCATGTTAAGATTGTGAATGCGGATTGGCTATGGTGTTGCTCGGAAAGGTGGGAAAAGGTCGAAGAAATGTTGTTCCCTCTTACTGAAAAGCAGGATGATAGTGGGCGGGACAGTCCTGATCCTGCAAAGCTTAAAAAGGATCTCAAACGGAAGATGGGTAAAGGATCAAATATTCGAAGTTCTAAAAGACAAAAACGAAGTGCAGGTGACAAAGACAAGGATGGAAATGGTGATGATGATGATGGTGATATGAAGGATGATGAACAGCCATCTGGTTCAAAAGATGAAAAGGCTGATAAAGAAAACAAACCGGGTACTTTCTCAATGTCATATAATCCTATGTTTGCTTTCTCAGATGATGATCTTGCTTTCATGGACAAGGAAGTTGATGATGAGATGGATGAAAATAATGATGAAAGTTCGGAAGATGAAAATTCTAGGGATGTTAGATTAAGACATCAGGTACTTAAAACTGAAGAGTTTAAGAATTTACAGGTCTCAGAAAGTGAGGACAGTTTGAGTGGAGAAACACCAAGAGGTTGGGGACTAAAGAAGATGTCGCCAAGACATTCATCAGATGATGAAATAAGCAAGTCTACAAGTTCACCGGAAAAAGAAGAGCTTGGTCCAGAATATGAAAGTGAAACAGACCAAGACAAGTTTGATAAGATCATGGATGCATTCGGACCAGAGACTGAAAATTCGGACGACGAATACCAGGAGTCCATTGGTTCAGTAGATGATGAGATCGCTGATGCAGTTATGAAGGAGTTTTTGTCATAAACTGGCAGAGTTTGGCAACAATTAATAAAAAGTTTTTTTGACCTTACCCAAAAGACAAGGGATGACAATGATACTCGATTGTCCATGTATTCCTGATAAAAACATAAGTATTATTTCAAATTTCACTAAATGCATGATATTCAGACGACATTCAGTCAATGTAACAGTACTTGCGCATTGCCAATAAGACCCTCTAATCCCTGCTACATGTAGGTACATTACTGACCCTATCAAGTTTAATGAAAGTTGTTGTGAGATTATACAAACCTTCCATCTAAGGCCACAATTTGCAATAATCACTGATGTCAATTGGCGAAGTTCTGATAGCATTATATCTCCTACATAATTCTAATGTTTAATTAGTGACTTTTCAACAACTGTTACACTCATTGACGTGCATTTATGAAGATTGATTAAATAATTGGCATATATTTGCAATGATCATCACTATTACCGGTAATTGATGGGTGTCAGTGATTTTTTTTGGTGCAATTTTCTGCCTTATAAAGGCCATTTCCCTTGCGATAAAATGTCCATTTTTCCCAAAATTTTATATTTTTTCCCCAATTTGATTACCGTAGATTATGTTAATGAATAAAAAAAGCAATGAATTTCTGGAAATATTAACAAAATCCTGACAAAACTTATTCTTTCACAGCATAACGTACGCATAAAAAAAGTTAAAACGTATATTTACCATTATATTAGCTATGTTGGCCTGATTTTGTACTTTTCCCAAAGTCAACTTTTTTCCCAATTTGCAAGGCACAGGCGGTAAAAAAAATTCCAAAAAAAATCACTGGGTGTCTTTAAATGAGAATTATCAATAAACCAATTAAGGATTTTCTGAGTCCTTGATCGGAAAATTATTTGAGTACTAGAGTACTGATTTAACTACTCATTGCCATCCCTCCAAAGGCTCACAATAATAACCCTAAACCAGATTTTTTTGTTTTTTGTTTTTCATTACGAGTTAAGGGGTAAAGAATTGATATTTTTTTACCTACTCTCACCTAATAATGTGGGTCCAATATGACCAAACAAGGTGTTTTAATTGTCGCCTATGATTACCATTATTGAAAACAATCACTGAACAAGTTCATTTATTATTGGCATTTGTATGTTATATGTAAACACTGCTCAGGGGCTGTATTCACAAATCATCTAAGTGAATATTTACAACTTAGTGAATATTTTCGTAACTTTTGACAACGATAATTATAAAGCTGTACTTTCACAGATTGACTGTTTGGACAACTTTTTTATCTTTGGCTTGGAATAAACCAATTTTTGCTTCAATGTCTGTATTAAGAGACTACTGACAACAGATCAGATTGCATTTTATATTTATGTTCAGGAAATGATGTTTATGCCGAAAAATTCATTTTGCTATAAGCGTTTGTCTTATATCACCGGTTTCCAGACCTTTCTGCAAGAATTGGCTTATTTCAAGACAAAAAATAAAAAAAAAATCTGTGAGAGTGCAGCTTTAAATAGTTACTCTGTACTTTTCAAGAGATATATCTATATGCGTATATTGTTTAGACCATTTTCTTGCTTATTTCCATTTTTTTTTGTATACAAACATTCTTCATTTTCTTGAAATTGCATCTAGAAAAAAAGCAATTTTTCACATGTTGAACATGCTTAATGAATAAGGCCCCTGTTGTTATCCCCCGTCGATTCGAAGATTTCGGGAGGGGGATATTGTTTTGGCTTTGTCCGTCCGTCATTCCGTCCGTCCGGTACTATATCGTCCGTACTATATCTTGGTAGGCATTGATCAGAAAATGTTCAAACTTGGTCAGAATTTTCCCCTTGATCACATCTCGACCTATTTTAAAAGTGGGTCACATGGGGTCAAAAACTAGGTCACTGTATCAAATCTTAGAAAATTCATTTGAACATACTAGAGGCATTATACATGGTCAAATATTCTTGAAACTTTATCAGAATGTTTTCCTTGATGAACTCTTGGTTGTAAATAAAACTGGGTCACATATGATCAAAATTAGGTCACTAGGTCAAATTTTAGAAAAATCTTGTCCAGAACCATATCATGGTAATATTAGTCATGATGTACCCCTTGAAGAAATATGGACCACTTAAAAAAGTGGTTCACATGGGGTCAAAAATTAGGTCACTAGGTCACATCTTAGAAAAATCATTGAAACACATTAGAGGCAATATGTATGGTCTTAAATTCATTCAACTTGATCAGAATGTTTTCATTGATGAACTCTTCGACATATTTTAAACTGGGTCACATGTGATAAGAAATTAGGTCACTAGGTCAAATCTTTTAAAAATCTTGTCAGAAACTATTTTATGGTGGTGATTGGTCTGATTAAGTTCAAACATGGTCGGAATGTTCTCTTGGGTTAAATTTCGACTGTGTTTTATAAGTGGGTCATATGGGTCAAAAAATAAGTCACTAGGTCATATCTTACAGAAAACTTGGGAACACTCTAGAGGCAATACATCTGCTCTAATTTCTATGAAACTGTATCAAAATGCCTCCATGAAATCTTGGAATAGTTTGAAACTAGTAGGTCATGTGGGGTCAAAAATGATGTCACTAAGTCAAAACCTTGTGGACACTCTAGAGGCTATATTTTTTGCAATATATCTGGACCAATCTTCATTAAACTTGATCAGAATGTTTGCCTTGATGAAATCTTAGATAATTTTGGAACTGGGTAACATGAAGTCATAAACTAGGTTTCTTGGTCAATTCTAAATGTTACATTATATACATTTTTTTTTTAATTTCAAACAGTTGCAATCAAACTCAAACTCATATATATATATATTCATCAACAATTGATTTCCATTCCTTGATTTAGCTTAATCAGGCAGGGGATATCAATTCAACGAATTTGCTTGTTATACATTATATTTGGTGCAGCTATTACCATATTGTTATTTGGTTCATTTCGATTTATTAGTTCATGTTTTTGTTTCACATTGAAATGTATGACTTCATTATATCAGTATAGTGAAATAAAATGTTCACTGGTTGGTAGTTTTACTCAACACATTTATAATAGATGACTTAGAAAAGAGTAACAGCTCTTTATGTACAGTCGAACCCCATTTGCTCGAACTCACAGGGACCGACGAAAATACCTCGAGCCAAGCGGGAAAACTTACCTTTAGTATAAAGAAATCGGTCATTAACATCCAGTTGGACCAGCATGGAAATCCTGCCAAGCGAGTTTGAGCCAATGGGGTTCGACTGAATAAGAATTACAGACTTGTCTGAGTTTCGGAGGTATGGTCACATCTTTAGTGTTATGCAAAATTAAGCTTTATTATTGACCATACCACAACAAGAGTGCCAATAAGTGATGGGCAATTGGCTGGATTTTCATCATTGATTAATAAGACAGCCTGACTAATTAATCGGAGAAATCCATAATTATTAGAAAATTTTAAAGATACATTTTGTGTCACTTAACAACTATTTAGTAGTACTGGTTAATAAAATCACAATTTTTGCATGGCTTAAGAATAAAATAAAATAACGTCTATTATTGATGTAGTTTGTTACTTTGTATCTTTTTAGCTCACCAGAGCACAAAGTGCTGCTCAAGGTGAGCTATTGTGATCGGTCTTTGTCCGTCGTCCATCCGTCGGTAGTCCGTCCGTCCGTCAATTGCTTAAAAAACATCTCTGAAACTACCTGGCCAAATTCAATGAAACTTCACTGGAAGTTCATTTGGTGACCCTCTACAAATATACAACAAGGGGTCACGATTGATTAACAACAACAACAAAATGGCCGACATCCTGTTTTGCTTTAAAAGCCATCTCCTCTGAAACTACCAGTCCAAATTCAATGAAACTTTACAGGAAGCTTCATTGGGTGACCCTCTACAAAAATACAACAAGGGGTCACGATTGATCAACAACAACAGCAACAGCAACACAATGGCTGACTTCCTATTTTGCTTTAAAAAACATCTCTTCTAAAACTACCGTTCCAAATTCAATGAAAGTTTACCGTAAGCTTCATTGGGTAACCCTCTACAAAAATACAGCAAGGGGTCACGATTGATCAACAACATCAACAAAATGGCTGACTTCCTGTTTTGCTTTTAAAAAAACATCTCTGAAACAACTACTCCAAATTCAATTAAACTTTATAGAAAGCTTCCCTGGGTAACCCTCTACAAAAATAATACAAGGGGTCACGATTGATCAACAACAACAACAACAAAATGGCAAACTTCCTGTTTTGCTTAAAAAAACAACATCTCTAAAACTACCAGTCCAAATTCAATGAAACTTTACAGGAAGCTTCCTTGGGTTACCTTCTACAAAAATACAACAAGGGGTCGTGATTGATCAACAACAACAACAATCTGGCCAGCTTCCTGTTTTGCAAACAACATCTCCTCTGAAACTACTAGGCCAAATTCATTGAAACTTTACAGGAAGCTTCATTGCATGACCCTCTACAAAAATATATCAAGGCATTGATATTGATCAACAACAACAACAAAATGGCCGACTTACTGTTTTGCTTTAAAAAAAATCTCTGAAACTACCAGCCCAAAGTCAATGAATCTTTACAGGTAGCTTCATTGCATGACCCTTTACAAATATAAAACCAGGCATCGTCATCAGTAAAGATATGTTTAAATTGCAACATTTTTATTAATGCTTTATCACAGAGTTGTGGCCCTTTGCTTAGGTGAGCGTTTTAGGGCCATCATGGCCCTCTTGTTTCAACAAACTCTCGAGCACATATATGTCAAATTGTCAACAAAACAATCCTAAACAAACATTAGATAAACTCTGTGTGAACTTGATGTAAAGTCACAAAACTGGTTGATCTTTACATCATGACGACCTACTGTCAGTCCCAGACTTGAATACAATGATTACAAATTCATAAAATCATAAGCGCATTTACGCTCTTAGCAATTATGACTGAACATGTATTCTAATAGTAATAACCAATGGAATTGCAGATAGGCAATCATTAAGTACTAACCTAATCTTCAGGAATTTGCGGGTGTTTACAGGTCCGCCTACTGCCATTCATCCGTTCGTCTGATACACACTCCCTGCGTCAGATTTTTGGTTGACATGTATCAGCCAATTATGTTGTATTCTTAGTCAGTTAGATGTCTTGAAGTAATATCTTAATGATTAAGAAGGGCTCATTCACTACTTTCACTCCACCCCTTCTTAATCATTAAGAATCTACAACATGTTATCTAACTATAACGCAGTACTAAGGACTAGAAGTTAAACAACATAATCTCAAGAAAATCTCAAGGAAATGAAATAATCACTGACAAATTGTCAAATACTTTTAATTACTAGATAATATATTATTTAAAAATCACAACTGAGCGCTCATTCTGCCTCATTTTCCAGAGTAATGGAATATAACTTCATTAATTTTGTAATCATCCGCTTGCTATTTCGGCGTCCAATGCTTTTTCTAGTCAATTAAAATGATTTTCCTTGTGAATTAGGTAAAATATATTTGAGTGGGAAGAAAAAAAAGAATAAGAAAAAAATGAAAAGATATTGCAGATTCTGCTGTCAGACTACATGACATCAATTTTTCGATAAATAGATAATAGCTAAACATCGTTGCGGTTTGTTGACCTTGAGCCTGCAGTGAAAAACAATCAACTATTGCCGACAATCCGTCCACCACTAGCGCCAACTATTGCAAAGTATGCCTGTGCTCATCCAGTTTGGTCAGTGTGTGTATACCACGAGATAAATTACGTCATATAATTATGCTACGTCGGAAGGAAGACTTAAAACAAAGATATTTTTTTCTTTTCCTACACTATTTCAAATGAAAACAAAGGGCAGTCTTTGTCGCTGAAAGAGCCCCGCCTTCATTTTATTACCGGATTTTGTTAAGTGGATTAGTTTCATGAAACACTTCGACCAATCTGTTTCCAAAATAATGTTTTTGACGGTGCTCTGTTTAGGTGGCGAAATCCAAATGATCTGGTGAATATGCTACTGCTTTAACACGTATCGTTTGATTCCCAACTTGGAATGCTTTAGTTTTCAAATAAGTGCATTGCCTTTTAGACCACAGAATTGCAAGAGTCCTGTTTACAGCTAAGTAGTATATGGCAGTTCTTATAATATACTACTCAAAATTTGATAGTGATCATGTTTTTTAATATAAAGTACATACGTAGTTCAAGAAACCGATATATCAACACTAATTGTTATCAATTGGCATTGTTTCAGGTTTCAAATGTCATAAGATAACAGTACCAAACCAATTATGTTCAAGCGCAACGGACTCCTAAACATGATAGGGGTCAAAAGCAGGCGTATATCAGGTTGTCAACACCTTTGGAAAGTCAACAGAATATCTTTGAACTTTTCTTAAACCAATGTTAGTAGCGTGTGTGATGTCCACGAGCGTCAATAACAGCTTGACATCGCTTCCGCATGTTGCTGATAAGCCTCCGGAGCTGTTGCTGAGGGAGTCTGGCCCATTCCTTCTGAAGCGCTGTTCTAAGCTGAGGAACCGTTGTTGGCTGGACCGGAAGAGCAGAAACAGCTTTCTGAAGCATGTCCCAGGCATGCTCGGTCGGGGGAATGAGCCGGCCAGTCCATTCTCTCGATGGTAGCATTTTCCAGAAATTGGTTTGTGATGTTTGCTCTGTGTGGGCGCGCATAATCATCCATGAGAATGAAATCGGAACCGATTGCACCTGCATACGGACGAACATAAACGTCCAGGATCTCGTTACAATAACGAACAGCCGTCAACGTACCGTTTTCAATTACGTGTGACTGTTTTCCCGTCCATGCTGATTCCGGCCCATATCATAACTGAGCCCTTGCCATAACGGTCATGTTCGGCGACACAAACTGGAGCAAAACGTTCATTACGTCCCCTCCACACTCTGGAACGTTGATCTGTAAAGTCAATACAAAACTTTGACTCGTCTGTAAAAAGCACTGTGGTCCATGCGTTTAACGTCCATCCTACGTGTTGATGTGCCCAGTCCAAACGCTCCTGGATGTGGTATCGGGTCAATGTGATGCGAATTGCCACATGTTTAAGTTGTTACATGTATGCCAAAACGCCTTATTTCGTGGGTATGCATTTTTCCGTGCCGGCCGTGCACGCGCTGGTAGCAATACAATCAATATCATCGAACATTCTAGAGGCCTACGAAGGGATAACACTAATGCTTTGAAATTAAATAAGCGTGCTTATTTGGTTAAGTTTTTACAAATAACTAATCAAGTGATCCTTATCAAATTTTGAGTAGAATACTAATTTTATTGCGTTGCTGTGCGTAATTTGTGCAAAAGTTTCGCTTTGTTGAATATTCACGTTGTGATATAGAACAGCAATACTTAATATATAGATGCTTGTTATAGCGCACGCAAACGTATTATAAATGTAAATGACCAGGATGGTAACTGCAGCTGCCACTCAATGCATGACCAATCCAATGACATCACACTCGACCCACTGCAGTAAATACACCAGTGCTAGCAGATTGTATGTGTTGACTGTAAAAAGATATCGAAACTTAGCACAATATTTAGCAGATACATTTTTAATGTAATATTTAAGGCAGATATATAGAGGATATTTATTGATTTCACAAGGGCAATGCAAACATATCCAAACAAGCCTTATTTTATGGTAATAAATCACATCAAAACATACATCACCAACTATAAACGTATAATTTACTTTCAAGGGTCCGAGCTGTCAGATCACTAGGCTGTAGCTGATAGAAAAGTATGTTCAAAACGAGTACACTTGAGGTAGTCATTGAAACTGTGTTCCAACTCTAAATCTGTGAAAGCAGTTTGTTAGACAACTTTTTGTAAATTTACCCATATCTTCCTCTCATCATAGGTAGTCATTTAGAGAAGAGATGATGATTTTTTTTTATAATTGAATTTTACATTTCTACCATGTTTACCCTTCAAGGCAAGTGATGTTATGACGTTATTACTTGAACATGTCAGACAGGTTTTTTTGGAGGAAAGGACCAAAACATTTGTTGAGACCTTTTAACCTATATGAATATGTCGTGTATATGATTATATAAGTTTTGATATAATCTTTGCTTCAAAAAGCCTAGATTTTTTTAAATATAAACTAGAGCTGTTACTGGAGTACCCCCGAATACCCCCAAATGTCGCCTGGACACAGGAACGGCAAAGTATTTCATTGAGAAGAAGCCACAACTTCGAGGTTATTGAACACTGTATTTGCACTTGTCATGCTTAACAAAAGTGTATTGTTTAATTTAAATCTGTTGAGTAATTAAGAAGTTATAGTCCTGACAAAATAATTGAAGGTTTTTTATTGTGGTGAAATGCATAAGCTTACTTGGCAATCATTTAACGGTTAAGTTATTCATTTATGTTGAGTGACAAAAGTAGAGAAGTAATTAAAAGAGCAGTATGTATGTCCATTAAATGCTATTATACCTTCTTTGCTTGAATTTTAGGTAATGTGAAATCGTTATCGTACTAAAAATCGAGAATTAAATACCCTGAAATTTGTAATAATTGAAGAGTTATGGTTCTTTGTACACTGCACAATTGTCATTGTGCTTCAAGTTTTCAAGTTATGCTCCGGACAAGATAAAGTTACATAGGACAATGACTTTGTGTT
Source organism: Mya arenaria (assembly GCF_026914265.1). Classification (NCBI taxonomy): domain Eukaryota; kingdom Metazoa; phylum Mollusca; class Bivalvia; order Myida; family Myidae; genus Mya; species Mya arenaria. The sequence goes on along the minus strand of NC_069129.1, from coordinate 20,349,548 downwards.
TAGCTGAATTATAGTTACGGTCATTGTACACTACACTTTCTCTTATTGTGCTTCATCATTGTACGAAGTTTAATTAAATTCCGTAGTTTTCAAACTTTGCTCCGGACAAGAAATTTAAATTTAAATTACAGGAGTATCTTAAGAAATTTTTATGATCTCATGAAACAGTCATGCAAATTGTTGAATTTAGAAGAAGGTACAATTTTAAATTAAGATGCTTCTGTAGAGCCCTGTTGGGTCAAAAGATTTTGAATCTAGGTAACATTTTTAAACGCAGTAAATGGCCTGTTTGAATCAATATTCTTATCTCCGAACCTTTGGTAGGTTTAAATTTACGGTGATAAACATTCAATATTAAATAACTCAACTTCAAGGTGATGTTCACAGCTAACAGATATCAACGAAGATATTTTACTTCAATCCTAAGCATTGTTGATGCAAAGACTATTGGAATCTTGCTTAAAGTTGTGACATTTAAATATTTCATGAAATACTCAAACTTTCTAGTTTGAAATGGCTTCAAAGCTCACAGGGTCCGTGAAAGACCCAATGTCAATGGCATCTGATTTGATCCATGAGTTTGTTTGCTCGCCGTGTGAAGAGGACAAGCTTAATACTGAGGCCAAGTATTTCTGTGGGGAATGCTCGAAGTACTACTGTGACCAATGCCTGACATTTCACTCCAAAATCCTTAAACAGCATGCTGTTGTGGGCTGTGATGATGTGGACAAGTGGGTGGGGCAGGGCAACACTCTCATTTCATGTGACCTTCACCCTCGTAAGGTCATTGAACTTCTGTGTGAGGACCACGATGAGATGTGCTGCCACCTCTGTGTGAGCTTGAATCACAGGTTTGTGATTTACTTAATATGATCAAAGAATTCAGACAAAGTAATATTAACAAGTTATTAAATCTTTGATAATTATAGGATTTCAGCCGTTCTCCCATCAGTTACGCACATTTGGGGCATTTTTTTTTTCTGACTTTCTTATATAACGATGTCTTTACTTTGTTATTAAAGTTAAATACCTCTGACAAATTGTGTAGAAATTTAACCCACACAATTCACTCCGTTTGTCTACAGAAACCTTATGAAGTTACCCACTAAAATGCGTCGTTACGGAACATATATTAATCATCGGAATATCTTTGGAAATACTATTTTACTAACACATTAGATTGAATGATTTGATACAAAGGTATTGGGAAGATAAAGACAAATGGTTAACTTTAATAACAATAGTATATACCATATCTCTTTCTGAAACTTGTATATCCGGGATGTAAAAAGCTTGTATTATAAGCAAAGATTTAAAAAAAAAAATATTGCCATTGTTTAGATGTAATGCACAAACAAGAAATGTCGTCATTAAGGTGGTCAATTAATATTTTAGATAGAAGCAGAACACAAATAAAGCATAACTTTTAATTAATGTAACGTTGCCAAACAAATGTTGCTTCACAAATGTTAAACCAACAATAATCACATTCTGTTACGGAACATAAGTTACTGTAAATGTTGCAAATGTGTGAACAATGCATTCAAAAAATTATAATGTTTTTGATTAGCCGTTTAAGCTTCATTGAAGCATCATTGTCACAATTTCACATAATCTAAGAAACCATAAGTAACTGATAACAACAACAACAGGGGTATATATATATCTTCGCTGATCTTGTTGTTGCAGCTGTACTTCGTCAATATCTGGGCTAATATTTGAAAATGAATGTCTTTCTTTGATTTCTTCTTTCTAGCCCTTTCCCTGATTGCATGTTTCTAGTAGTCCTCTCTACATTTTTGTCGCTGTTGCTCTTTCTTTTCACCAGATAACTCATAAGTGGGGACATACTTTTTCTGTTTTCTTCTTCTCTCTTTTCTAAAGTATGATTCGTAGTTTTCCTCTCTCTGCTTTTGTCTCCATTTTCAATGTCTTTCGGCATTTGATAGTGCCATTCTGAAATAGAAAACCAGTGCAATTTATAAACTTAGTATTAATAATCATCTTAAACTTTTTAATCATGATTCATCATCATGATTATTAACTTCAATATAATGATCATTATAACTATTATCATTATCATTATTATCATAAACAAACTGTTAAATAATTTAAAGGACATTACGATTTAATTTTGGGATTATACAATTAAAAAAATCATTCTAAACAGAGCATTTATTAGTACTATGTTCCGTAACAAATTTGCCATGTTCCGTAACGGAAAGCTGCAACTTTACAATGCACAATGCAAAACATGTTAGATTTCCAGGTCATATTGAACAACATTTGCATACATCTTACTCTTGAAAAACTCATTTGAACCTGTTTAATAAACATTCTGAATATTAGTTTTACGGTGCACAAAAAAGCTAGTAAAATGCTATGCTTCCGTAACATTTTTTTTGTGGCTGTTTGTTTATCGGGGCTTTCTTTTGTCATTAAAATATTTATTCCATGTCTAAAACCAATAATATATTTCAAATTGTCAACTGCCTATGGATAAAATGCATATATCACATCAACTTATGATGTCACAATAATAACCTATGTTCCGTTACGGATATTTAAAACGGGTAAAATTCTATATAAACATCGTCATCTTACGACTTTCAACCCTTTTCTTTTCTGCAAATAATGTTTGCAATCGAATTCACCAGTTAAACTGCTTATACAAGTAAAATATATTTCAACTTATCATAATACAAAAAGTACAGTGATTTTCACTTACCTTTATTTACGGAATTTTATCACAAAAAGTCGATTAACAATTTTTTTGCAGACAAAATTATGACGTGTCAGCGGAGGCGATGAAGAGGTAAACAGTCACGCGGTTATTTGAACCATATACTGTACCGCATTTAGGATAATCGATTCGTTGCGGAAAATAGTCGTTACGGAAACATAGTGAAATAAGGCTTCTGCGGGAAACACTGGTCACTTTTCTATGCCGATAGCATTTATTTTACTCTGTTTTATTTCAAGAAATACAAATCAATATTTTTCAATCTTTATTTGATTTATATAAAGTACATTGGAGTATATGCGGCTGTTACGGAGGCATAGCATTTTAAACGCGACATTCGTATTTTCTAAAATAAAATCGTTTGTGTTAAATTGTTTTACCGTAGGAGTTTTATTTATTAATTTTAAACCAAATATAGTATTTGGACATTATATTGGATACGGATTTAAAAGAATATAACACACTTTAGCATTGTTGTATCATGATTCATCATCATGATTATTAACTTCAATATAATGATCATTATAACTATTATCATTATCATTATTATCATAAACAAACTGTTAAATAATTTAAAGGACATTACGATTTAATTTTGGGATTATACAATTAAAAAAATCATTCTAAGCAGAGCATTTATTAGTACTATGTTCCGTAACAAATTTGCCATGTTCCGTAACGGAAAGCTGCAACTTTACAATGCACAATGCAAAACATATTAGATTTCCAGGTCATATTGAACAACATGTGCATACATCTTACTCTTGAAAAACTCATTTGAACCTGTTTAATAAACATTCTGAATATTAGTTTTACGGTGCACAAAAAAGCTAGTAAAATGCTATGCTTCCGTAACATTTTTTTTGTGGCTGTTTGTTTATCGGGGCTTTCTTTTGTCATTAAAATATTTATTCCATGTCTAAAACCAATAATATATTTCAAATTGTCAACTGCCTATGGATAAAATGCATATATCACATCAACTTATGATGTCACAATAATAACCTATGTTCCGTTACGGATATTTAAAACGGGTAAAATTCTATATAAACATCGTCATCTTACGACTTTCAACCCTTTTCTTTTCTGCAAATAATAGTTGCAATCGAATTCACCAGTTAAACTGCTTATACAAGTAAAATATATTTCAACTTATCATAATAAAAAAGTACAGTGATTTTCACTTACCTTTATTTACGGAATTTTATCACAAAAAGTCGATTAACAATTTTTTTGCAGACATAATTATGACGTGTCAGCGGAGGCGATGAAGAGGTAAACAGTCACGCGGTTATTTGAACCATATACTGTACCGCATTTAGGATAATCGATTCGTTGCGGAAAATAGTCGTTACGGAAACATAGTGAAATAAGGCTTCTGCGGGACACACTGGTCACTTTTCTATGCCGATAGCATTTATTTTACTCTGTTTCATTTCAAGAAATACAAATCAATATTTTTCAATCTTTATTTGATTTATATACAAGTACATTGGAGTATATACGGCTGTTTACGGAGGCATAGCATTTTAAACGCGACATTCGTATTTTCTAAAATAAAATCGTTTGTGTTAAATTGTTTTACCGTAGGAGTTTTATTTATTAATTTTAGACCAAATATAGTATTTGGACATTATATTTGATACGGATTCAAAAGAATATAACACACTTTAGCATTGTTGTGTTCTAGTTTAAAATCGTTACGGTAGCATAGTCACATTTCGGCGACAGCCGTATTTGATAAGATTTGCGGACAATATTGATCTCTTACTTAAACTTCTGCTGCAATCCTTATCATGTATGGGTACTTTATTGATTATATACGAAAATCGTCTAAAAACACTATAATAGTTTTTTTTATTAAAAAATCTCAAGCGACAGGTTTTTGTGGTTATAATCGTTTTTCAGATAAATTTGAAAGAAAATCGTCGAGTATTTAAACTACAAAATTTAGGCTAAGCAGCTAAAAACATCTCAAAGTACTTATTTAACTCTTAATTAGATATGTTTAAGCTTTTTTGTACATTTTATAGCTCTTGAAATGTTGGAGACAGGAATTTTTCAAAATTGCGTCAATTAATTGAGAATCGCTGTTATGTGGCTAAGATTAAGAGAAAAGCAAGTTGTAACTTCTGCAAACATAACTGAATGTTAAAAACCTTTGTGATGAGTCTAATCTTGTTTTATTTTCATTGTTTATAACTTGAAGAAATCATAAATCAAATTAAATCTAAAGCAGGTCCTCGCCAACAACCAAATCTAATCTACACAAGCTCTAACTTAAAGTTCACAGAAATACAGATTGTGATCAAAATGAAAAGCAATAAGCGGGTGAAATAAGAATATACATATAGTTTTCCATATTTGAGCATAAAGAATGATAACCTTGAATCATTATAACTTAATTAATTGTCCCTTGCAAGTGTGTTATAAAGGAAATACCACAAAGATAATTCATTTTATACAACTGTGTCAGTCTCTCAGAAGTGTTTAGACATAAATAGACGTCATATGATACACAATTGAACTCAAAGAGTTCAGGAAAAAATGTGAGTAAGCGAGCCTTTGGTAAACTAACTAACACATTTCATGGATGAGTTGAATACAATTGTGTATGATATGATGATGAGTGTCAGATTCTTTATATCACATGCTTTTCCAGAAGAAAATAGAAAGATCGACCTACTAAATTTCACCTGTTCTTGTGACAATGAGCCGAATGCCATTTCCCGTGCTATGCATTCCAGAAATGTAGTGCCCCGAATGATTCAAAACAACATATCAATTTGATCATTTAAAGTGAAATACAAAAGGATATCCAGAAAAATTACAATGAAAAAAATAATTAGATTTTCATATCCAGTAAAATTGAACTGAACAACTGCCTGAATGGTGATCACATCATTAAATCTTAACAGCAGTTCTATATTGATCACAATTATAAAGTTTTATTTAAATTGTCACATGATAGTTAATACTGACTAAAAACTGTTCACAAGCTCAATTGATTTGGTCCCAAAATGACTTTCAAACTCCATTTCAGACCAAACCATGAGTCTGAATCCTATTATTAGATGGCCATGCTAGTGCTCCGCTGGTTGTGCGTTCAAATCCCAGGGCACACTTTTCTTCCACGGTTTATACACAGCAAGGGTCATTGGCATAGGCACAAAAAACATTTAGTCAAAAACTGCCAGAATACATACTTTTCAGAAGGTACCCAATCAAATTTCTTTGTCGTGGACATCATTATATCAAATGCATTGACAGTCTTTGTAGGTGGCACGTATTCTTCCTCTGTTTTTGACTAATTCTCTATGACAATGCATTTGACCCCGAATTGTATCAACAGGGTGCCCGGAATGTCATTTGGTATGACGATTTTCCTTAATGTTTACCTGCATTTCCAGCCTTTCCATATCCACAAACATTCTTTACAAGTGTATTAGAGGGAATGCTTGTGTTAATAATATGGGAGACAGTATCATTTTCATTTATTTTAACAAATGAATTTACTGTTTTGCTGTCCGAGAAATAGCCATGTTTCTTCAAGCGTTGTGGTCCAATCAATCGTCTGGATACAAAAATCAGAGCTTACGATTGGATGACATTTAGACACTGGCTATAAAAACGGTAAAAAGTTTAAGTGGAAGGAGTTGTCTTTCTTTCCCCGACGTTTTATTTTAATCGACAGGAAAAATTCGGAGCTGAGGGAATAAAAAGTTTGGGATTTCCAATTTTTTTTCTGAAATCATGTTTTATTAGCGGTGGGTTTGTTTAACGAACAATCAAAAAGCAGTGGCCCAAATTTTGTTATGTGTTCATGACATAATTTTCTGTTTATACACAAGAAGTACTGTACGTCTTTCAAAATGTGTTTACGAACTCAAGACAATATGTCACCATTGTACTCTGAAGATTCAGATGAAAAAAGTAATACTGTTTTCAAATAAACCCCAATCATAAATACAAAGTTAGAAATTAACGCATGACTTGCTAGAATATTGCATTTAAAGCAATCATTACTTTTGCAAACTAGTTATATAAATAAATTTTCTGACCAATAGAAATAGTGTTATATTATAAAATGTGTAATACAGAAAAATATGTGATGGCTATATTAGCATGTGATAAGTAATACCATATTTCATGTTTTTCTGTTTGATGCATCATGGATTTACACGGATTTGCTTTTTATCATTTTTTATAAAAAGATCTTAAAAACAGTTAAGTTGGCAAAATAAAAACAAGAACGTCACAGGAGTGTGACAAATGCTCCTTAAAGACCCCGTAGCCATTAGTATTTGAGACTACACATGGACAGACAGCCTTGATTATGTAACATATTTTCATGATGAACTAACCTACCTTCTTATAAAGTAACTGAAATATTGATTTGTAACAATAGCATAGTAATGTACATGGAAAAGATAAGTCACTGCAAGTTCTAGTGCGTGTCAACTCTTCTCTTTGCCTTCATGTTCTTCAGTTATTGATCAGAAACAGCTTAAAACCATCATAAACTTGACTTTCACCCACTGACCTCAAAATCAAAATGGTTAATCTGCTGGTATTTCCCACCTGCCTACCAAGTTTTACATTAATTGGTCTAAGCGTTCTTCATATATTGATCAGAAATGGATTTTCACTTGGAGGTCACCATAAACTTAACCTTTTGACCAATGACCTAAAAAACAATGTGACTGATCTGCTGGTCATTACCAACCTGCCTACAAAGTTTAAGGTGTATGTGCCAAAGCGATGTCTGTTATTGATAGGAAATGGATTTTCAACTTGAGATCATCATAACCTTGACCTTTGACTTACTGACATCAAAATCAATATGGTTAATTTGCTGGACATTTCAAACCTGCCTACAAAGTTTAAGATTACTGGGTCTAAGCGTTCTTCAGATATCATATTGATCAAAAACGTATTTTCAGCTTGAGGTCACTAAGACCTTGACCTTTGAAACATCAACTTTAAAATCAATAGGGTTCATCTGCTGGTCATTACCAATCTGCCTACCAGGTCTATGAAAAACAGCTTTCCTCAGTTATTGATCGGAAATTGAGTTTTAGCTTGATGTCACCACTATCTTGACCTTTGACCAATTGACCTTAAAGCATCTGCTTGTCATTACATACCAAGGTTTAGGTCCCTTGATTCAGTTATCGATCGGATACAGTGGGGACAGACAGATGGATGCCTGATTACTATTTGCCACTTCAGAGGCATTAAACTAAAACAAATAGGTATGGTAAATCTTTGGAACCAAAAATTAATTTGGTGTGGCCTAAAGAAAAGTTGAAAGGCACCAAGGCCATATCATGGAAAAACCAAGAGACAACAAAATCATAATTTTAGACAAAATAACCCTTGCATACTCATGATTAGGTATAATTCAATCAATGGCCTGTTGATGAAAGTATTTAAGTTAACTTGTTTATCTTTTCACAGAATCCAAAGACAGGTCACACATACAATTTTTTATTCTTTAATATGACCTCCCATCACGCATTCACTACATTTATTTATCTCAACAACAGGATGTGCAGAAGCATCAGCTTGATCTCAGACCTGGCCAAGGGCATACACAAGATGGCAGACTTCAAGCAGCTTCCATCTAAGGTTGCTAATGTAACAACAAGTCTGAACCAGGTAAGAGAGGTCAGAAAGAAGAACCAAGGCTCCTTGAAGACCTCTGGCAAGTCCATGCTGACAAAGATCAAGGACCTGAGGAAGAAACTGAACCAGCTGCTGGATGCACTGGAGAAGAAGACAGTGGAACAGATGGACATCGTCCTGGCTAACCTGAATGACACACTAGAGAAGGACATTGACTCCTGTACAAGCATACATGACCAGCTGAAGGCCTTGATGGACACCATCCAAGCCCAGTGCAAGGACGATGAACCAAGCTCCTACATTAGCTTCAGGAAGTGTGAAAAGAAGATGGCAGAGGCCAAGAGCCTGCTCCAGGAGTTGTCCACCAAACCTGAACTGACTGCAACATTCAAGTCTGAAACCACAATTACACAACTGCTGTCTGATTTTAACATACTAGGCATCGTCCAAGAAATACAGATTGGACATCAGCTGTCCGAAAATAAGTCCTCTAAACATACTCATATCTCCAGGATTTTCAAGACTGAGAAGAAATCAACATTCAATGTGAAAATCAAGCCGGAAACAAATGTCTGTTCTATTATTGGTATAACGGAACTTCCAACAGGAGAGATCATTCTTGCAGATAAACGCCATGACAAGGTGAAGGTATTAAACAGGGAGTATAAGGTAATAGCCCAGTGTGAAGTTCCTATAGAGCTCAAGGACATATGTCATATCACAGGAAATCAGGTGGCTGTAGCAGTAAACTGGCCTGAAGCTGTCAGGCATGAGGTCCACTTTCTCACTGTGTCAGCTGGCACCATTACGATGACAAGAAAGTTCTCAGTTGACCATGACTGCACTTCCGTCAGGCACCATGGGGATAAGCTGTATGTGGGCTCCATAACAGCCCTGTACATCTACACTAAAGCCGGCAAGCAAGTCAAGAAGATACTTGAAAACAGATCAGGCGGCCAGACAGTGATTCACTTTGCTTTGAACCAAGATGGCAATAAAATCTACATCTGTAACCATTACGATCCAGAACTATTTACAATTGATATGAATGGCAGCGTTCTAGCTACACTGAAGGATCCAGACATTCGTTTTGCCTATGGTGTACATGTGAGTGAGGATGGCCATGTATTTGTGTGTTCATGGCACAACAACATGGTGGTACAGGTTGATCAGGAAGGCAAGAAGAAGCTGGCCACACTGGTCAGAAAAGAAGATGGTATCAACTGTCCAAAGGCAGCTTGGTACAGCCCATACACTGGCAGGCTCATTGTTGGGGGAAAGCAAGATAATATTCTGGTGGTGGAACTTCAGTAGAGAGACAGAGGGAAAAGGTCTACAACATGAATCAGTTGTGAATAGAGATCTAGTTGATGATGTGTTGAATGGAAACACTGTTACACAGAAATCAGATATAACCTACTATCATTGTAATCATGTGTGCATTGTGTGTGTTACATTTCATTTTTAAGTGTATTGATGTGTTAGCTAAGGAATTTGTTTTTATTTTATTGATGTTATTGGAGAGGGTTTTATTTTATGATGATAGAAGAAAATACAAAATGATCAGGATAAAGTGATTTTTTATACTATGATCATTGTTTCAACAATAACTAATCATTTGTATTGTTTCCTAAATTAAGCATTATGCTTAAATAATCGGTTATTTAATATGCACTATTTATTTCAATAAACCATAATGTGAATAAACAAGCTTGTTATGTTTAATGTGAAAATAGTACAACATGTCTTCCCTAGTAGAACCATTGCCTTCAACCAGTAAATCATCTTCGGAACCTACGCTATGATATACCAGTAACTCTACAGAATATGTAGAGGTAAAATAGGCTGAATAGAACATTTATTATCAGCTATATCACATTGCATGAGGCACAACTGAATAATTAGCATAGTCAGAGTGATGGACCTTGCTGTTCATATGCGTGTAGAATCTGACAAAATGTGTATCAAGTACAATTTGATTACTTTGCAACAGTCCTTAAGTTATGGGCAAGGTTTATATTTTTACACGAAGTAGCTGATGCCGCCACTGTCGCCAAAGACACCAAGGCTATTACAACAGCCCAACAGACAAGCTAAAAATCAATAACTAGACAGTTATTTTTGGACAGAACATAATGTCTCTTACCATGCACTGTTGTCACTATCTTGCCTACAACACATTATTTACAAATACATGACTGCATAAATAGCCAAATGAGCATTAAAGTCACCCACCTGAACCAGGTAAATTGCTTCCCCCGCCACATTACATTATAATGGTTTTACGTCTTAAGAGAATGATCAATCACTTATCTCTTCCTTTTCCCCTACACTGAACTGTGGTATTGATTTTGAGATGGCCTGACTGGAAAACATGTTTCATCCGATGTCCTTACGAGATTTTTTATCCCATATATCATTCAAACCTTCAAGGAGTTTAGGAGATACACAGTAGATATCTATAACTTGACCCTGCAGTGGTGCAACTGGAATATGGGATCTGCACATCATCTGTGTGGTAAACATTCGAGTTTCATGAAAATCCTTTACGGGATTGACGAGATACAGAGCAAATACCAAAACATTAAGCTAAAAACAATGTCTCCCACTGCATAGCATGGGGGAAAAATCTATGACCTTTTTCACCTCTACGTATGACTTTAAAGCAAGCTAGTTTTTACTATATACCCTCTGCACATTGTAGTTAGCCTGTATTTCAAACGGATTTTAAAATAAAAAAAACGTCAAACAAATGAAAAGAGTGTTAAACTGTGACATAGCCCTGGATAAACCACAAACATGTTCACTTCCAAAGCTGTTTCAATCGAATCTTTTGGGAAACAAACTCCTTCGTTGCTGAGGGCATGCTTGAATAAGACTTTACAGCATCATATCAAAAATGGACTGGTACACAAAGCGCAGTGTGTTTTGTGATTGTGTGTCTTAATTCAAATCTCAAAATGCTAAAGAGGAAATAGCTTACCTCATATTGTTCCTCATTAGCGAGTACTGGATGTTTCTTTATCTGTAGATTCTGTATCAACTCGACATATTCCATGCTCAGCACAATGTTCTGACCGGTCAACTTGTTTTAAACTGTACGCCTGATAAAATGAAAGCATTTATTAGCTACCAGTCAGTGGAAAAACACACCTGCCCTAAGGTAAAAGGCTAGTAATAATGCTGATGGGCTTGTACTTTTTGGCATTCATACAAAACAGTTTTTTTTATAAAAATCATGCCAAACACCAGTGTTAGATTTACAGCTTTCTTATCCAATAGTTTAAGGCCTACGAATGATTTATAAACAGGCTCTAATGTCATTCGCTTAAAAATTCTTTTTCGTAGGCTAAGTGATCAAACACCATATTCAAGGATTTGCCTTGGCTTTAGTTTATGTTATTCAGTAAGGTTATTTATCATTTATTCAATTTACACTTATTTATATTACTTAATTTCTCATTTCCGAGGTAGAAACCAGTTCAGGGCCCATGAATGCGAACGGTCGCAAGTCCGAGTCTAGACTCAGGCGCAGAAAAGCAGTTTCATTAAATCACAAAAAATAACTTTACTCCATATGTTTGACAAAAAAGAAAAAAAATTGACAATTCTAAAAATTAATAAAATTCAGAAAATTTTATCATAAATTATGAATTATAAAAAAGTTACAATTAAATAAAAATTTGTAGATTTGCCTGCTGAGTCTGACTTTGGACTTGAGACTGTATGTAATCATGTCCCATTATGTCCTATTTAGCAGGCCAAGAGAGTCCATGTATTGGCTTCAAATCCATTTCTCTTCTAAACCATACATGTCATAACTATACATGCAGAGGTCATAAAAATCGCCTGACCCACGAACCAAGTAATATTTTCGTGGGTTTGATAAGAAAATTGCCAAGTTCTAAACAGACAAATAACAGAAAGTATAGAAAATGAGTTTTCAGCGCGTTAAAGCTTCAAGTATTTTGCATGGTCCTTGTAACTTAAAATGGATATATAATATATGTTTACAATGAATTGTACCTGAAAGTAACCTTAATACAATTAATACAAGAGAGACAATCCAAATCTTCCTACCAGTAGTTAGGATTATCAACTTTATTCAGGAAGTCATCCAAGTTATCTCCCTGCTGTGGTTTAATCAGGCGTCGTCCCTCAACATCGTAGCCAATGTGTTTGTAATTATTGTACCATTCCATTGGGATGTTACCAACAGTGTTACGGATATCCTGTAGTAGAAATTAAATATAGGATGTTGAGCTGTTGAAGTTAAAACTAAAATGTGCAAAGTCTTTCTAAAACATCACCAAAGTCACTGTTGTCCTTTTTCATTATAAATCATAACAACATCTATAAGTTAACATATTTTAGTTCAGTAGATAACATACATTACACACAACGAAATTAATCAAGGGTCAGTGTTTGAAACAACATGTTTTACATTCAGGTTTTATTCACGTATACCTCTAGCCTATACTCTCCTACACTCTAACGTCTTCATCGATATCGCTGTTAACAATCTTCCTCAAAGGATATTTTGGCCGATGCCAGTTATTGAACAATTCCTATAATAGGTGACCCTTAACTTATTTGGCTGAATGTTTCCTTAAACAATTCTACATAACAGTTGTAGTGTATTGTTCAACAAGAGTTTGCAATCATAATTTAACGTACAAACAACATACAAGAATTACCAACCATTTTCTTTATGTTGAGGAATCCGACCAACAAATATGTTGTTATTAGATGCGTGTTGATCTCATATTATTTTGGCATCGTTTAAAGGGGTTTTGTGTGCAGGAAAAGAAACCCAAATCATAACAGAATTTTAACATAACAAATTGATATTTTGGACCTTGTAAGATTGCAAATAGCTCATTTTCTTTCCGTTTCATTTGAAATATATAACAAAATGAAAAAACTAAAACTATATGTATACCTTGTTTTTGTTATTCAGTTATCAGCAGTCATATATCTCCTAAATTATACCAAATTTATATGGGATCACCAGGCATCGAAATGTTACATTAAGGTTAATGGAGCTATCAGAGATCTAGCTGATCTTAATTTTAAAGTTGTTTGATTTAACAGCAAACAAGATCACATAAAACAGCATCAGTGGCAATAAGACATTTTCATAATACATTTTCCTCGAACTGTTTATAATTATATATGTATATATATGTATATGTACAACGAGGTCCTTTTAAAGATGAGTTTTTTACCTCTTCATCTGGCGTCTATTCGGCATACTCATCAAATTTAACTTTCGAGGCAGATGGTTTACTTTCATCGTTGTCCAAAAACATGGTCGGCTTTGTATCAGCTAAGTCATCATCATTGTCCAACATGGTCGGCTTTTTATCGACATTATTATCTGTAGTATGTGCCATTGTTTGTATAGGTTTGATTAGCTGAATGTTTAAATTTAGCAGTTAGAAATCCTTTTAGCAAACTAGGAGTTCTGGATATTAACCTTTCACGTGTCAACTTATTTCAAAATACTGCAGTTAGCCCAAAAAATTTAATGCAGGCATAAAATTGAAATGGATGAGTGGACAAAAACATGGATTCTTCGAGGAGCAATACAAATAGCACCTTATTCTGACTGGCAAAACAAAGCTGGTTTTAACCCAAATTGTTAACATGGTTGTGCTAGAACGTTAACACTGGCTATGACTCAAAACTCATTACAAAATTATGAAACCATTTTCACATTTTACCAGTGATAATGTATTGACTAGTGACAATATATTGTCCTATGGGCAGAAAGCCAAAAACTCTGGATATGCTAATTGTCGAGTCATGCCCTTGTTCGGCTTAAATCACACAAAGTAGTTCTCCGCAGTGCTCTTGTTATTGCTGATGCAACCAGGACCATATATATTGTTCAAGTCTTCATCAATATATAGTACAAGACCTGTTTCACAAATGAAATGTTTATTACTTGGAGCGTAGCTATTACATGTACGTCATTGTAACAAGAACAGGTTGAATGCTGATGAAAGTGACGCCTTGATTCTCAAGTCGTCTAGGGTTCCAGCAAAGTAAAGGTATACTATTAATTGCTGATAAAAGGACGTCTTGATTCTCTTGGTTGTGCAAAATGGCATCTTACAATTTATTACAAACCAAATTTACACAGAATGAATTTATCAACCTGGTCGTTAATGTACAAATCTGATTATTCTGTACTTTTTCATCATTTAATTCTGAAACTGTTTTGTTTAGAAGCATAAGAGTTCAAAACAATTACAGTACTCTATATAACGCACATAACTAACAAGGATAAAACATCCGCAATATTCACCATTTTATCCCTCGAGAGTTCAAAACGACAACAGTTCATATTTTCTATTTACAAAATGAACCAACCGAGAGCATCTGAACACAATTTTCATCTTCATCCCAGCAAAAATTTACCGGTAAAATAACAGTTCATATTATATAACACAGTAAAACAGCCAATCTCAAGTAAACAGTCTAATGGTTGAGTCTGCCCCTGCAGAGAAAATCCAGGGTTGTGTCGGGTGGAACACACAGTCTAGGATGCCAACGTCTTTTTCTGGCGTGTGTCCTCGTAAGACCTTCACTGGTACAATCAATGGGTTTTGTAGCATATCACTGCAAAGACAGAATATATTTTGAAGTCCAAAGAAATGAAAGTAGGTATATATTATTACAAATAATATATTACTAAAACTGGAGATGTAGCATGTTTGTATATTTGTATTATTTGTTCATGGCAGTATTTCGGCAATCGAGAATACTACATACAAAAATGTCAATGTATGTAACATCATTCCTTTATACAGCCGTCTTGCATCAACTGTGAAGAAATATCAGCATAAAAAAGACAAACAATATGTAGAAAAAACTTACTTGTAGACCATTCCGTGACACACAATGATGGAGCAGTCATCGCTGACAGAGGCAAACAATGGGTAACGACGGTGATAACATACTTGACGGATCGCTTTCTTGTGGTGTCTACAGATCAAAGAAATTACAATAGACATGTGCATAATGGAGCAGTTATTGCTGATGGAGGAAAATATGTGTTGCCACTATGGTAACACACAGGACGAAAGACCTTTTAGTGTTACCTAAGTTTATTCAATTTACTTTGTAAACCTTCTTTCTAAGCCATTTGAGGTTATAAAAATACACATATTTGTTATGTCTGTTTATTGTAGAACAGGTTATTTGTGACAGATACAACACCCTTTTACATTTTTGGTATAGCAATAGCATTTATACAGCCAAGTTAAAATTTTGCTTTTCTGATTCTGAGTCTCTTTAAATACTCAGTCTTAAGACTTTAGTGACTATAAGTCCAGTGCAGTGGAAAAGCAATTGGAAAACAGCCAACACGTTGGCGGTTAATACTTAATATTTATATTGTCTGTTTCTGTAGATATTGTCTGTTTCTGTAGAGAACCTGGTGTTTCTTTTAAATGAACTGACTGACCATTATGACATTGTATTAAGCAATGGTAAGTGAAGATTCGAATATGTCAACAGCCCGGTGTTTGTCACCAGGCTCCACCTCTTTGGTACACCTTGAAGTTTTTCAAGACTATATTATTAAATTTCTACAAGATTTTTTAACTTTTTAAAACTTACTTGAGAGTCTGGTACGGTTTGGTGGAAAGGTCCAGGTCAAACCAGCTCAACCTGCTATCATAGCTGCCAATTAACAGATTATCACCTAAAACAAGAAAAAAAACTTAAAACTAAATTAAGAAATAAGTCTACATATCTAGGTCAATTTCTGTTTGTTTAAGAAAGGTATATGAAAATGCCACCATCTACAAAGTGAAATAAGTTTTAGTGTTAATAAGTGTAAATAACTTTTACATAATGTACAAAATGACTAACTGCTGTATACAGCTCAATGTATTAAATTACATTTTGTCCCTTTGGAAACAACTCACTATTCTAATAAGTAGATTTTTGTTAATGGTCAAGCTAGCCTACCTTCAGGGTGCACTGCAAGACTGGACACCCACTTGCAGTTGGTCATCAGCTTCTTGCTCAGCTCTTGTTTCAGCAGATTGTAAACTCTCACAAACCTCTGTGTCTGGAAAGTCGATAGTAATGATTTTAACAGTATTCAAACAAATATTCAAACTCTTAGACTAACAAAGGAGCTCGTATTGGGCATAATTTGACAATAACATATAGGAGTTATGGGAATTACTTAACAAATGCATATTGTCCCTGGCGACGTGTGTACCAAGTTAAATAACTTAAGTCAACTTTTTAGTCCTGGCCAAAGAAAATGTTTTTGCACTATCAGGGGTTCTAACAACTGATAATTGTCAATCCAGAAAAATATCCTGAGGTCTGTTCCAGTATGGGAAAATCATGTTCAAAGTAGGGTACATGGACTAGCCCTTTCATCTTTACACATGGTATAGATAGTGGAATGACCAAGACCCAAGCGTATATACACAACTATTTCAATGCTAAACACATTACATATATCATAGAGGTAGTTTAAATACAGATAAAAAAGATACCATATTGAGCATTTTACTGTATGTTGTTTAACGCAAACATCAAAGCTAGTAATAGTAAAACAGCTTACTGCAACAAACAGGAAAGGTCTCAGTGGATGGAATCTCACACACTGTACAATGCCCTTGGACTTGGAGAACGGGTTTTGTGAGCGTTTCCGTGACAACTGGTGTATAAGCACTGATCGCGATTGTCCTTGGGGCATTACCGTGGCGAAGTAGTCTCCCTTGGAATGCCATGTCACCTGGGAGACGTCCTGGAAAATAAGACAACACATAGTTAATATTCTACAAAGTGAATGCAATATCTCACAAAATGCTGCAAATATTTTATTGCCAAAGTTTGTTTTCTCAATAGCTTTTAAGAACAGTGGTACGTGGGAGTGAGGTCTTCTTTTGCTGCAGTGACCAGAGCATTTTGAGCAAACTTATTTGTCTGACATGGATGCCAATAACCAAACTCACAAGCACCCATGCTATGTTTATACTGATTATTTTTGGGCTGAAAGCTTATAGAATCTAGCTTTAGTCGATTTCCTGGGCAGAAACCAGTACTAGTTTTGAAAGGCCATTAACAAAATTCCTGATGAGACTTGAACCACATCTTATCAGGTGAGAAACAATTAACTTTTCGGCTAGACCACTCCCACCCTAAAATTGGTGTAAGTGAGTACCCTAATCACTGGGCAAAGCAAAATAAATACAAATTTACTTTCATTTTTTACTACGTCAACAGATGAACAGACTTACATGTCCGTGTGAGAGATTCAGTCGAAAGCCTGCTTCAAACTCTTTCCCTTCACACACGTTCCATGCAACAGGAACCTTGGCATCTGTAAAAGAAATATTTCAATAGTCAAGGCTGTTTTCTAAAAATATTTCTATGGTCGGTCAATGGCAAATTTCAAAAATTTTACATGGCCAATGGCAGTTTTATCTAAAATATTTCCTTGGTCAGTCAATGGAGTGTATTTGAAAAATCTTTTTCTTTTTTTAAAAACATCATATTGTTAATTGAAGTTCAAGTTGATGATCAAAATTATGAAGCTAAAACCTATTACAATGACACATCGGCATTTACAATACCAAAACTTCTTTTGACAAAAAAACTGACAAACTAAAAAGGGGCATAACCCAGATTTTCTAGTAGTGAAAATATCGAACACTTACAGGTTCCAACTCTATAATATCGCAACCTTACTGCTTTACGTACCTTGGTTGTCAACAGGCTGTGTCTGTTCCAGCATGGTGTCTGTATTGGACAGCTGGAGTTTATCTCCGACTCCGGGATTCAGCAGCATTACGCTTCGGTCGCTGGTTAAAGAAAATTTCAATATAAACATGTTATGACAGCCCTTATGCATTTCTTTTATGGTTTGTATAAAACTCAAAGAGCAAACAAAATTTCTAAAGCCACTGGTTTATCCTTCATAACTTATCATATGAGCCTTAAGTTGAATGATTAAAACAACTGTGTTTCGCAAATGTAAACACAAATATACTGAATGTCTGGCGACTATAAGCATAACTGAAAAATGGACTTCTATGACATTTGAGACAACAAATCCATGGACTTGTATACATTCTGAAATAAATTGTTGAATGACTAACCTCACAACAGCAACCAGGCATACAGCAGGGTTTGGATTCCATGCTATACACTTGACTTTCCCTCCTCCATGGACAAGCGTCGTCTTCAAGCACCGGGCTGTTGAAACTTCCCAAACCCTAACAGTTCCATCGTCTCCACCGCTCGCTATCCATTGACCGCTAGGGTCAACTGTCACACAACGTACCATGCCTGTGTGTCCCTTGTAGATCTGTGGGACAGAAGTAAACATTCTTTACTAATTGCTTTACGTTTAACATCGTACCAAAATTCTGGGGTCTGCGGCACATAAAAGATCATATCATTGGTGACCCTGGTAACTCTTATGTGGACAAAATATGGAAACATAACGAGAATATGCTCCTTTTTTATTTATCATAATATCTTGCTGACTGTTTGGGTCAACAGTCACACAACATACTTAGACATTTGTAAATTCTTGGATTAGATATACCATGTTTGTACGTTTGTCAGGTTCATATCCACCCAAAATCTCGCTGCCTGAAATGAACCATGCCCGTGTATGACCCTTGCATATGTTTTGTCAAGATAAGACTGAAACTTAGTTTCTGTTAGCTTCATTTTTTTTTTTTTTGTATTTTGACTTACCATTCATATAAGCCTGACAATATATTCATTTTTTATGGTTTATTTAGACTTTTGTTTCAGGAAAAAATGATCAGGAGCTATCACAGGAATGTGGCAAATGACCCTAATTGGCCTTGTTGGCATGGTAAAATTAACCATTGCATAGTATGAAGTTACTGGGCGCAAGCGTTATTCAATTATTGATCGGAAACCATTTTTCAGCTAAAGGTCATTGTGACCTTGAACTTTGACCTACTGATCACAAAATCATTAAGGATCATCTACATGACCAAATTGCATACCAAGTATTAAGTTCTTGGGTGCAAGTGTTCTTTAGTTACTGAGCGGTAACCGTTTCTTCACCTCAAGGTCACGGCAGCCTTGACCTTGGACCTACTGATCTCAAAATCGATAGGGGTCATCTATTAGTCATGACCGACTAGCATACAAAGTATGAAGTTCCTTGGTGCAAGTGTTTTTTATTCATTGAGCGGAAACAAAGTGTGACGTACGGACTGACGGACTGACTGACTGACTAACGGACTGATCACAAAATCAATAGCGGTCATCTACTAGTCATGACCAACTTGCATACCAAGTATGAAGTTCCTGGGTGCAAGCGTTCTTTAGTTATTGAGTGGAAACCGTTTCTTCACCTCAAGGTCACGGCGACCTTGACCTTTGACCTAGTGACCCCAAAATCAATAGGGGTCATCTACTCATTATGACCAACTAGCATACCAAGTATGAATTTCCTGGGTCTAAGCGTTCTATAGTTATTGAGAAGAAAACAAAGTGTGACGTACAGACTGACTGACGGACTGACTGACGGTTAGGGCAAAAACAATATGTCTCCTTATGAATGGAGGAGACATAATTACTGTGACTACTATATGACTCCCTTTGTGGGCATAGAAATTGATAAACTTACCAATGACTGTGTGGTAGGGAAAGGCTGAAGGTCTTTGGGTTTGGGCAGTTTGGGTATCAAATCTTCTGGATCAACATTCATCTGCAAAAATATTAGAAAACGTTTACAATATGGTAAATCATAAGAGACATAAATATGTGTTTTGGTATTAGCAATTTGTTTTTATTGGGTATGTCTTATAAATTTCTAAAACCATTTTCACAAGGAAATTCTGGCCACTAAGATTTAAGATCAATCCCTGGAGATTAGTTTACAGAAAACCCACTATCTCTCTATGGCACTTGCCCTCATTTTCCTCTGTCTTGGACACAGGTACAGATCCAGGCATCGCTCAAACCTCTCCTGTATAAATGTGGAGTAACCAGGAACAGTGCGTAGGTTGGAAAACTTCTTGGGTATGAAGTTGACTCTTCTATCCTCTGGGTCTTTGTCTTTCCAACGCTCTTCCTGAAAGTATAATGAAAGTATAAATATCGTTAGAGTAAAAGTTACTAAAATTACACCAATCGGATGTGTCACCTGTCAGGCGCACACATATTTGTTTCTGGAAAAGGTCACTGAAAAAAAGATATAGATAATTTAGATAACATACTAGAATGCCAAAACAACCCCCTCATTCCTGTGAAAACAATCCCATCTTCCCTGTGAATCTATGTTGCAACAGATTTTGCATGACAGTACATTCATTACCTTTTAACAGAAATTATTGTACTTGTAATTGCACTTAGATACACGTGTATACATGTAATAAATGTTCAACATTTTTATTTAAGGTAATAGTTATATGGGACAAAGTATGCTTGCTTTTGCCCGTTCCCCATTTAAAACTAAAAACTAAATAATGAGAAATTGTAGTTTAAAACATTTATTTCGAACAGTTTTTTGGTTACATATATATAGTGCAACCTTACTGAAGCATGTGCTCTTTAAAGCCATAACAAACCTCTTCTTTAGTGAGGAGGTACTCTGGTGGAGGATTGTAGCTCTCTGCGTGCCCAGGCAGTGATGTCTTTGGCGCCGGGATATGCTGGCGGTATCGCTTGTTCATCTCAGACTGTAAACGAAAATGATTTAAATATCTTCCTTTTTGTTTAAGGTATTAAAACTATGTCATCAAACATTTACGAACTACTTTGAAGGGTTTAAAGAGAACCATGAAATAAATATTCATTTAAAGAAAGAAATCTACCAGAATGCAAATCTATAACAAGAGAACTCAAGAGATAAGAATAATGCTTGTCTGTCTTTTACCATAAAAAGGGTTAACTCAACAACTATTAAAGTCAGCAGTGTTTTGCATGTGGGAAATATCAGTGGAAACATGTGTTCCAAGTGTCATCAGAATATCTTCAACGGATTCTGAGTAATTCGCTAAGACAATATTAAGGCTATCATACTTCTTGAAAATCAGATAAGCTGAAAATGATTTTCCTCAATCTACAAAAGAATTATTGTGTAATCTCGACTCACGTCATCGTCATCATTCCAGATCATGTAGAAATTTGGCTCGTCATCCTCCTCCTCATCTTTTTCATCATCTGGCTTGCTAGGTTTCATCCAGCCCATCTTCAGGGCATGCACCATCTGACCCACCTGTAAAAGAGAATGTTCAATATTATGTCACTGAAAAGAATAATACTCCCAGGTATTGCTTTCTCATCATACTTGTAGGCTTCCTCCAGTTCAACCTTTTTATTTCAACTTCTTTTATTTTTTGAGAAATGAATCTCATTTAGAACTACCTACCCTGATTTTCTATGAATTGGAGAGTATGAAACTCCTGTGTTGCTGGCAGTTGGATCAGAGATAATTTATCATTTCATTGAAAAATAAGTCAACCCATGACCAAGATACTTCCTGAGTACCAAATAAGAATTACCAACCTTGAGTTTTTCCCATTTGGAGGGTATAAAGCTCCTCTTGTGTTCGGGTTGGTTTGAAAGGGGGTGAATCATCACTTCACTGGAAAACCAGTCTACCCACGACTGAAACACAGAATTAGATACACATTCAGATAATTCAAAAATACTGTTATGAATGTATTATTTATGAAATGCTACCAAAAGAATAGTATCAAAACAAAAATAATGATTACAATAGCCGAACAGTAGTGTATAAGTTTGTATTTGTTCAGGTGTATGTTTGGTATCTTTTGGGGGACTTCCTGTCAAATATAAGTTCCAGGGGCCAGGCATCATAATATACTACATGTATGAAGGTCGCTCAAGCAAAAAAATAAAATGATTTGGTTAGGGTTACATTCGTTTCAAAAACAGGTAGGGTAGGTAGGCTTTTTATTTTTTTATTTTCCTTATTTAAACAAATCTAAAAAAAAATAAAAAAAATCAAAAGATTGGTACCAAAATATGCATGTATTCATTGTATTGTACATTATTTCTGAAAGTACAAAAAGGATACAGGGGATCCTAGGAGGCCCTTTAGAACAAAGATGGAAATTTTTATAACTAAATTAACATTTCATTCATTTTCACCTTTCAAGGAATTAGTTATGTTATGTGGTTATTACTTGAACATTTCAGCGAAAACATTGTTGGATACCTTCTTATCTATATAACTATGTAAAGAGTTATATATATTGTTTATTTAATCTCTGCTTCAAATAGCATTCTATGCCTCTTTCTGGATATTTAGTTAGAATCGGTAGAGTCAAAAGAACATGTTGATTTTGATGATAGCTAATATTTTTATTTGCAGATAATAGCCTGTTTGAATAAAAATATTCATATCTCTGCACCTTTGGTTAGGTTAAAATTTATGATGATAAACATGCATTATAAAATGACTCTCCTTCAATGTGATTATTCACAGCTATCAGATATCAACGAATGCATTTTACTTCCTTGTTAAGATTTGTTGACGCAAAAGCTTCAATACTGAAATCTTGCTTAAAGTTGTGACATTTAACAGAAATATTGCATGGAATACTCAAACTTTCTGGTTTAAAATGGCTTCAAAGCTCACTGGGTCCTTGAAAGGCTCAATGTCAATGGCATCTGATTTGATCCATGACTTTGTCTGCTCTCCGTGTCAAGAAGACAAGCTAAATACTGAAGCCAAGTATTTCTGTAGGGATTGCTCAAAGTACTACTGTGACCAATGCCTGACATTTCACTCCAAAATCCTGAAAAAGCATATTGTGTTGGGCTATGAGGATGTGGACAAATGGGGAGGGCGGGGCGACACCTTCATTTCATGTGACCTTCACTCTAGTAAGGTCATTGAACTTATGTGTGAGGACCACGCTGAGATGTGCTGCCAACTCTGTGTGACCTTGAATCACAGGTTTGTGATTTACTTAATATGATTCAAGAAGTCAGACAAAGTAATATTGGTAACAAGTTATTAAATCTTTGATAATTATAGGATTTATGTGGCCAAGATTAAGAGAAAAGCAAGTTGTTACTTCCTTAAACATAACTGATTGTTAAAAACCTTTGTAATGAGTCTAATCTTGTTTTATTTTCATTGTTTATGATTGTTGTAGAAGTCATAAATCAAATTAAATCTTAAACAGGTCCTCACTAACAACCAAATCTAATCAAAATGAGCTCTAACTAGGTCCACAGATATATAGATTGTGATCAAAATGAAAAGCAATAAGCAGGTGAAAAAGCAATAAGCAGGTGAAATAAGAATATAAATATAGTTTTCCATATTTGAGCATTAAGAATGATAACCTTGAATCATTATAACTTAATTAACAGTTGTAAGTGTGATATAAAGGAAATACCACAAAGATAATTCATCTTATACAACTGTTTCAGTCTGTCAGAAGTGACATAAATAGACGCCATATGATACACAATTGAACTCAAAGAGTTCAGGAAATAAATGTTAGAAAGCGAGCCTTTGGCAAACTAACTAACACAATTCATGGATGAGTTGAATAAAATTATGTATGATATGATGATGAGTGTCAGATTCTTTATATCACATGCTTTTCCAGTAGAAAATAGCAAGATCAACCTACCTATTTCACCTGTTCTAGTGATCATGAGCCAAATACAACAAAGCAACGCCATTTCCCTCGCTACATGCATTCCAGAAATGTTGTACCCGGAATGATACACAGAAACCACAGAAAAAATCTGATCGTTTAAATTATGTTAATACACAATAAAACGATATCCAGTAAGAATAACAAAAACAATATACTTAAACAAAATCTGATTCTCATATCTGGTAAAATAACATCATAATGTGTTATATGTTTATGACATCATTTCCTGTTTATACAAAGCAAGTACAGAAAATGTAATATTGTTCTCAAATAAACCCCTATCATAAATACAAAATGAGAATTTAAGGCATGACTTGCTAGAATATTGCAAATTTAAGCAATTATTTTTGCCAATTAATTTGTTTACAAACATGCGGAGTAAAACATTTTCTGACTAAAAAAGTGTTAAATTACACATGTGTAATACATAAAAATATGTGATGGCTAAATAAACTGCAAGCAGCAACCAAGGTATAGCTTGTGATCAATAATATTATTACATGTTATTGCTTTTGATGCATCATGGATTTGCTTTTTATAAAAATATATAAAGTTCTTTTGTGAAAAACAGTTTAGTTCGCAAGAAAATATAAACAAGAGATGTCACATGATAATATGTGACATATGCTCCAGATAGACCCAGTAGGACCGACTTTTGAGACTGCATATGGACAGATAGCCTTGATTATGTAACACATATGCATGATGACCTACCCTACCTTCTTATAAAGTAATGGAAATATTGATCTGTAACAAGAGCAATGTATGTTCAAGGAAATGACAAGTTCGAGTTCTTCAGTTATTGATGAAGAACAGATTTTAAGCTTGAGGTCACCTTAACCTTACCTTTCACCTACCGACCTCAAAATAAATATCACTGATCTGCTGGTCATTACCAACCTGTGTACCAAGTTTGAGGTATATGTGCTGCAAATTGATTTTCAGCTTGAGGTCATCACAACCTTGACTTTTGTCTAACTGACATCAAAATCAATATGGTTAATATGCTGCTGTTTTCCAACCTACCCACCAATATTTTGAATACTGGGTCTTAGTTTCTTCGGATCTTTATCAAAAACAGATTTTCAGCTTCAGGTCTGCAAGATCTTGACCTTTAACTCATGACCTTTAAAATCAATAGTGTGCATCTGCGGCTCGTTACCAACCTGCCAACCAGGTTTGAGGTATATGGGCAACAGCCTTCCCCAGTTATTTATTGGAAAATAATTTACAGCTTGATGTCACCACTACCTTGACCATTGACCAATTGACCAAAAAATCATCTACTGGTCATTACATATCAAGGTGTATGTCTCTAGGCCTAAGCATAATTCAGTTATTGATCGGAAACCACTGGGACATTGGATGGACAGTCCGATTACTATTTGCAACTTCAGAGGCATAAACTATACCAAAAAGGTGTTGTATATCTGTGTAACGAAATATCAATTTGGCGTGGCCTTTAGAAAAGTTGAAAGGCACCAAGGCCATATCATGGAAAAACAAAGAGACAACAAAAACATATTCTTAGACAAAAAACACTTGCACACACATAATAAGGTATAGACTATAGTTCAATCAATGGCCTGTTGATAAATATTTGGATTAACTTGTTTATCTTTTCACAGAAATCAAAGACTGTTCACACTTATAACTTCATTTTTGATTCTATGATATGTCCTCTCGTCACTAATTTTCTTTATTTCATTCTCTCTACAACAGGATGTGCAGAAGCATCAATTTGATCTCGGACCTGGCCAAGGGCATACACACGATGGCTTACTTCAAGCAGCTTCCATCTAAGGTTGCTAAGGTAACAACAAGTCTGAATCAGGTAAGAGAGGTCAGAAAGAAGAACCAATGCTCCTTGAAGACCTCTGGCAGGTCCATGCTGACAAAGATCAAGGACCTTAGGAAGAAACTGAACCAGCTGCTAGATGAGCTGGAGAAGAAGACAGTGGAACAGATGAACAGTGTCCTGGCTAACCTGGATGACACACTTCAGAATGACATCGACTCCTGCACAAGCATACACGACCAGCTGAAGGCCTTGATGGACACAATCCAAGCCCAGTGCAAGGACAATGAACCAAGCTCCTACATTGGTTTCAGGAAGTGTGAAAAGAAGATGGCAGAGGCCAAGAGCCTGCTCCAGGAGTTGTCAACCAAACCTGAACTGACTGCAACATTCAAGCCTGAAACCACAATTACACAACTACTGTCTGATTTTAACATACTGGGAAATGTCCAAGAAAACTTAGAAATAAAGATTGGTCATCAGCTGTCCGAAAATAAGTCTTCTAAACAGACTCATATCTCCAGGGTTTTCAAGACTGGGAAAAAATCAACATTCAATGTGAAAATCAAGCCAGAGACAAAAAACTGTTCTATCATTGGTATAACAGAACTTCCATCAGGAGAGATTGTTATTGCAGATGACCGCAACAACAGCGTTAAGGTATTGAACAGGGACTATAAGGTAATAGCCCAGTGTGATGTCCCTATAGAGCCCCAGGACATATGTCATATCAGTGGAAATCAGGTGGCTGTAGCAGTAAACTGGCCTGAAGATGTCACTCATGAGGTCCACTTTCTCACTGTGTCAGCTGGCACTATCACGATGACAAGAAAGTTCTCAGTTGACCATGACTGTGTGTCCATCAGGCACCATGAAGAACAGCTGTATGTGGGCTCCATAACAGCCCTGTACATCTACACCCACGCTGGCAAGCAAGTCAAGAAGATACTTGAAAACAGATCAGGAAGGCAGACAGTGATTCACTTTGCTTTGAACCAAGATGGCAATAAGATCTACATTTGTAACTATTACGATCCCAAACTATTTACAATTGATATGAATGGCAGCATTGTAGCTACACTAAAGGATCCAGACATTAGTACAGCATGTGATGTACATGTGAGTGAGGACGGCCATGTGTTTGTGTGTTCATGGTACAACAACATGGTGGTACAGGTTGATCAGGAAGGCAAGAAGAAGCTGGCCACACTGGTCAGAAAAGAAGATGGTATCAACTGTCCAAAGGCAGCTTGGTACAGCCCATACACTGGCAGGCTCATTGTTGGGGGAAAGCAAGATAATATTCTGGTGGTGGAACTTCAGTAGAGAGACAGAGGGAAAAGGTCTACAGCATGAATCAGTTTTTAACAGAGATCTAGTTGATGATGTGCTGAATGGAAACACTGTTACACAGACATTCGATACAACCTAGTGACATTGTAATTATGTGTGCATTTTGTGTTTGACATTTTATTTTATAGATTATAGTTAGGCCACTACTTTTATATAAATTGGTTTACAAAACCGGCGTGTCTAATTTTCCGAAAAGTACAAAAAAAATAAAAAATGAATTTCACTTTTTTTCAAAATTATTTTCCCGACCGTATTGAGTTTGGTGCGAAAGGAAAATAAAACGAATTGATAAGAGTACGAATGCAGTAAGATCTCGACTGGTTTGTTGTTCCGTAGCCGTATTCGCCAATTTATATTGATAGCATGTGAGCCAGTCAACTGTTATGGCAGTGCCGTTGGTAATGGCGGAATTGACGATAGCAGTCATTCTTTGTATGGCATAATTAATTAAAATATGCAGGAGTTGTTAAACTAACAATAGCAATAAACATTGGCAAATTTAACAGCCAACACAAACAATAACTGTCACGTGGTTGTTGTTTTTCACCGCCAATTTAGGTCATGAAAATATTGTTGTTTATAGATGAACAAGAGATGTTTGTCAAACATTATGCCCCCCCCCCCCCCTGAGCGCCATGTTGTCAGGATTTTATGGACAATTGAATGAAATTTGCATGGACCAAAATGACAGCTGATTTGTCACTGACATTGGATGCCGTTAAGGTAGTTTTAGGATTATGACCATTCAAAGTGTGAGAAAAGTGTGTGTTATGACCATGACCTTTGACTCTATGACCTCAAAATCCAGGAATCAGCTGGTCACCAAAAATCTATATGTCAAGTTTGAGGGCCATGGGTGCAGGCATTGACAAGTTATCACACAGACAAGCTTTTTTCGTTCAAGGTCACCGTGAAAATCATAAGGGGTCATCTACAGGCCAGACGCAACTCCAAGACAAGTTTGAGAGCCATGGGTGCA
Source organism: Mya arenaria (assembly GCF_026914265.1). Lineage (NCBI taxonomy): Eukaryota > Metazoa > Mollusca > Bivalvia > Myida > Myidae > Mya > Mya arenaria. The sequence continues at coordinate 20,321,373 of NC_069129.1, read as the reverse complement.
GGCTTTGTCGAGTTATCACTCGAAACATTTTCGCACTCAAGGTCACTGTGAACTTGACCTTTGACCTGATGACTCTTAAATTCAAGGTCATCTTCCATGTCAAGTTTGATGATCATAGGTTCGGGCATTGTTGAGATATCACTGGGAGAAGATTTGTTAACTTTTTTAGCGTTAAAGGTTACTGTGACCCTGACCTTGCCCGATGACCCCCAAAGTCAAGAGGGGTCATCTACTGGTCAGGCCGAACCTTCATGTTAAGTTTGATGACCATACGTCCAGAAATTGTTGATTTTGTTTTCAAGGTCACTGTGACCTTGACCTTGGCCCTATGACCCCCAAAGTCAAGAGGGGTCATCTACTGGTCAGGCCCAACCTTCATGTCAAGTTTGATGACCATAGGTTCAGGAATTATCAAGTTTGCTTTCAAGGTCACTGTGACCTTGACCTTTGACCCCCGAGAATCAATAGGGGTCATCTACTGGTCGGGCCAAACCTCCAAGTCAAGTTTGAGGGCCATGGGTGCAAGTATTGTTGAGTTATCACTCGGACAACCTTTTATCATTCAAGGTATTTTTGACCTTGACCTTTGGCCCAATGACCCCCCCAAAAAACAACAACAACAACAATAGGAGTCATCTACTGGTCAGGCCAAACCTCCAAGTCCAGTATGAGGGCCATGGGTGCAGGCATTGTCGAGTTTTGACTCGGACAACCTTTTACCATTCAATATCACTGTGACCTTGACCTTTGGCCCGATGACCCCCAGAAACAATAGACGTCATCTACTGGTCAGGCCCAACTTCCATATCAAGTTTGATGAACATAGATGTAGGCATTGTTGAGTTATCACTCGGACAAGCTTTAAAATTATTTTACCATTAAAGGTCACTGTGACCTTGACCTTTGATCCGATGAGCCCTTAAATCAATAGGGGTTATCTACTGGCCAGGCCCAACCTTCATGTCAAGTTTGATGACCATACGTTCAGGCATTGTTGAGTTATCAGTCGGACAAGCTTTGGTCTACCGACGGACCGACCGACCGACATGTGCAAAGCAATATACCCCTCTTCTTCGAAGGGGCATAAAAATAAAAGTGTCAGCGGCTGCCATTGAATTAGTAGACACAAACATCTGTAAATTATGTGTGAGAAAAATATTTTATAACATTTTATGGTTAAATATCAAATACTAGTAACAGTGCACTAAGAGTGAGTGGTGAAATCAAAAGTAAAATTTCTAAGTTGACACCGGTGACCTAAATTCACAAGTTCGGTCGGTGGTGTTTTTGGATTTTAAATCACAGAATGGTTTGGAAATACTTGTCATTGAGTCAATGTAAAGCTTGTGTTTATTCTAGATTACATGTTTATTCATGTTTGGGTTAATAGTAGAGTAAAAACAATGAAAGAGTTGAACACATGTGTCAATGGCATTTACTTATGCCGGGAGTTGTGTGCAAAACATTTAGATAAAACAACACAGAAAACTATTTTGAATAAGTCCATTTCAATTTGTAATAAACTTGATATTTCACTATAAATGAGATTTGTTGTTGTAACCAATGAATACTCTTTAAAATGAAAAATAAACAAGCATGAAGTATAGATGCCCTGTGGACGCATGTATACATAAAAATGGCGGAGTTGGGAGAAGATGAAAATATCCAATACATAACTATGGATTTCTCTGTCAGTTTGCTATCATTGGTACATTAAGTTAAGTCACATGCTAGATTTATTATTTTGCTATGTGATTTTTATGTACTGATGTGGTAATTTGCTGCAAGATTTGAATTTGAAATGGATTTGCACTCCTACGCGCAGGGTACAGAAGGTAGAAAATTCAGCTCTCTATGAGCTTATCAAATAATGCTCACACTGAGCCAATTTCTGACCACTGCGCGCAAGAGTGTTTGGTGAACATCCCATGGTAAATATCCCGGTCCGAAAATACACAGACTTAGCATGGATCGGGTTAAACACAACTAGGACCCCGCGTAATAAGGGATATTAAAACTCAAATCTAGGTCTAGTTTGGTTTTTAGTTTTTCAGGAATTGTTTTCACAATATTAAAGCTCAAATGTCTTCATAAAATGTTACTTCCTTATTTGGTAATTATTTCACTTTATTGACATTTTCCAATATTGAAATAACTGAAACAATGTTTAGAAAATGTAATGTATTGTTTTAATACAGTGCAATTTTTGTGTATTTTAATGCGTGAAATCCGCCTTCTCTTTTTTTCAATTTAATATTGATCAGTTTTTAAGTGTTCTGCATTCACTTTTGCTTTAGCATACCCTTAAAGATAAACAAATGTCTTGCTGAGTGATATTCAATGTATCTTTGATAAAAAGTGTAGTTTATACATGTAAACATGTTTTATAGTCAATTTCATTGATGTTTTATATGCACAGTATGTAAGATTTAAACTGTGTGTTTGATTAGAACTTTGAGTGTATTAAAACAGGCATTAATAGCAGTTTAAAAATTTAAAATGTTAAGTAAATGATATAAATTATCAATGTTTTTATGTTGTTCTCTGATTTTCACCCTTAATGAGTATGACTTTTTTTCTTCTTTTTTTTCCTTTTTTTTCGACCTTCCGCATACATGCCATATCTCCCGGCGGGGGATTTTTTTTCGATCCATCCCCCGGTCTCCCGGCGGGAGATAAAAATTATTATTTTTTTTAGAAATTTTACATCAGGCAATAATGACAAAGTAAGTGAAACCACAGTATGTGGGTGAAACTGTATGTAAAGAAACAACTCCACAAGGGTGAAATTCCAAAAGGAAACTTTTACAACAAGTGATCAATTAATTTGTAGTAATTATCAAAGGCAAAGAAATATTACTATTTTGGAAGGAAGAAATTAATAATATTTATTCTATACTCTTATTGTCTGAAAGTCATCAAGCTGATAGAATTAAGCACATTTTTTTAAGACTTTGGAGGAAGGTAAATTTAATTTAATTGTCTCGAAAACATATTTTTCCAATGACATATTTTGTTCTGCAAGTGCATTACAGTATGACATGACAGTGTATCATAAGAATATGATAAATCATGACATAAAATAATTCTGTATAATGAAAAAGTTAAGAGGTTTTCAAAGCAAACTATATGTGAATACATTTTTTCGTACTTGCGTCTAAAAATACTTTAAAATTTCGCCAACTTAGACCTGCTAAAAAAATCCCCCTGAATACAACCAAAATCCCCCTGAATTTTCAGCCTTTTGAACAAATCCCCCTGAATGGTCTCCAGAAAATATGGCATGTATGCACCCGGTGGACATTTTTTCCAAAAATTCTTGAAAAATAAAAAATAAAAAAGGAGTGGCCTTAGCTATAAAAAATGTAATTTAATTGATGTTATTGGAGAAGGACTCATTTAATGGTGATAATAGGATATATATACAAAATGATCAGGATCAAGTGAATTTTCATATTATGATCATCTTTTAACAATAACTAATTATGTGTATTTTTATCCTTTATTAATCAAATTAATCATTATGTTATATAAAACTGGGACATTTCATATGAACTATGTATTCCAATAAACTGGACACCTAAGTCATACTCAAATGAGTCTATAAATTAAATATTTTAACACAAACAAGAACATATTTTATTATGAACATATATATGAAACAGAGAGAATGCCAACACTTGCTTGTTGTTTTTTTATTCTACCAAGGCGCATCAAATGCAATCCCGTGGAAGTCCTCCATAAACTCTTCCTACATACCAAGTAAGGTCAAGATATGTCAACCCTAACTAAAGTAATTAAGTTTCAACTGTTTTTTTCTATTTTAAGTAACAGCGACCTTGACCTTTGAGGGCTCAAATGCAATCCCTTTGAAGTCCTCAATAAACTCTCCCTCCAAGTTTTGTCAAGATATGTCAACCCTAACTAAAGTTAATCATTTCTACTTTTAGTAACAGTAACCTTGACCTTGACAAAAGAGGCCCCAAAAGCAATCCCATAAAAAGGTTCCATAAACTCTTCCTATGTACCAATTTCAGTCAAGATATGTCAATCCTAAGTTATTCAGTTTCAACTGTTTTTCTATTTTATTAACAGTGACTTTGACACTAGGGGCCCAAAACGGAATCCCATGAAAGGTATTCTTAATTTCTTCCTATAAATTAAGATTGGTCGAGATATGTCTACCCAAACTAAAGTAAATCAGTTTCATAGGTGTTTTTGAAACTGGCCGCCTGCCCTTTGAGCAACAACAAATGTCATTCTTTCGCTATGAGAAAACCTGATTAAAAACCTTCAAACAAAAGAAAAGAGTGTGATGAAGCCCTGAATAAACCACATACTTGTTCACTTGTGAACTCGGATTCAATCAAACCTATTGTGAAGCAAAATCCTTAATTACTGAGGGCATGCGTGAATAATACTTTTCAACATCATGTCAATAACAAAACACAATTAGCAGTATGGTTTTGTGCCTTAATTCAACTCTCAAAATATTAAAGGGAAACTAGCTTACGTCATATAGTTCCTCATTAGCGAGTTTTTGATGTTTCTTTCTCTGTAGAATCTGTATCAACTCGACATCGTCCTTGCTCAGCACAATGTTCTGACCAGTCAACTTGATAAAATAAAAGCATTTATGAGCTATCAGTCAGTAGAAAATGCACTTGCCCTAAGGGGAAAGGCAAGTAAATGCCAAGGGGCTTTTACTTAATGGCATTCATACAAAACAGAATGGACCGAGTAAGTTTCCGAGGTAGAAACAATATCAGGGCCCATGATAACGAACAGACTCAAGTCCGAGTCGAGGCTTACACGCAGAAAAGCATTTTTGTTCAATCACAAAAAACATCTTTACTCCATATTTTTGACAAAAATAAATGTAAAGAATTGGACAATTTTCAAAAGTAATGAAGCTCAGCAAATTTTATCATAAATTCTCAATTAGAAAAATATTTACAATGAACTGTAGTTTTGTATATTTACTTGCTGAGTCTGTCTTTGGATTTGAGACTGTATGTAATCATGGCTCCTTATGTCCTATTTGACAGACCAAGAGAGTCTAAGTATTGGCTTCAACTCCATTTTCCCCTCTAAACCATAAATGTACATAAATATACATGCAGAGGTCACAAAAACCCGCCTGACCCACGAACCAAGTAAAATTTCAGTGGGTCTGATAAGAAAATTGCCAAGTTCTAAACAGACAAATAACAGAAAGAATAGAAAATGAGTTTTCAGCGTGTTAAAAGCTTCAAGTCTTTTGCATGGTCATTGTAACTTAAAATTAATATGTAATATCTGTTTACAATGAATTGTGTTTGAAAATAACCTTGAAACAAGGGAGACAATCCAAATCTGCCTACCAGTAGTTAGGATCATCAACGTTGTTCAGGAAGTCATCCAAGTTATCTCACTGCTGTGGCTTAACCAGGTGGCGTCCCTCAACATCGTAGCCAATGTGTTTGTAATTATTGTACCATTCCATCAGGATGTTACCCACGATGTTACGAATATCCTATTATAGAAATTAAAAACAGAATATTGAAAATTCTGTTGGAACAGTTAAAATTAAAACTTAAATGTGCAAATCCTTTTAAAGACTTTATCAAAGTCACTGTTGTTCTTTTTTATTATAAATCATACTAACACCTTTATGTAAGCATATTTTAGATAATTAGCTGTAAATAGCAGACATTAAACTCAACAAAAATAATCAAGGGTCAGTGTTTTAAACAACATATTTTACATTAAGATTGTGTTCACATACTCTGGCCTATACTTTGCTACACTTTCATTTCTTCATCGATATTTCTGTTAGCAACCTTCCTTAAACTTTATTTTTTTGGCCGATGACAGTTATTGAACAATTTCTACAATAGGTGACCCTTAACTTATTTTGTTGAATGTTTCATTATACAAACAGTTGTAGTGCATAGTACAACTCTCGAGTTTGCAATGATAATTTAAAGTACAAACAACATACATGAATTACCATCTAATTTCTTTATGATAAGGAATTCAAAGAACAAATTTGTTATTATTAAATGCCTAATGACCTCATATTATTTTGATATCGTTTTAAAGGGTTTTGTGTGCAAAAAAAGAAAACCCAAAAAACGTGGGTTTTTTTTTATAGCAAAACAGTTTTTTAGGACCGTCAAAGATTGCAAAATAGCTCAATACATTTTATTCCGATTAAATTTGAAATAAAGAACAAATATAAAAACTTGTAACTTAATATATACCCTGTTTTTGGTTCATATATAATCAGTTATCAGCAATCATATATCTCCTAAATTATACCAAAATTATATGGGTCACCAGGCATCGAAAGGTTACATTAAGGTTAATAGAGCTATCAGAGAGCAAGCTGATCTTAATTTTAAATTATGTTTGATTTAGCAGAAAACAAGATCACATATAACAGACATCAGTAGCAATAAGACATTTTCACAATACATTTTCCTCGAAAAGTTTATCATTATATATATATGTTCAACGAGGTCCTTTTAAAGATGAGTTTTTTACCTCTTCATCTGGCGTCTATTCGGCATACTCATCAAAATTAACTTTCGAGGCAGATGGTTTACTTTAATCGTTGTCCAAAAACATGGTCGGCTTTGTATTAGCTAAGTCATCATCATTGTCCAGCATGATTGGCGTTTTATCGACATTAATATTTGGAGTATGTGCTATTATTTGTATATGTTTGATTGGCTGAATGTTTAAATTTAGAAGTTAGAAATCCTTTTATCAAAATAGGAGTTCTGGACATTAACCTTTAACTGACGTATTACGCATGTCAACTTATTTCAAAATACTGCAGTTGGTCCAAAAGATTTAATGCAGGCATAAAATTGAAATAGATGAGTGGACAAAAACATGGATTCTTCGAGGAGCAATGCAAATAGCGCCTTATTCTGACTGGCAAAACAAAGCTGGTTTTAACCCAAATTGTTAACATGGTTGTGCTAGAACTTTAACACTGGATATGACTCAAAACTCATTACAAAATCATGAAACCATTTTCACATTTTACCAGTGACAATGTATTGACTAGTGACAATATATTGTCCAATGGGCAGAAAGCCAAAAACTCTGGATATACTAATTGAAGTCATGCCCCTCGTTGGGCTTAAATCACACAAAGTAGTTCTCCGCAGTGCTCTTGTTATTGCTAATGCAACCAGGACCATATATATTGTTCACGTCTTCATCAATATATAGTACGAGACCTGTTTCACAAATGAAATGTTTATTACTTGGAGCGTAGCTATTACATGTACGTCATTGTAACAAAAAAACAGGTTGAATGCTGATGAAAGTGACGCCTTGATTCTCGCGTCGTCTAGGGTTCCAGCAAAGTAAAGGTATACTATTAATTGCTGATAAAAGGACGTCTTGATTCTCTTGGTTGTGCAAAATGGCATCTTACAATTTATTACACACCAAATTTACACAGAATGAATTTATCAAACTGGTCGTTAATGTACAAATCTGATTATTCTGTACTTTTTCATCATTTAATTCTGAAACTGTTTTGTTTAGAAGCATTTGAGTTCAAAACAATTACAGGACTCTATATAACGCACATAACTAACAAGGATAAAACATCCGCAATATTCACCATTTTATCCCTCAAGAGTTCAAAAAGACAACAGTTCATATTTTCTATTTACACAATGAACCAACCGAGAGCATGTGAACACAATTTTCATCTTCATCCCAGCAAAAATTTACCGGTAAAATGACAGTTCATATTATATAACACAGTAAAACGGCCAATCTCAAGTAAACAGTCTAATGGTTGAGTCTGCCCCTGCAGAGAAAATCCAGGGTTGTGTCGGGTGGAACACACAGTCTAGGATGCCAACGTCTTTTTCTGGCGTATGTCCTCGCAACACCTTCACTGGTACAATCAATGGGTTCTGTAGCATATCACTGCAAAGACAGAATAGCTATTGAAGGCCAAAAAATATGCAAGTAGATATATATTATTACCGTAATGTATTTCTAAAACTGGAGAGGTATCATGTATGTATATTTGTATAATTTGTTCATGTCGGTATTTCGGCAATCTGTAAAACTACACACAAAAATGTCAATGTATGAAACATCATTTTTCTTTATGGCCTTCTGCGATTATTCTTGCATCAACCGTGGAGAAAAATCAGCATAAGAAGATAAACATTATGTAGAAAAACTTACTTGTAGACCATTCCGTGACACACAATGATGGAGCAGTCATCGCTGACAGAGGCAAACAGCGGATAACGACGGTGATAACACACTTGACGAATCGTCTTCTTGTGGTGTCTACAAAATACGGAAATTACAATGTACATAATGGAGCAGTTTAATATGGCTGACGGAGGAAATGATGTGCTACCACTATGGTAACACACACGACGAATGACCTTCTAGTGTTACCTACAATTGATTCAATTAACATTGTAAACATTTTTTCTAAGCCATTTCAGGTTATATAAATACAAATATTTTTTTTATATCTTTTTACTGTAGAACAGGTTATTTGTGACAGATACAACACCTTTTAACATCCTTGCTGTAGAAATAGCATTTATACAGCCAACCTAAAATTTTCCTTTTCTGAGTCTCTTACTATACTTTGTGGTATATCAATTGGAAAACATGTCGGCGGTGAATACTTTACATTTATTTTGCCCTTGTCTTTTTCTGCAGAGAAACCTGGTGTTCCTTCTTAAAGATGCACTATTACTCAAAAATAAGATTTAACACATTTTATACAATTGTTCTAATATACCAAAAAGGATGTACAAATGTCGAAAACAATATATCTTAGGAAGGATACCGAGTTTAAGTTGAAAGAAATGTGCAGAAAACACGGTATTGCTACCTTATGAGACCATAGTAGATAGCAGTAAATCTTTGAGCATCACCAATCATTAAATATTTTTGCGTTTTCAGCTATTAAAAACACGGTTATAATATTGTTTATAGGTATTAATATTTTCCATAAGTGCATTATTTAGTAAGTATTTGAGGGTGTATCACTCAAAATTTATATTTGTTTTGCATGTGTTAGTATTGATTTTGAACAAGAGTGTCACTTTAATGAACCGACTAACCATTATGACATCATTATTTTTTCATTTCTGCAGTTTGGACAAAAGCAACGTCATTTAATTTACCAATTGTAAATGAAAATTCGAACACAGATGTTAAATGCCAATAATTTCCATTATACTTACACTTTCATAACACTTTTACCTACAGGAGAAACCATAAGCCATTTTTTTCAGGAATAAGATCTATAAAAAATTCAACATTCCAAAACTTACTTGAGAGTCTGGTATGGTTTAGTGGAAAGGTCCAGGTCAAACCAGCTCAACCGGCTGTCGTAGCTGCCAATTATCAGATTATCACCTATAACAAGAAGAGAACTTGTAAGAAATTAAGAAACAATTCAATTTTAAGTAATGTTTAAATATACTGTCCAAGATCAAAATATATACATTTATTATTTATTACACATATATGTTTACATATCTAGGTCAATTTCTCATTGTTTTTAAATAGAAAGGAAAATATAGGAAAATATAAATGACACCTTCAAAGAAGTGAAAAAAGTTTGAGTTTAAATAATTTTTTCATAATGTACAATTTTTTTTTTAAAACTGACGTATTCAGCCCAATTTATTAAATAACAGTCTGTCCGATTGGAAACAGCTCAACTATTCTAATAAGTAGAGTTTGTTAATGGTCAAGCTAGCCTACCTTCAGGGTGCACTGCAAGACTGGACACCCACTTGCAGTTGGTCATCAGCTTCTTGCTCAGCTCTTGTTTCAGCAGGTTGTACACTCTCACAAACCTCTGCGTCTGAAAAGTCGAAAGTAATGATTTTAACAGTATTCAAACAAATATACAAACTCTTCGACTAACACGGGAGCTCATAAGGGGCATAACTTGACAATAATTTATAGGAAGAGTTATGGAAATAACTTGACAAATGCATATTGTCCCTGGCGACATGTGTACCGAGTTGTATTTAAATACATTAGAAAGTGGAATGGCCAAGACACAAACGTAATAGTAAAACAGCTTACTGCAACAAACAGGAAAGGTCTCAGCGGATGGAATCTCACACATTGTACAATGCCCTTGGACTTGGAGAACGGGTTTTGTGAGCGTTTCCGTGACAACTGGTGTATAAGCACTGATCGCGATTGTCCTTGGGGCATTACCGTGGCGAAGTAGTCTCCCTTAGAATGCCATGTCACCTGGGAGACATCCTGGAAAATAAGACAAATAATGTGAATGCAATATCTCACAAAAAGGCTGCAAATAAAGCTTATTTTCTTCTTAATAAATTTAGGTTAATCCCTCTTTATTTTTAAACAATAGATGACAGTCAAACATAATAATAATTATCACACTTTTAAGAACAGTGCTAGTGAGAGTTAGGTCTTCTTTTGTTGCAGTGACCAGAGCAGTAAGAGGAAACTCATTTGTCTGATGTGGATATCCTGGAAAATAAGACAAATAATGTGAATGCAATATCTCACAAAAAGGCTGCAAATAAAGCTTATTTTCTTCTTAATAAATTTAGGTTAATCCCTCTTTATTTTTAAACAATAGATGACAGTCAAACATAATAATAATTATCACACTTTTAAGAACAGTGCTAGTGAGAGTTAGGTCTTCTTTTGTTGCAGTGACCAGAGCAGTAAGAGGAAACTCATTTGTCTGATGTGGATGTCAATAATCAAACTGACAAGCACCCATGCTATGTTTATACTGATTATTTTTGGGCTGTTAGCTCATAGAATCAAGCTTGAGTCGATTTCCTGGGCAAAAACAAGTACTGGTTTTGAAAGGCCATTTAAAAAATCCTGACTGGACTTTATACACAACTTATTGGGCGAGAGGCAGATAATATTTCCACTAGACCACTCCTACCCTAAAATTGGTGTGAGTGAGTTCGCATCACTTTGCAAACCTAAATAAATTAACTTAAAAATTCAATAGTTTCTTACGTAATCAATGATTTTAGCAAAATATAAATCGACTTACATGTCCGTGTGAAAGATTCAGTCGGAAGCCTGCTTCAAACTCTTTCCCTTCACACACGTTCCACGCAACAGGAACCTTAGCATCTGTAAAAGAAATAGTTCAATAGTCAAGGCAGTTTTCTAAAAATATTTCCATGGTCGGTCAATGGCAGTTTTTCAAATGTTAAAATGGTCAATGGCAGTTTTATCTAAAATATTTCCTTGGTCAGTCAATAGAATCATGAATGTATTTGGAAAAAACCTTTCTTTTTTAAAAAACATTCCATTATTAATGGAAGTTCTCTTTATGATCAAAATTATGAAGCTAAAACCTATGACAATGACATGTCAGCAATTATAATACCAAAACTTCTTTTGACAAAAAAAAATGACTAAAAAGGGGCATAACCCAGATAATTATTTCTAGGTGTGAATGTAATTTGAATTTTACAGTTTAATTCCCTGTAATTCTTATTCTTGCTTCATGCACAGACCATCTCACAAACCTTGCAGTATAGAACACTTACAAGTGCAAACTCTACAATATCGCAACCATATCACTTTATGTACCTTGGTTGTCAACAGGCTGTGTCTGTTCCAGCATGGTGTCTGTATTGGACAGCTGGAGTTTATCTCCGACCCCGGGATTAAGCAGCATTACACTTCGGTCGCTGGTTAAAGAAAATTTCAGTATAAACATGTTATGACAGTCCTTATGCATTTCTTTTATGGTTTGTATAAAACTCAATTTCTAAAGCCACTGGTTTATCATTCATAACTTATTATATGAGCCTTAAGTTGAATGATTAAAATAACTGTGTTTCGTAAATGGAACACAAATATACTGAATGTCTGGCGAGTATAAGCAATAACTGTAAAATGGACTTATATGACATTCGAGACAACTAATCCATGGACTTGTATACATTCTGAAATAAATTATTGAATGACTAACCTCACAACAGCAACCAGGCATACAGTAGGGTTTGGATTCCATGCTATACACTTGACTTTCCCTCCTCCATGGACAAGCGTGGTCTTTAAGCACCGGGCTGTTGAAACTTCCCAAACCCTGACAGTTCCATCGTCTCCACCGCTGGCTATCCATTGACCACTAGGGTCAACTGTCACACAACGTACCATGCCTGTGTGTCCCTTGTAGATCTGTAGGACAGAAATAGACATTTTTTGCTAATTGCTTTAGGTTTCACATCATGCCAAATTCTAACTGCTGGGGTGTGCGGCACATTAAGGATCATATCCTTGGTGATCCTGGTAACTCATATGTGGACAAAATACGGAAACATAACGAGAATATGCTGCTTTTTTATTTATCAGTCAACAGTCACACAACATACTTAGACATTTGTAAATTCTTGGATTAGATATACCATGGTTGTACGTTTGTCAGGTTCATATCCACTTAAAATGTCACTGCCTGAAATGAACCATGCCTGTGTATGACCCTTGCATATGTTTTGGCAAGATATGACCGAAACTTAGTTTCTGTTAACAAGCTTCATATTTTTTTTTGTACTTTGACTTACCATTCATATAAGCCTGGCAATATATTATTTTTTAGTTAATTAAGACTTTTGTTTAAGTAAAAATGATCAGGAGCTATCACAGGAATGTGACAAATGCCCCTATTTGGCCTTGTTGGCATGGTAAAAGTAACCAATTGATCTGAAAGTTTGACTATGAACTTAAGAGACGAGAGCACAAATGCTATGCGCAACACATTTCTATGCTACAGTACTTTTCTGTGAAGTTTGATTGAAATTCGAATCAATTTGGGTTAAGTTACAGCTAAGACTTGATTGTTAAGAAGAGACACAAATCATTGTGAGTACTATATGACTCCCTTTGGGGGCATAAAAATTGATAAGCTTACCAATGACTGTGTGGTAGGGAAAGGCTGAAGGTCTTTGGGTTTGGGCAGTTTGTGTATCAAATCTTCTGGATCAACATTCATCTGCAAAAACATTAGAAAACGTTTACAATATGTAAAATCATAAGAGACATGAATATTTTTTGTTCATGCTTAAGATGTCTCAACATTGACACTGCATTTTAGTATCAGCAATTTGTTTTTACCAGGTATGTCTTATAATTCTCTAAAACCATTTTCACAAGGAAATTCTGGCCATTGTGTACTGTGTCTATCATGACTGCCTTAGGATAAAATAATCTAAATTGAAGTAAGAAAAGTCAGAAATTGTATATAAAAAGATCAGGGATCAAGCTAGAGGGAGATGCAGGAGTCCCTAAACTATCAGACTTATCCTTCTTAGCAAAAGGACAAAGCAATGTTTAATGAATTTGGGTCCATCTTCCTATTGATTTCATGCCAGATTAAGATTTAAGATAAGTTTACTGAAAGCATAGTATCTCTCTACGGCACTTGCCCTCATTTTCCTCTGTCTTGGACACAGGTACAGATCCAGGCATCGCTCAAACCTCTCCTGTATAAATGTGGAGTAACCAGGAACAGTGCGTAGGTTGGAAAACTTCTTGGGTATGAAGTTGACTCTTCTATCCTCTGGGTCTTTGTCTTTCCAACGCTCTTTCTGAAAGTATAATGAAAGTATAAATATGGTTTGAGTAACAGAGTTACTAAAATTCCACTTATCGGACGTGTCATCTTTCAGGCGCACACATATATGTTTCTGGAAAAGGTAACTGAAAGTAAACGTTATATGGGAAAAAGTATGCTTGCTTTTGCTCGTTCACAATTTAAACCTTTAATAATGAGAAATTGTAGTTTTACATTTACATGAATTTCGCAAAAAAGAGCCTTACTGAAGCATGTGTTCTTTAACCATAGCAAACTCCTTCTTTAGTGAGCAGATACTCTGGTGGAGGATTGTAGCTCTCTGCGTGCCCAGGGAGTGATGTCTTTGGCGCCGGGATATGCTGGCGGTATCGCTTGTTCATCTCTGACTGTAAACGAGAAATGAAACATTTTTTTCTTTTTGTTTGAGGTAACTATGTCAAACATTTACATACTACTTTGAAAGGTTTAAAGAAAGCCGTGATTTAAATATTCATTTAAAGAAAGAAATCTACCCAAATGCAAATCTGTAACAAGAGAACTCCAGAGAAAACAAAAATGCTTGTCTGTTTTTTACCATTAAAGAGGGTAAACTTAACAACTATTGAAGGCAGCAGTAAGGGCATTGTTTCGCATGTAGGAATTGCAACTAGAAACATGTGTACCAAGTGTCATCAGAATAACTTTAACAGTTTCTGTGTAAATCGCTAAGAAAACGCCAAGCCTAAAATACTTCTTGAAAATCAAATAAGCCTAAAATGCTTTTCCTCTATCTTTGAAAGTATTGTGCAATCTCGACTCACATCATCATCGTCATTCCAGATCATGTAGAAGTTTGGCTCGTCATTCTACTCCTCATCTTTTTCATCATCTGGCTTGCTAGGTTTCATCCAGCCCATCTCCAGGGCATGCACCATCTGACCCACCTGTTAAAGAGAACAATATATATGTCACTGAAATGAATAATACTCCCAGGTGTTGCTTTCTCATCATACTTCGCTAGGCTTCCTTTAGTTCATCCTTTTTATTTCAACCTATTATTTCTTGGGAAATAACATTGATAAAGAAATCTCATTTAGAGATACCTCCTACATTGAGTTTCTACCATTTGAGGCGTATTAAACTCCTGTATAATGGACTGTTGCACCAAAGATAATTTATCATTTCATTGAAAAATAAGTCAACCCATGACCAAGATACTTCCTGAGTACCAAATAAGAATGACCAACCTTGAGTTTTTCCCATTTGGAGGGTATAAAGCTGCTCTTGTGTTCGGGTTGGTTGGAGAGAGGGTGAATCATCACTTCACTGGAAAACCAGTCAACACACTGCTGAAACACAGAATTAGAAACACATTCCGATAATTCATAAATAATGTTATGAATGTATTCATTATTTATGAAATGCTGCCAAAAGAATAGTATCAAAGCAAGAACAATGATTACAATAGCAAAACAGAGGTAGATAAGATTGTACATGTTCAGGTGTATGTTTGGTATCTTTTGAATTTTGAAGGCCTGCATCATTATGCACAACATGTATGAAGGTCTCTCAGTAAGTTTTAAAATTGTGTTTAACAGGGTTTCCAATACATTTTAGTTGAACCGTCTCAAATAACAAGGTAATCAACCAGCTCATACTTATTCTACTTAAAATTCACATATTTTTGCTAATTAAAACTCGACCAATTGTTATTTGAACATTTTGGTTGGCAGCTGGTGCCTATTGACATCACTGATGTTTTAAACGACTTGGTGAACGAGGTGCGATCAAAATATGCATGTACTGTACATTCCGGAACATATACAGAAAAGGATACATTGGAACATTTTAGTTACTCAATATACATTCATCGAAGGGTTATATAATTATGTTTTATCTTCACACATATTTCGGTTGTTTTGTATACATACTGTTTATGGAGTAATGTCACTCAGGATGATTCTCCCATCAAACACATTTATGTTGAATGACATACATGTATAAATGAAAGTAAAACAGTTTCAATAATTTTTCAGCTGAAATTTCACTAATGAAGCTTACATTTAAGATAAACCAGTATAATCAAGTGCTTTTATTTTGTTGGGAATGAATAAGACTGCCTGTTTACCAGAAGAAGCATGTTTATACTCGTTTACAGGGTTGAACTGTAGCCAAAAGCCAGGGAGCTTAGGCCAACCTGACTAAATGATGTTATAAACAGTTTTCAGATTCTAGGACATTAAAGCCAGAAAAGTTCCTTTACATACTTTTCTACATGCAGCATAAACAATAATGCAAAACATATGTAACCAACCATAAACATATAATTTACTTTCAATGGTCCGTAACTGTCAGAAGACCAGGTTGTGGCTGATAGAAAAATATGTTCAAAATGAGAACACATGATCATTGCAACTGTGTTCCTAGTCTAAATCTGTTGAATTAGTTTGTTGGACAACTTTTTGTAACATATCACCTGTCTATCCAATAGTTTACTCATTCATAAAGTTACTTTTATCTTTCTCTTATCCTTTAGAAAAAGATGGTTATTTTAAATAACTAAATTTTACATTTAATCCATTTTCACCATTCAAGGCTTTAGTTAAGTTATGTGGTTATTACTTGAACAATTCATTTTTTTTTTGGTGAAAAAACCGAAAACATTGTTGGAGATCTTCTTATCTATATAAATATGTAAAGAGCCTAGAGTTATATATATTGTTTATATAAGGTTTGCTTCAAATAGCCATCTAAGCCTCTTTCTGTATATTAAGTAAGGATCTGTTGAGTCAAAAGAATAGTGTTGATTTTAATGATAGCTAATATTTTTATTTGCATATAAAAGCCTGTTTGAATAAATATTCATATCTCTGTACCTTTGATTAGGTCAAACTTTATGATGATAAACATTCATTATAAAATGACTCTCATTCAATGTGATTATTCACAGCTATCTGTTATCAATGAAAGTATATGTTTTAATTTAAAAGGTTTGTTGACACAAAGACATATTGAATTCTTGCTAAAACTTGTGACATTTAACAGAAATATTTCATGGAATACTCAAACTTATTGGTTTAATATGTTTTCAAAGCATTCTTGGTTCTTTAAAGACTCCATGTCAATGGCATCTGATGTGATCCATGACTTTGTCTGCTCACCGTGTCAAGAAGAAAAGCTAAATACTGAGGCCAAGTATTTCTGTAGAGACTGCTCAAAGTACTACTGTGACCAATGCCTGACATTTCACTCCAAAATCCTGAAACAGCATGCTGTGTTGGGCTATGAGGATGTGGACAAGTGGGGAGGGCGGGGCGACACCCTCATTTCATGTGACCTTCACCCTCGTAAGGTCATAGAACTTCTGTGTGAGGACCACGCTGAGATGTGCTGCCAACTCTGTGTATCCTTGAAACACAGGTTAGTGATTTACTTAATATGATTAAAAAATTCAGACAAAGGATTATTGGTAACAAATCTTTGATAATTATAGGATTTATATGGCCAAGATTAAGAGACATAACTGATTGTTAAAAACCTTTGTAATGAGACTAATCTTGTTTTATTGTCATTGTTTATAATAACTTGTAGAAGTCATAAATCAAATAAATCTAAAACAGGTCCACACCAACAACCAAATCTAATCCAAACATGCTCTAACTAAGTCCACAGAAATACAGAGTGTGATTAAAATGAAAAGCAATAAGCAGGTGAAATAAGAATGTATATACAGATTTCCATATTGGAGCATTAAGAATGATAACCTTGAATCATTATAACTTGCAAGTGTGATATAAAGGAAATACCACAAAGAGAATTCATCTTATACAACTGTGTCAGTCTCTCAGACATAAATAGATGTCATATGATACACAATTGAACTAAAAGAGTTCAGGAAAAAAAGTTAGTAAGCGAGCCTTTGGCAAACTAACTAACACATTTCATGGATGAGTTGAATAAAACTGTGTAATATATGATGATGAGTGTCAGATTCTTTATATCACATGCTTTTCCAGTAGAAAATAGCAAGTTACCTACCAAATTTCACCTGTTCTAGTGATCGTTTGCCGAATACTAAAGAGCAATGCCATTTCCCGTGCTATGCATTCCAGAAATATAGTGCCCCGAATGATTCAAAACCACATATTAATCTGACCATTTAAAGTAAAATACAAAAGGTCTTATATATCCAGAACAATTACAAATAAAATAACTAATTCGATTTTCATATCCAGTCAAATTACATCAAGGCTTTTTATTTTTTATTGTTTGTTTAACGAACCACCATGATTGAATATGTTCGTAGGAGGAGGAACAAAAAAATATACTTTTTTTTCAAAATCTTGTATTATTTTTTGGTAGGAAATAAAACATTACTTAATGAGCTACTTATTAAAAACTTTATACTTTAAACACCAAACAGGGTTGAATCTTACCACCAGTGCTATATTAAAAAATATTTTTCTTCCAATCACTGAACAATTACTGCCTGAATGGTGATCACATCAATAAATCTTAACAGCAGTTCTATATTGATTATATTGATCACTATTATAAAGTTTTATTTAAATTGTTACACGATAGTTAACACTGACTAGATACTGTTCACAATCATAACACTGTTCACAATCTTAGCACATGTTAGCTCAATTGATTTGGTCCCAAAATGACTATTAGATGGCCATGCTTGTGCTCCATTGGTTGTGGGTTTGAATCCCAACCAGGGCACACTTTTTTCCCAGGTTTATACACAGCAAACAAAAGGAAAAACTATTTTGAACTTATTATGTGAAGAGTTTTTTGGTATGGCACAAACATGGACCTAAAATAGGTCCGTAGCACTGGCACAAAAAAACATTTCGTCAAACACTTCCAGAATACATACTTTTCAGGAGGTACCCAGTCAAATTTCTTTGTCGTCGACATCATCATATCAAATGCATTGACAGTCTTTGACAGGTGGCAAGTTTTCTTCCTCTGTTTTTAACAAAACCTCTATGACAATGCATTTGACCCAGAATGGTATCAACAGGGAGCCCGGAATGTCATTTGGTTTATATAATGACGATCTCCCTTGATGTTTACCTGCATTTTCCAGCCTTTCCATATCCACAAACATTCTTTACGAGTGTATTAGAGTTATTAATATGGGAGACAGTATCATTTTCATTTATTTAAACAAATTAATTTACTGTTTTGCTGTCCGAGAAATAGCCATGTTTCTTCAAGCGTTGTTGTCCAATCAAACGTCTGGATACGAAATTCAGCGCTTACGATTGGATGACGTTTAGACGCCTGGCTATGGAAACAATAAAAAGTCTATGTGGAAGTAGTTGTCTTTCTTTCCCCAACGTTTTAATTATATCGCAGGCAAAATTCGGAGCTGAGGGAATAAAAGAGTTTGGGATTTCCAAATATTTTCTTTTTCGGAAATCAGGTTTTTTTTAGCGGTTGGTTTGTTAAACGAACAATAAAAAAGCAGTGGCCCAAATAGTTCTGGCTTCCATAGCTTTAATGTTGATATTTATTTTTTTGATGTTTACAGCACATTAAGATTGAACACATCCAAAAAGGTAATATATAACGTGTTCGCTGACAGCTATGGCCCAAATTTTGTTATGTGTTCTCGACATCATTTTCTGTTTATACATACTAACTACTTTACGTCATTCAAAATGTTTTTACGGACTCAAGACAAAATTTCACCTTTAAATTCTGAGGATCTCGATGGAAAATGTTATACTGTTATCAAATAAACCCCTATCAAAATACAAAATGAGAAATTGACGCATGAGTCGACTTGCTAGAATATTGAAAATTAAGCAATTACTTTTGCAAATTAATTATACAAATATATTTTCTGACCAATAGTGTTATATTACACATGTGTAATACAAAAATTATGTGATGGCTATATTAACTGCAACCAAGGTATAGCATGTGATAAGTAATATCATATTGTATGTTTTTCTGTTTGATGCATCATGGATTTACAAGGATTTGCTTTTTATCTTTTTTTATAAAAAGATGTGAAAAACAGTTAAGTTGGCAAATAAATACAAGAAGTTATTTAGCGTTCTTCATATATTGATCAGAAACGGATTTTCAGCTTGAGGTCACAATAAACTTGACCTTTCGACCAATGACCTAAAAAACAACGTGACTGACTAATGACCTTTAAAAGCAATGTGACTGATCTGCTGGTCATTACCAACCTGCCTACAAAGTTTTAATAGTATGTGCCAAAGCAATTTCTGTTATTGATAGGAAATGGATTTTCAGCTTGAGGTCATCAAAACCTTGACCTTTGACTTACTGACATCAAAATCAATATGATTAATCTGCTGGACATTTCAAACCTGCCTACCAAGTTTAAAACTACTGGGTCTAAGCGTACTTCAGATATCATATTGATCAAAAACGGATTTTTTAGCTTGAGGTCACCAAGACCTTGACCTTTAAATCATCAACTTTAAAATCAATAGGGTTCATCTGCCGGTCATTACCAACCTGCCGACCAGGTTTGAGGTCTATGAAAAAAAGCTTTCTTCAGTTATTGATCGGAAATTGATTTTAAGCTTGATGTCACCACTACCTTGACCTTTGACCAATTGACCTCAAAATCATCTGCTGGTTATAATATACCAAGGTTTAGGTCTCTGGGCCTAAGTTTGATTCAGTTATCAATCGGACTGACAGATGGATGCCTGATTACTATTTACCACTTCAGAGGCATTAAACTGAAACAAATAGGTATGGTAAATCTTTAGAACAAAAAAATACATAATTTTAGACAAAATAACACTTGCATACTCATGATTAGGTATAATTCAATCAATGGCCTGTTGATGAAAGTATTTGGGTTAACTTGTTTATCTTTTCACAGAATCCAAAGACAGGTCACACATACAATTTTTGATCCTATACAATTACCTCCCGTCACTCATTTACTATATTTAATTATCTCTACAACAGGATGTGCAGAAGCATCAGCTTGATCTCAGATGTGGCCAAGGGCATACATAAGATGGCAGACTTCAAGCAGCTTCCATCTAAGGTTGCTCAGGTAATAACAGGTCTGAACGAGGTAAGAGAGGTCAGAAAGAAGAACCAAGGCTCCTTGAAGATCTCTGGCAAGTCCATGCTGACAAAGATCAAGGACCTGAGGAAGAAACTGAACCAGCTGCTGGATGAGCTGGAGAAGAAGACAGTGGAACAGATGGACATCGTCCTGGCTAACCTGGATGACACACTTCAGAAGGACATTGACTCCTGCACACACATATATGACCAGCTGAAGGCCTTGATGGACACCATCCAAGCCCAGGACAAGGACGATGAACCAAGCTCCTACATTGGCTTCAGGAAGTGTGAAAAGAAGATGTCAGAGGCCAAGGGCCTGCTCCAGGCTTTGTCAACCAAACCTGAGCTGACTGCAACATTCAAGCCTGAAACCACAATTACACAACTGCTGTCTGATTTTAACATACTAGGCAACATCCAAGAAAACTTAGAAATACAGATTGGACATGAGCTGTCCGAAAATAAGTCTTCTAAAAAGACTATTAATTGCAGGGTTTTCAAGACTGAGAACAAATCAACTTTCAATGTGAAAATTAGGCCAGATACAGAGGTCTGTGACATTGTTGGTATAACGGAACTTCCAACAGGAGAGATAATTCTTGCAGATAAAGGCAATGACAGAGTGAAGGTATTGAACAGGGACTATAAGGTTATAGCCCAGTGTGATGTCCCTATAGAGCCCCAGGACATATGTCATATCACAGGAAATCAGGTGGCTGTAGCAGTAAACTGGCCAGCAGATGTCACTCATGAGGTCCACTTTCTCTCCGTGTCAGCTGGCACCATCACAATGACAAGAAAGTTCTCAGTTGACCATGACTGCATGTCCATCAGGCACCATGGAGACCAGCTGTATGTGGGCTCCATCACTGCCCTGTACATCTACACCAAAGCCGGCAAGCAAGTCAAGAAGATACTTGAAAACAGATCAGAAAAGCAGACAGTGATT
This sequence comes from Mya arenaria, assembly GCF_026914265.1. Taxonomy (NCBI): domain Eukaryota; kingdom Metazoa; phylum Mollusca; class Bivalvia; order Myida; family Myidae; genus Mya; species Mya arenaria. Next base: position 20,299,771 of record NC_069129.1, on the reverse strand, counting down.
AACTTTGCTTTGAACCAAGACGGCAATAAGATCTACATCTGTAACTATTACGAGCCAGAACTATTAACAACTGATAGGAATGGCAGCATTCTAGCTACACTGTCGGATCCAGACATTAGTTCAGCATGTGGTGTACATGTGAGTGAGGATGGCCATGTGTTTGTGTGTTCATGGCACAACAATACGGTGGTACAGGTTGACCAGGAAGGCAAGAAGAAGCTGGCTACACTGGTCAGGGAGGGAGATGGCAACTATTATCTAAGGGCAGCCTGGTACAGTCCTCACACTGACAAGCTCGTTGTGGGAGGAGATCAAGATGATATTCTGGTGATGGATCTTCGGTAGATAGGCAGAGGAAAAAGTCTACAGCATGAATCAGTTGTGTACAGAGATCAATTTGATGATGTGCTGAAAGGAAACACTGTTACACAGACATTCAATAGAACCTTGTGAAATTGTAATTATGTGAGCATTTTGTTTTTGACATTATATTTTTTAGATTATTTATGTGTTTGCTATTAAAAATGTAATTTAATTGATGTTATTGGAGAAGGACTCATTTAATGGTGATGATAGGATATACACAATGATCAGGATCAAGTGAATTTTCATATTAAAATAATCTTTTAACAATAACTAATAAGGTGTATTTTTTCCTTTATTAAGCATATTAATCATTATGTTATATAAAACTGGGACATTTAATATGTACTATGTAATCCAATAAACTGTAATGTGAATAATCAAGCTGGTTAAGATTTATGTAAAAAATAGTTCAAAATGTCTTCCCCGCTGTACAATGGCCTTAAACCAGTAAATCATTATAAGAACCCACACTTTATTATACCTATAACTTTACAGAATAAACAGTCGGAAAACAGCACTTCATAATGCATTAATACTCATAGTGAACCATAGCTTCTCAGCTTGTTCAAATTGCCAGAGGTGTGTCTCTGGCGTCTTATCAAACGTCCAAAATTCCACCTCTTTAATTATTCATGAACACGAGGCTTTTGCAGAAAATTTACTCCGGGTATTCAATCGAGGTATGCTTTATGAATAAACTGGAAACCTAAGCCATACTCAAATGAGTCTATAAATTAAATATTTTAACACAAACAAGAACATTTTTTTAATTATGAACATATATAAGAAACAGAGAGAATGCCAACACTTGCTTGTGTTTTTCTTATTCTACCAAGGCGCATCAAATGCAATCCCGTGGAAGTCCTCCATGAACTCTTCCTACATACCAAGTAAGGTCAAAATGTGTCAACCCTAACTAAAGTAAATAAGTTTCAACTGTTTTTTTTTATATTTTAAGTAACAGCGACATTGACCTTCGAGGGCTCAAATGCAATCCCTTTGAAGTCCTCCATAAACTCGTCCTCAATACCAAGTTTTGTCAAGATATGTCAACGCAAGCTAAAGTTAATCAGTTCTACTTTTAGTAACAGTAACCTTGACCTTGACAAAAGAGGCCCCAAAAGCAATCCCATAAAAAGGTTCCATAAACTCTTCCTATGTACCAATTTCAGTCAAGATATGTCAATTAAGTTATTCAGTTTCAACCGTTTTTCTATTTTTATTAACAGTGACTTTGACACTAGGGGCCCAAAACGCAATCCCATGAAAGGTATTCTTAATTTCTTCCTATAAATTAAGATTGGTCGAGATATGTCTACCCTAACTAAAGTAAATCAGTTTCATAGGTGGTTTTGAAACTGACCGCCTGCCCTTTGAGCAACAACAAATGTCATTCTTTCGCTATGAGAAAACCTGGTTAAAAACCTTCAAACAAATGAAAAGAGTGCGATGAAGCCCTGAATAAACCACGTACATGTTCACTTGTGAACTCGGATTCAATCAAACCTATTGTGAAGCAAACTCATTAATTACTGAGGGCATGCGTGAATAATACTTTCCAACATCATGTAAATAACAAAACACAAATAGCAGTATTTTTGTGTGCCTTAATTCAACTCTCAAAATATTAAAGGGAAACTAGCTTACGTCATATAGTTCCTCATTAGCGAGTTTTTTATGTTTCTTTCTCTGTAGAATCTGTATCAACTCGACATCGTCCTTGCTCAGCGGTCAACTTGATAAAATAAAAGCATTTATGAGCTACCAGTCAGTGGAAAAGCACTTGCCCTAAGGTGAAAGGCTAGTAAATGCCAAGGGCCTTTTACTTAATGGCATTCATACAAAAAAGAATGGGCCCAGTAAGTTTCCGAGGTAGAAACAATATCAGGACCCATGATACCGAACAGACTCAAGTCCGAGTCGAGGCTTATACGCAGAAAAGCATTTTTGTTCAATCACATAAAACATCTTAACTCCATATTTTTGACAAAAATAAATGTAAAGAATTGGACAATTTTCAAAAGTAATGAAGCTCAGCAAATTTTATCATAAATTCTCAATTAGAAAAATATTCACAATGAACTGTAGTTTTGTATATTTACTTGCTGAGTCTGTCTTTGGATTTGAGACAGTATGTAATCATGGCTCCTTATGTCCTATTTGACAGACCAAGAGAGTCTAAGTATTGGCTTCAACTCCATATTCCCCTCTAAACCATACATGTACATAAATATACATGCAGAGGTCACAAAAACCCGCCTGACCCACGAACCAAGTAAAATTTCAGTGGGTTCTAAACAGACAAATAATAGATAGAATAGAAAATGAGTTTTCAGCGTGTTAAAAGCTTCAAGTCTTTTGCATGGTCATTGTAACTTAAAATTAATATGTAATATCTGTTTACAATGAATTGTGTTTGAAAATAACCTTGAAACAAGGGAGACAATCCAAATCTGCCTACCAGCAGTTAGGATCATCAACTTTGTTCAGGAAGTCATCCAAGTTATCTCACTGCTGTGGCTTAACCAGGTGGCGTCCCTCAACATCGTAGCCAATGTGTTTGTATTTATTGTACCATTTCATCAGGATGTTACTTACGATGTTACGAATATCCTGTTATAGAAATTAAAAACAGAATATTGAAAATTCTGTTGGAACAGTTAAAATTAAAACTTAAATGTGCAAATCCTTTTAAAGACTTTATCAAAGTCACAGTTGTTCATTTTTTATTATAAATCATACTAACACCTTTATGTAAGCATATTTTAGTTAATAAGCTGTAAATAGCATACATTAAACTCAACAAAAATAATCAAGGGTCAGTGTTTTAAACAACATATTTTACATTCAGATTGTGTTCACATACTCTGGCCTATACTTTCCTACACTTTCATGTCTTCATCGATATTTCTGTTAGCAACCTTCCTTAAACTTTATTTTTTTGGCCGATGACAGTTATTGAACAATTTCTACAATAGGTGACCCTTAACTTATTTTGTTGAGTGTTTCATTATACAAACAGTTGTAGTGCATAGTACAACTCTCGAGTTTGCAATGATAATTTAAAGTACAAACAACATACATGAATTACCATCCAATTTCTTTATGATAAGGAATCCAAAGAACAAATTTGTTATTATTAAATGCCAAATGACCTCATATTATTTTGATATCGTTTTAAAGGGTTTTGTGTGCAAAAAAGAAAACCCCAAAACCGATTTTTTTTTATAGCAAAACAGTTTTTTAGTACCGTCAAAGATTGCAAAATAGCTCAATCCATTTAATTCCGATTAAATTTGAAATAAAGAACAAATATAAAAACTTGTAACTTAATATATACCCTGTTTTTGTTCATATATAATCAGTTATCAGCAATCATATCTCTCCTAAATTATACCAAAATTATATGGGATCACCAGGCATCGAAATGTTACATTAAGGTTAATGGAGCTATCAGAGATTTAGCTGATCTTAATTTTAAAGTATGTTTGATTTAACAGCAAACAAGATCACATAAAACAGACATCAGTGGCAATAAGACATTTTCATAATACATTTTCCTCGAAAATTTTATCATTATATACATATGTACAACGAGGTCCTTTAAAAGTTAACTTTCGAGGCAGATGGTTTACTTTCATCGCTGTCCAAAAACATGGTCGGCTTTGTATCAGCTAAGTCATCATCATTGTCCAACATGATTGGCGTTTTATCGACATTAATATTTGGAGTATGTGCTATTATTTGTATATGTTCGATTGGCTGAATGTTTAAATTTAGCAGTTAGAAATCCTTTTATCAAGCTAGGAGTTCTGGATATTAACCTTTAATTGATGTATTACGCATGTCAACTTATTTCAAAATACTGCAGTTGGTCCAAAAGATTTAATGCAGGCATAAAATTGAAATAGATGAGTGGACAAAAACATGGATTCTTCGAGGAGCAATACAAATAGCACATTATTCTGACTGGCAAAACAAAGCTGGTTTTAACCCAAATTGTTAACATGGTTGTACTAGAACGTTAACACTGGCTATGACACGAAACTCATTACAAAATCATGAAACCATTTTCACATTTTAACAGTGACAATGTATTGACTAGTGACAATATATTGTCCCATGGGCAGAAAGCCAAAAACTCTGGATATACTAATTGTAGTCATGCCCCTCGTTCGGCTTAAATCACACAAAGTAGTTCTCCGCAGTGCTCTTGTTATTGCTGATGCAACCAGGACCATATATATAGTTCAAGTCTTCATCAATATATAGTACAAGACCTGTTTCACAAATGAAATGTTTATTACTTGGAGCATAGCTATTACACGTACATCATTGTGACAAGAACAGGTTGAATGCTGATGAAAGTGACGTCTTGATACTCAAGTCGCCTAGGGTTCCAGCAAAGTAAAGATATACTATTAATTGCTGATAAAAGGACGCCTTGATTCTCTTGGTTGTGCAAAATGACACCTAACAATTTATTTCACACCAAATTTACAAAGAATGAATTTATCAACCTGGTCGTTCATGTACAAATCTTATTATTGTGTACTTTTTTCATCATTTAATTCTGAAACTTTTTGTTTATAAGCATTAGATTTCAAAACAATTACAGTACTCTATATAACACAAGGAACTAACAAGGATAAAACATCCACAATATTCACCTTTTTATCCCTTAAGAGTTCAAAACGACAACAGTTCATATTTTCTATTTACACAATGAACCAACCGAGAGCATGTGAACACAATTTTCATCCTTATCCCAGCAAAAATTTACCGGTAAAATGACAGTTCATATTATATAACACAGTAAAACGGCCAATCTCAAGTAAACAGTCTAATGGTTGAGTCTGCCCCTGCAGAGAAAATCCAGGGTTGAGTCGGGTGGAACACACAGTCTAGGATGCCAACATCTTTTTCTGGCGTGTGTCCTCGTAACACCTTCACTGGTACAATCAATGGGTTCTGTAGCATATCACTGCAAAGACAGAATAGCTATTGAAGGCCAAAAAATATGCAAGTAGATATATATTATTACAGTAATGTATTTCTAAAACTGGAGAGGTATCATGTATGTATATTTGTATAATTGGTTCATGTCGGTATTTCGGCAATCTGTAAAACTACACACAAAAATGTCAATGTATGAAACATCATTCTTCTTTATGGCCTTCTGCGATTATTCTTACATCAACCGCGGAGAAAAATCAGCATAAGAAGATAAACATTATGTAGAAAAACTTACTTGTAGACCATTCCGTGACACACAATGATGGAGCAGTCATCGCTGACAGAGGCAAACAGCGGGTAACGACGGTGATAACACACTTGACGAATCGCCTTCTTGTGGTGTCTACAAAATATGGAAATTACAATGTACATAATGGAGCAGTTATGGCTGATGGAGGAAAAGATGTGCTACCACTATGGTAACACACACGGCGAATGACATTCTAGTGTTACCTACATTTGATTGAATTTACCAGATAAACCTTCTTTCGAAGCCATTTCAGATAATAAAAATATATATATTTTGTATCTGTTTATTGTAATACAGGTTTCTTAGCATCTTTGCTGTAGTAATAACATTCATACAGCCAAAATAAAATTTTGCTTTTCTTATCCTGAGTCTCTTACTCAGACTTAAGACATAAGTGAGTATGGGCCCAGTATAGCAATTAGAGAACATGTTGGCGGTCAACACTGAACATTTATTTTGCACTAGTCTTTTTCTGTAGAGAATCCTGGTGTTCCTTTTTAATGAACCAACTGACCATTATGACATGATTGTTATTTTTTTTTTCATTTTTGCTGCAGTTTGGAAAAGAGCAACATCATTTAATTAAACATTGGTATGGAAAGATTCGAATATGTCATTTTTTCACAGGTATTCAATGCGAAAAACAGATCTAACTTAAATTTCAAACAACTATAACAGTCAAACATGTTAAAATAAGGATTTCAAACAATGACTGCACCTATCTTTGAAAAGTTTTTGCATTAGATGCTCTGAATTGTATTCCTCTGTCTGCAGATAGAGTTGGTATCTCTTATCATTGAGTACTTGGGGTTTACCTATAAGTTTATTATTATTTGTTTTATTATTAAATTTCCTCTAGTTAATGCATACTTTGATAAGATTTATCTTTTAAGTTTTTTCTTTATTTAGGATTGTTGGGATGAGAGTGAGGTTTGTGAACGTAAACTGGTTTAAACCCTTAGTAAATTTACATTTTACTGACGGCTCCAAGGCAGTAACTAACATGCCTTGATAAACATACCCAGATTTTTTATAGATAGTATGTATGCACTCTGCTGTTTGTGGAGTTTTGTGCTGTTCTTTCATGTTTCTTGTTTGTGATTTTTTTGTGTATGTTCTATGTCTTTGGAGGTTACCCAGTGCCATTAAACCGGGTTTACGTTTAAACTTTTTGCTACTGAGCTTGTTTCGGTAGATTTTCACGTAAGTATTAATTTAAGGTGCTAGATGAATTTGCAAAGGCGAGCATTCATACTGCATGCATACATAACAAATATTAACCAACCCTAACAAAATCTAATTCAGATGGTCATAAGAAATATTACAACAGTTTTTAAGTTTTCCATCATACTTACACTTTCATTACACTTTTACCTACAGGAAAAACCTTAAGCCACAATTTTTCAGGACTTTAGATCTATTAAAAATTTAACATTTCAAAACTTACTTGAGCGTCTGGTATGGTTTAGTGGAAAGGTCCAGGTCAAACCAGCTCAACCTGCTGTCATAGCTGCCGATCAACAGATTATCACCTATAACAAGAAGAGAACTTGTAAGAAATTAAGAAATAAGCCAATTTTTAAGTAATGTTTTAATACACTGTGCAAGATCAAAATAATTTTTATATACATTTATATATTGTATTACGTATGTTTACATATCAAGTTCAATTTGTCATTGTTTTTTAATAGAAAGGTTAATGAAAATGGCACCTTCAACAAAGTGAAATAATTGCAATTGTAAACATTCTTATTAGTAGATGTTGCTTAATGGTCAAGCTAGCCTACCTTCAGGGTGCACTGCAAGACTGGACACCCACTTGCAGTTGGTCATCAGCTTCTTGCTCAGCTCTTGTTTCAGCAGGTTGTACACTCTCACAAACCTCTGCGTCTGGAAAGTCCATAGTAATGATTTTAACAGTATTCATACAAATATACAAACTCTTAGACTAACACGGGAGCTCATAAGGGGCATACTTTGACAATAATTTATAGGAAGAGTTATGGAAATAACTTGACAAATGCATACTGTGCCTGGCGACATGTATACCAAGTTGTATTTAAATACATTAGAAAGTGGAATGGCCAAGACACAAACATAATAGTAAAACAGCTTACTGCAACAAACAGGAAAGGTCTCAGTGGATGGAATCTCACACACTGTACAATGCCCTTGGACTTGGAGAACGGGTTTTGTGAGCGTTTCCGTGACAACTGGTGTATAAGCACGGATCGCGATTGTCCTTGGGGCATTACCGTGGCGAAATAGTCTCCCTTGGAATGCCATGTCACCTGGGAGACGTCCTAGAAAATAAGACAAATCATGTAGTTAATATTCTACAATGTGAATGCAATATCTCACAACAACGCTGCAAATATTTTATAGCCAAATCTTGTTTTTCTCAATCAATTAAGGTAAATCTCTCTTTATTTTTTAACATAAGATGACAGTCAAACAAATTACTACTAATCACACTTTTAAGAACAGTGCTATGTGAGGTCTTCTTTTGCTGCAGTGACCAGAGTATTTTGAGGAAACTCATTTGTCTGATGTGGATGCAAATAACCAAATAACCATGCTATGTTTATACTGATTATTTTTTGGCTGTAAGCTTATAAAATCAAGCTCGAGTCAATTTCCAGGGCAGAAACCAGTACTGGTTTTGAAAAGCCATTAAAAAAATCCTGACTGGACTTAAACCACAACTTATTGGGTGAGAGGCAGATAACTTTTCCACTAGACCACTCCTACCCTAAAATTGGTGTGAGTGAGTAGGCTAATCACTGGGCAAACCAAAATAAATACAAATTTACTTTAATGCAATAAAAATTCAATAGTTTCTTACGTAATCAATGCTTTTAGCAAAAGATGAATCGACTTACGTGTCCGTGTGAGAGATTCAGTCGGAAGCCAGCTTCAAACTCTTTCCCTTCACACACGTTCCACGCAACTGGCACCTTGGCATCTGTAAAGAAATATTTCAATAGTCTAGGCTGTTTTCTCAAAAAATTTCCATGGTTAATATGGCAGCTTCCCAAATTTTTCCATGGTCAATGGCAGATTTCCAAATATTTCCATGGTCAATGGCAGTTTTTCTCAAAATATTTCCATGGTTGGTCAATGGCAGTTTTCCAAAGTTTTCCATGGTTAATGGCAGTTTTCTTTTAATGGAAGTCTTTGATATGATAAAAAATAATGAAGCTAAAACCTATGACAAAAACATGTAGGCAATTACAATACCAAAACTTCTTTTAACTAAAAACTGACAAACTAAAAAGGGGCATGAACAAGTATTTCTAGTTGTGAATGTATTTTAAATTTTTCAGTTTAATTTCCTGTTAATTTTATTCTTGCTTGATGAACAGACCATCTTACAAACGTTGCAATATCAAACTCTTACAAGTTCCAACTCTATAATATCGCAACCATTCTATTTTACGTACCTTGGTTGTCAACAGGCTGTGTCTGTTCCAGCATGGTGTCTGTATTGGACAGCTGGAGTTTATCTCCGACCCCTGGATTCAGCAGCATTACACTTCGGTCGCTGGTTAATAAAAATTTCAGTATAAACATGTTATGACAGCCCTCATGCATTTCTTTTATGGTTTGTATAAAACTCAAAGAGCAAACAAAATTTCTAAAGCCACTGATTTATCCTTCATAACTTATCATATCCTTCATAACTTATCATATGAGCCTTAAGTTGAATGATTAAAATGTAAACACAAATATACTGAATGTCTGGCAAGTATAAGCATAACTGAAAAATGGACTTATATGACATTTGAGACAACAAATCCATGGACTTGTATACATTCTGAAATAAATTGTTGAATGACTAACCTCACAACAGCAACCAGGCATACAGCAGGGTTTGGATTCCATGCTATACACTTGACTTTCCCTCCTCCATGGACAAGCGTCGTCTTCAAGCACCGGGCTGTTGAAACTTCCCAAACCCTGACAGTTCCATCGTCTCCACCGCTCGCTATCCATTGACCGCTAGGGTCAACTGTCACACAACGTACCATGCCTGTGTGTCCCTTGTAGATCTGTAGGACAGAAGTAAACATTCTTTACTAATTGCTTTACGTTTAACATCGTACCAAAATTCTGGGGTCTGCGGCACATTAAAGATCATATCCTTGGTGACACTGGTGACTCTTACGTGGACAAAATATGGAAACATAACGAGAATATGCTGCTTTTTTATTTATCATAATATCTTGCTGACTGTTTTGGTCAACAGTCACACAACATACTTAGACATTTGTAAATTCTTGGATTAGATATACCATGGTTGTACGTTTGTCAGGTTCATATCCACCCAAAATTCGCTGCCTGAAATGAACCATGCCCGTGTATGACCCTTGCATATGTTTTGTCAAGATAAGACCGAAAGTCTAAGATATGACCTTAGTTTCTGTTTGCTTCATTGTTTTGTATTTTGACTTACCATTCATATAAGCCTGACAATATATTCATTTTTTATGGTTTATTTTGACTTTTGTTTAAGTAAAAAATGATCAGGAGCTATCACAGGAATGTGGCAAATGCCCCTAATTGGCCTTGTTGACATGGTAAAATTAACCAACAGACCTGAAAGTGTAACTATGAACTCAGTGACGGGAGCACATGTGCAACACGCCACTCCATGCTTCTGTACTTTTCTGTGAAGTTTGATTGAAATTCGAATCAATTTGGGTTTAGTTACAGCTGAGACTTGATGGTAACGAACAGACACAAACTAGAGATTGCTTTTTTGAAAAAGTGCTTGTCTCCCCTATTGTGTGGTCTTAGCTGACGAAAAATAAATGATGGACATGAAATTTGTAATTTTGGACTGGAGACGAACCAACAGTGAAGTTTGGTTTATTCACCCGTATTAAATAGTGAAGAGAAAAAAGTGTTGTTGATTAATCTTGGAAAATGTAAACTAAGTTTGCATAGTATGAAGTTCCTGGGCGCAAGCGGTATTCAATTATTGATCAGAAACCATTTTTCAGCTCAAGGTCATCGTGACCTTGACCTTTGACCTACTGATCACAAAATCATTAAGGATCATCTATATGACCAAATTGCATACCAAGTTCTTGAGTGCAAGTGATCTTTAGTTAATGAGCGGTAACTGTTTCCTCACCTCAAGGTCACGGCAACCTTGACCTTTGACCTACTGATCTCAAAATCGATAGGGGTCATCTACTAGCATACCAAATACGAAGTTCCTTGGTGCAAGTGTTCTTTATTAATTGAGCGGAAACAAAGTGTGACATACAGACTGACGGACTGACTGACTGACTAACGGACTGATCACAAAATCAAAAGGGGTCATCTACTAGTCATGACAAACTTGCATACCAAGTATGAAGTTCCTGGGTGCAAGCATTCTTTAGTTACTGAGCGGTAACCGTTTCTTCACCTCAAGGTCATGGCGACCTTGACCTTTGACTTAGTGATCTCAAAATCAATTGGTGTTATCTACTAGTCATGACCAACTAGCATACCAAGTATTAAGTTCCTGGGTACAAGCGTTCTTTATTTATTGAGCAGAAATCATTTTAAGCATAAGGTCACCGCCAACATATTGTTTTTTTACCAGAAGGTTACCTTGACCTTTGACCTTTTGATCTCAAAATCAATAGGGGTCATCTACTGGTCATGAACAACTAGCATACCAAGTATGATGTTCCTGGACCCAAAGGATCTTTAGTTATTGAGCGGAAACCGTTTCTACACCTCATGGTCACGGTGACCTTGACCTTTGACTTACGGATCTCAAAATCAATTGGTGTCATCTAATAGCCATGATCAACTAGCATACCAAGTATTAAGTTCCTGGGTACAAGCATTCTTTATTTATTGAGCAGAAACCATTTTTAAGCATAAGGTCACAGCCAACATATTGTTTTTTACTAGAAGGTAACCTTGACCTTTGACCTCAAAATCAATAGGGGTCATCTAATGGTCATGAACAACTAGCATACCAAGTATGATGTTCCTGGACCCAAAGGATCTTTAGTTATTGAGCGGAAACCGTTTCTTCACCTTTATTGAGAAGAAAACAAAGTGTGACGTACAGACTGACTGATGGTTAGGGCAAAAACAATATGTCTCCTTATGAATGGAGGAGACATAATTACTGTGACTACAATATGACTCCCTTTGTGGGCATAGAAATTGACAAACTTACCAATGACTGTGTGGTAGGGAAAGGCTGAAGGTCTTTGGGTTTGGGCAGTTTGGGTATCAAATCTTCTGGATCAACATTCATCTGCAAAAACGTTAAAAAACATTTACAATAAGTTTAATCACAAGAGACATACATGTACATTTTTTGTTCATGCTTAAGAAGTCTTAACATTGACACTGTGTTTTAGTATCAGCAATTTGTTTTTACCGGGTATGTCTAATAATTCTCTAAAACAATTTTCACTAGGAAATTCTGGCTACTGTGTACTATGTTTACCATGATTGCCTTAAGATAAAATAATCTTAATTGAAATTAGAAAATTCAGAAATTAATATATATAAAAAGATCAGAGATCAAGCTAGAGGGAGACCTTTAAGGATGCAGGAGTCCCTAAACTATCAGACTTATCCTTCTTAGCAAAAGGACAAAGCAATGTTTAAGGAATTTGGGTCCATCTTGTATTAATTTCATGCCAGATTAAGATTTAAGATCAATCCCTGGAGATAAGTTTACAGAAATCCCAGTATTTCTCTATGGCACTTGCCCTCATTTTCCTCTGTCTTGGACACAGGTACAGATCCAGACATCGCTCAAACCTCTCCTGTATAAATGTTGAGTAACCAGGAACAGTTCGAAGGTTAGGAAACTTCTTGGGTATGAAGTTGACTCTTCTATCCTCTGGGTCTTTGTCTTTCCAACGCTCTTCCTGAAAGAATAATGAAAGTATAAATAAAGTTAGAGTAAAAGTTACTAAAATTACACCAATCGGAGAAGCACACATATTTGTTTCTGGAAAAGGTCACTGAAAAAAAGATATAGATAATTTAGATAACATACTAGAATGCCAAAACAATCCCATCATTCCTGTGAAAACAATCCCATCTTCCCTGTGAACCTATGTTGCAACAGATTTTGGATGTGTACTTCATGACAGTACATTTATTACCTTTTAACAGAAATTATTGTACTTGTAATTGCACTTAGATACACGTGTATACATGTAATAAATGTTAAACATTTTCATTTAAGGTAATAGTTATATGGGACAAAGTATGCTTGCTTTTGCCCATTCTCCATTTAAAACTAAAAACTAAATAATGAGAAATTGTAGTTTAACATTTATTTCACACAGTTTTTTGGTTACATATATATATAGAGTGCAACCTTACTGAAGCATGTGCTCTTTTAAGCCATAACAAACCTCTTCTTTAGTGAGCAGATACTCTGGTGGAGGATTGTAGCTCTCTGCGTGCCCAGGCAGTGATGTCTTTGGTGCCGGGATATGCTGGCGGTATCGCTTGTTCATCTCAGACTGTAAATGAAAATGATTTAAATATTTTTCTTTTTGTTTAAGGTATTAAAACTATGTTCAAACATTTACAAACTGCTTTGAAGGGTTTAAAGAGAACCATGAAATAAATATTAATTTAAAGAAAGAAATCTACCCAAATGCAAATCTATAACAAGAGAACTCCAGCGATAAGAATAATGCTTAATAATTCTTGTCCATCTTTTACCATAAAAAGGGTTAACTCAACAGCTAATGAAGTCAGCAGTAAGGGCATTGTTTTACTAATGGGAATTGTCAGTTGAAACATGTGGTTCAAGTGTCATCAGAATATCTTCAACAGTTTCTGAGTAAATTGCTAAGGCAACACCAAGGCTTTCATGCTTTTTGAAAATCCGATAAGCTGAAAATGCTTTTCCTCAATCTACAAAATTATTGTGCAATCTCGACTCACGTCATCGTCATCATTCCAGATCATGTAGAAATTTGGCTCATCATCCTCCTCCTCATCTTTTTCATCATCTGGCTTGCTAGGTTTCATCCAGCCCATCTTCAGGGCATGCACCATCTGACCCACCTGTAAAAGAGAATGTTCAATATTATGTCACTGAAAAGAATAATACTCCCAGGTAATGCTTTCTCATCATACTTGTAGGCTTCCTCCAGTTCAACCTTTTTATTTCAACTTCTTTAATTTCTTGAGAAATGAATCTCATTTAGAACTACCTACCCTGATTTTCAATAAATTGGAGAGTATTAAACTCCTGTGTTGGTGGTAGTTGGAGCGAAGATAATTTATCATTTTAATGAAAAATAAGTCAACCCATGACCAAGATACTTCCTGAGTACCAAATAAGAATTACCAACCTTGAGTTTTTCCCATTTGGAGGGTATAAAGCTCCTCTTGTGTTCGGGCTGGTTTGAAAGGGGGTGAATCATCACTTCACTGGAAAACCAGTCTACCCACGGCTGAAACACAGAATTAGAAACACATTCAGATAATTCAAAAATACTGTTATGAATGTATTCATTATTTATGAAATGCTACCAAAAGAATAGTATCAAAACAAGAATAATGATTACAAAAGCCGAACAGTAGTGTATAAGTTTGTATTTGTTCAGGTGTATGTTTGGTATCTTTTGGGGGACTTCCTGTCAAATATAAGTTCCAGGGGCCAGGCATCATAATATACTACATGTATGAAGGTTGCTCAAGCAAAAAAAAAAATTGATTTGGTTAGGGTTACATTTGTTTCAAAAACAGGTAGGGTAGGTAGGCTTTTTATTTTTTTATTTTCCTTATTAGGCTTTATATAAGAACAGTATTGTCATCGTTGGAAAATGGTGTTAAAGTAATCTTCTGTATAAAGCATTAATGGTTTTAAACTACATATTAAAACAAATCTAATTTTTTTTTTTAAAAATCAAAAGATTGGTACCAAAATATGCATGTATTCATTGTATTGTACATTATTTCTGAAAGTACAAAAAGGATACAGGGGATCCTAGGAGGCCCTTTAGAACAAAGATGAAAATTTTTATAACTAAATTAACATTTCATTCATTTTCACCTTTCAAGGAATTAGTTATGTTATGTGGTTATTACTTGAACATTTCAGCGAAAACATTGCTGGATACCTTCTTATCTATATAACTATGTAAAGAGTTATATATATTGTTTATTTAATCTCTGCTTCAAATAGCATTCTATGCCTCTTTCTGGATATTTAGTTAGAATCTGTAGAGTCAAAAGAACATGTTGATTTTGATGATAGCTAATATTTTTATTTGCAGATAATAGCCTGTTTGAATAAAAATATTCATATCTCTGCACCCTTGGTTAGGTTAAAATTTATGATGATAAACATGCATTATAAAATGACTCTCCTTCAATGTGATTATTCACAGCTATCGGATATCAATGAATGTATTTTACTTCCTTGTTAAGATTTGTTGACGCAAAAGCTTCAATACTGAAATCTTGCTTAAAGTTGTGACATTTAACAGAAATATTGCATGGAATACTCAAACTTTCTGGTTTAAAATGGCTTCAAAGCTCACTGGGTCCTTGAAAGACTCAATGTCAATGGCATCTGATTTGATCCATGACTTTGTCTGCTCTCCATGTCAAGAAGACAAGCTAAATACTGAAGCCAAGTATTTCTGTAGGGATTGCTCTAAGTACTACTGTGACCAATGCCTGACATTTCACTCCAAAATCATGAAACAGCATGCTGTGTTGGGCTATGAGGATGTGGACAAGTGGGGAGGGCGGGGCGACACCCTCATTTCATGTGACCTTCACTCTAGTAAGGTCATTGAACTTCTGTGTGAGGACCACGCTGAGATGTGCTGCCAACTCTGTGTGACCTTGAATCACAGGTTTGTGATTTACTTAATATGATTCAAGAAGTCAGACAAAGTAATATTGGTAACAAGTTATTAAATCTTTGATAATTATAGGATTTATGTGGCCAAGATTAAGAGAAAAGCAAGTTGTTACTTCTCCAAACATAACTGATTGTTAAAAACCTTTGTAATGAGTCTAATCTTGTTTTATTTTCATTGTTTATGATTGTTGTAGAAGTCATAAATCAAATTAAATCTTAAACAGGTCCACACTAACAACCAAATCTAATCAAAATGAGCTCTAACTAGGTCCACAGATATATAGATTGTGATCAAAATGAACAGCAATAAGCAGGTGAAATAAGAATATAAATATAGTTTTCCATATTTGAGCATTAAGAATGATAACCTTGAATCATTATAACTTAATTAACAGTTGTAAGTGTGATATAAAGGAAATACCACAAAGATAATTCATCTTATACAACTGTTTCAGTCTGTCAGAAGTGTTAGACATAAATAGACGTCATATGATACACAATTGAACTCAAAGAGTTCAGGAAATAAATGTTAGTAAGCGAGCCTTTGGCAAACTAACTAACACAATTCATGGATGAGTTGAATAAAATTATGTATGATATGATGATGAGTGTCAGATTCTTTATATCACATGCTTTTCCAGTAGAAAATAGCAAGATCGACCTACCTATTTCACCTGTTCTAGTGATCATGAGCCGAATACAACAAAGCAATGCCATTTCCCTCGCTACATGCATTCCAGAAATGTTGTACCCGGAATGATTTAAACCACAGAATAATCTGATCGTTAAATTATGTTAATGCATAATAATTCGATATCCAGTAAGAATAATAACAAAAACAATATATTTAAACAAAATCTGATTCTCATATCTTGTAAAATAACATCATAATGTGTTATATGTTCATGACATCATTTCCTGTTTATACAAATCAAGTACAGTACCGTATGTCATTCAAAATGTTTTTCACAAAACAGTGATTTTTTTGGAAATATTTTTACCGCCTGTGCCCTGCAAATTGGGAAAAAAATCCAGATTGGGAAAAATACAAAATCAGATCAAAATAGGAAATATAATGGCAAATATACATGTTTTCACCTTTTTATGCATACTTTATTCTGTGAAAGAGTTAATCTTGTCAAGATTTTGTTTATTTATTAAGAAATTCATTGCTTTTTTATTCACTATTGAACATAACAGGCATTTATCAAATTGGGAAAAACTCTATTTTTGGGGGGAAAAATGGACATTTTTTTGCAAGGGGAAACAGCCTTAAGGCAGTAAATTGCACCAAAAAAAATCACTGCAAAATCAAGACCAAAAAATCACCTTTAACTCTGAAGATTTAGATGGAAAATTATTATACTGTTCTCAAATAAACCCCTATCATTAATACAAAATGAGAAATTAAGGTATGACTTGCTAAAATATTGCAAATTTATGCAATTATTTTTTTCCATTAATTTGTTTTCAAACATGCGGAGTAAAACATTTTCTGACCAATAGAAAAAGTGTTATATTATACATGTGTAATACATAAAAATATGTGATGGCTAAATTAACTGCAACCAAGGTATAGCTTGTGATCAATAATTTTATTACATGTTTTTTGCTGAAAAACAGTTCAGTTCACAAAAAAATAAAAACAAGAGATGTCACAGGATAATATGTGACAAATGCTCCAGAAAGACCCAGAAGGACAGACTTTTGAGACTACATATGGACAGATAGCCTTGATTATGTAACACATATTCTTGATGACCTACCCTACCTTCTTATTGATCTGTAACAAGAGCAATGTATGTACAAGGAAATGACAAGTCACTGCAAGTTCGAGTTCTTCAGTTATTGATAACAACAGATTTTAACCCTTTACTTCATAGATACGCAATTTTACTTATCTATCCATAGCTTTATAGATACGGATCTTTATGTTTTATCGATAGCTTCATAGATACGTAATCCTACGTATTCGTAATGTAGGGGCATTTATTTTCATACCTGATGCTTGTTTATTCGCTATAAATTCATATTCATGAAGTATAAACATGGATAAATACAATGCACTAAAAAAACACTATGTTACTATTCGGAATTTCGGAAAATCGCGAAATAAGGTCACTGGTATCAAAGATGCGTAAAACGTTGACTGCGCAGGTTTGTGGGCATTCCTGTCTCGTTTTCCTCGTGGAAATTTACACAATACTGCAAGTTATAACTATAACTATACCTGGACTAGCTAAAGAACTTCAGCGAACACGTTATATATTACCTTTTTGGACGTGTTAGCTGAAGAGAACGCCGTATCCAAACCCTACCAGAATTCGTGACATTTTTATGTCACGCTGTTATTTCACTTGTATGCATTGTACAGACAAAATAACTATATCCTCAGGTAAATGAAGTAAAATGCAGTTCACAAACACATTTTAAAAACCAAAAAACGCTTTATAGATAGTTAATTTATCATTTTAATAAATCCGATTATAAGCATTCCTTAACTAGGTCATAGTTGTTTTCAAATTTAATCACGTGATAACAAGATTTTCAGAAAATACCCATGTGACCTACATTTGACCTCACACATGTAGTGTTTATTTTGCTGTTATTTTTTCTATTTCGAATAATAAGTAAATAACTAAAAACAAAATTGGAATAAATAAGCTGTTTTTACTTATCAAAAGGTATTTTCAACCTTACTGCAATTGGTTTCAACTAAATGAACAATGTGAATCCGATGCTATAAATAGAATCCAGCGACGTCATCATGGTCATGTGATTGCAGAGTCATCATCTTACTTAGTTGATTCTGGTTGACTTTTATATGGGGGTTCCGCCATAACTTTAATGTGTTGTAAACATCAAAAAAATAAATATCAACATTAAAGTTATGGAAGCCAGAACTATACCTGGACAGGCAATAAACGATATAAATTTAGTAAACAACAACATGAAGGCCTCATTTAGTAGTTGAATAATAACTTTATTTGTACATTGTAGTGTTAATAACCGAAAGTTATATGTACTGTGACTGTTGATCAACTTTTCTTTTTTTTTCTTCTGTTTCATATATATAAATATACCGTGCTTCTTTGTTGTGAATTATTTTTTAATTCTGTCCATCTTGGTTTCAATTCAGGTTGCATTAAATGAATTATAAAAATATGTTGTTTATATAATATTTTGTGTTAAATAAAAGTGTAATAAAAATTAATTTTCATCAAATTTGACATATTTTTCTGTTTATTTATGAACATCATGCGGAAATAATTTAGATAACAAAATAAAATTTATATGAATGGATTGGAAATTTAATTCTCTATAAACTTTACATTGATGACTTATTGATTAAACCAAAAGAAATACTAAGAAAATAGGTTTGTAATACAAGAGGGTTAAAATTCCAATAATATCAATAATCTCCTATGAAGTAGGGGTACTGATATGAACTGATAAGCCATACACTGGCAGCCTGAGATGGCTTAGGTTTACATGAAGTAAAGGGTTAAGCTCGAGGTCACTCACCATAAACTTGACCTTTCACCTACCAACCTCAAAATCAATATCACTGATCTGCTAGTCATTACCAACCTGTGTACCAAGTTTGAGGTACATGTGCTGAAAATTGATTTTCAGCTTGAGGTCATCACGACCTTGACTTTTGTCTAACTTTGTAACGAAAGCCAATCAATGGTAAGGGTAGTTTCTCAGGAACATAAGAAATGCGTAAAATTAAGAAAGGGCAATAACTCTTTCAAAAAAGGTCAAATTGCAAAAGCCTGACAATATGCGCTGCGTCACTATATAGTCATAAACATAAGAGGAGTTGCGATTTAGAAACCAATATTAAATGTAAAATAAAGAAAGGGCAAGAACTCTTTAAAAAATGGTCGAATCGCAAAAGCCCGACAATATGCACTGCCTCACTATATAGTCATCAATCTGTGAAAGTTTGGGAGTTGTGAAAAAGACAATTTTAAATGTAAAATAAAAAAAGGGCTATAACTCTTTCAAAATGGTTGAATCACGAAAGCCCGACAATATGCGCTGCGTCACTATATAGTCATCAATCTGTGAAAGTTTGGTAGAAATCGCATGTAAAACGTAAGAGGAGTTGCGAAGAAACCAATTCTAAATGTAAAATAAGCAAAGTGCAATTACTCTTTCAAAAATAGTCAAATCGCAAAAGCCAGACAATATGCGCTGCAACACTTTATGTTCATCAATCTGTGAAAGTTTGGTAGAAATCGCATGAAAAACGTAAGAGGAGTTGCGAAGAAACCAATTTTAAATGTAAAATAAAGGTAAAATAAGCAAAGGGCAAGAACTCTTTCAAAAATAGTTGAATCGGGAAAGCCCGACAATATGCGCTGCTTCACTTTATGATCATCAATCTGTGAAAGTTTGGTAGAAATATCATGAGAAATGTAAGAGAAGATGCAAAGAAATGAATGTGGGACGGACGGACTGACGCACACGCACGCACGCAAACGTGCCTACCATTACTATATCCCCTCGCCTTTTCAAGGCGGGGGATAACAAAGAGACAACAAAAGCATATTCCTAGACAAAAAACACTTGCACACACATAGTTCAATCAATGGCCTGTTGATAAATATTTGGATTAACTTGTTTATCTTTTCACAGAAATCAAAGACAGTTCACACATACAACTACATTTTTGATTCTATGAACTGTCCTCCTGTCACAAATTTTCTTTATTTAATTCTCTCTACAACAGGATGTGCAGAAGCATCAATTTGATCTCAGACCTGGCCAAGGATATACACAAGATGGCAGACTTCAAGCAGCTTCCCTCTAAGGTTGCTAATGTAACAACAAGTCTAAACCAAATAAGAGAGGTCAGAAAGAAGAACCAAGGCTCCTTGAAGACCTCTGGCAAGTCTATGCTGACAAAGATCAAGGACCTGAGGACGTCACTGAACAAGCTGCTAGATGAGATGGAGAAGAAGACAGTGGAACAGATGGACAGTGTCCTGGCTAACATGGATGACACACTACAGAAGGACATTGACTCCTGCACAAGCATCCATGACCAGCTGAAGGCCTTGATGGATACCATTCAAGCCCAGAGCAAGGACGATGAGCCAAGCTCCTACATTGGCTTCAGGAAGTGTGAAAAGAAGATGGCAGAGGCCAACAGCCTGCTCCAGGAGTTATCGACCAAACCTGAACTGACTGCAACATTCAAGCCTGAAACCACAATTACCAAACTGCTGTCTGATTTTAACACACTGGGCAATGTTCTAGAAAACTCTGAAATACAGATTGAACATCATCTGTCTGACATTAAGTCTTCTAAACAGACTCATATCTTCAGGGTTTTAAAGACTGAGAACAAATCAACATTTAATGTGAAAGCCAAGCCAGATACAGATGTCTGTTATATTATTGGTATAACAGAACTTCCAACAGGAGAGATCATTCTTGCAGATAACCGCCATAACAGAGTGAAGGTATTGAACAGGGAGTATAAGGTAATAGCCCAGTGTGATGTCCCTATAGAGCCCAAGGACATATGTCATATCACAGGAAATCAGGTGGCTGTAGCAGTTAACTGGCCTCCAGCTGTCAGGCATGAGGTCCACTTTCTCACCGTGTCAGCTGGCACCATTATGATGACCAGGAAGTTCTCAGTTGACCACGACTGCATGTCCATCAGGCACCATGGGGACCAGCTTTATGTCGGCTCCATCACAGCCCTGTACATCTACACCAAAGCCGGCAAGCAAGTCAAGACGATACTTGAAAACAGATCAGGAAGGCAGACAGTGATTCACTTTGATTTGAACCAAGATGGCAATAAGATCTACATAAGTAACTATTACAATCCCGAACTAATTACAATTGATATGAATGGCAACATTCTAGCTACACTGCATGATCCAGACATGTATTTTGCATATGGTGTACATGTGAGTGAGGATGGCCATGTGTTTGTGTGTTCAGGGCACAACAACACAGTGGTGCAGGTTGACCAGCAAGGCAAGAAGAAGCTGGCCACACTGGTCAGGGAGGGGGATGGCATCTTCCATCCAAAGGCAGCCTGTTACAGTACTCACACTGGCAGGCTAATTGTTGTGGGAGAACAAAATGATATTCTGGTGATGGAACTACAGTAGAGAGACAGAGGAAAATGTCTACAACAGGAATCAGTTGTGAACAGAGTTGACGATGTGCTGAATGGAAACACTATTACACAGAGATCAAATACAACCTAGTAATATTGTTATCATGTGTGTATTATGTGTGTTACATTTTATTTTAAGTGCATTTATGTGTTAGCTATAAACAAAATTGTAATTTAATGGATGTTATTGGGGAGGGTTTTATTTAGTGATGATATAAAGGATATTTGTTTATTTCAGTGTAAGATCGTATTTTATTTAACGAGTGTCATAGAAAAACATATTTTCAAGAGTGGCGAAGCCACGAGTGAAAATGTAGTTTTTTCTATGATCACGAGTGAAATTAAATACGATCTTACACTGAAATAAACAAATTTTCTGTTTCTTTTATGCTTATTTTCGGAGTTTTATTTGTTTTTTATTTATTTCTGAATTACCCCCCTTTTTTGAAAAGGGTGGGCTTTACGCCGCTACCCGTGGGGCGCCCCTCGTGCATAATTATAGCTGTCAACTTTTCTACTGTCTGTTTGCTGAGAAATAGTTCTCTGCTATTCATTCTTATAGCTTAATTTTCGCTCGTTTTTTATTGCAAAGCTTTATGAACAGTAAACAATGAAGTATTATTAGTGCACATATGTTCCAAAAAATAATGAAAACACTTTTTATTTTAAGATGGGCATGAATACATAACCAAATTACTACCCCGCTATTTAAAGAATGAAAATTTGGAAGGTCAAATGTGTTAGCAAAACAAATGTGGATACTCATTGGATTTTAACCATTTTTCTTTGTTTAAGACTGCATGTACGCGTGTTTTTATAGTAAGTTAATATTCAGTCATCTTACTGTCAGAGACCAGTCTGTTTCGCTTTAAAATGTTTGTTTTCCAGATAAAGAGAAAATGCCACGCTAGTTTGTTGGCACATTTTGAGGTGTGGGTGGGGTAAAAAATATCGGATCTAAATTGTTGTGTGAATTCTCCAGGAAGCTCATTTTACGTACTACAACGGTTAACAGTTCAAAATACATTTGAACGATGATATAAAATTTTATTTATGTTCGAACAGTTGTTTTTGTCTGTAATTTGTTTGGTATGAAAGCAAATGTTCGAACATTCAACTTCAAAGATCAGTAAAATGTTTGATAAACGGGATAACCGGTAATAAGCGGTAAGTTGTTAATTTCCAATTATATATTTATTTAAATTTATAAAATATTTCTTTATTTTTTTAAACATTTTTTTGACATAATTTACGGAAGTCCAGTGTTCTGTTTTGATCAAGGCAAGTACATGTAACAACAAAGGAATTTCAAAGTAGTTCTGAAAGTTGATATTTTCACTCCTTATTTTGCAGTGAAAATATCAAATTGATATTTTCACTGTTGTTATTTCACTGTTAAAACCCCATATTTCATCGTAAAGCATGAAAGAAAACAGGATATACAAAATGATCAAGATAAAGTGAATTTTCATATTATAATAATTTTTTATCAATAACTAATCATGTGTATTTTTTCCTTTGTTAATCAAATTAATCACTATGTTATATAATACTGGGTAATTTAATGTGCACTACGTACTCCAATAAACCGTAATGTGAATAAACAAGCTGGTTAAGTTTTATGTGAAAATAGTACAACATGTCTCTCCTACTTGTACTATTGCCTTCAACAAGTATTAAAATCATCATCGGAACCTGCACTATTTTATACCAATTACTCTACAGAATAAACAGTGGAAAAATAGGCTAGCAGAACTTCATAATACATTAATATTCATATTCAACCTTAGCTTCTCACCTTTTCTAAATTGCCGGAGGCGTTCAATCAAACATACAACATTTACATCTTTAATAATTCATGAGCACATGGCTTCTGCAGTAAATATACTCAGGGTATTGACCTTTGAGACCTCAAATGCAATTCCTTTGAGGTCCTCCATAATACAAAGTTTTAGCAAGATATGTCAACCCTAGCTAAAGTTATTCAGTTTCAACCCTTTTTCTATTTTTAGTAACAGTGACCTTGACCTTGGCCACAAAATCAATTCCATAAACAGGTTCCATAAACTCTTCCTATGTACCAATTTCAGTGAAGATATGTCAATCCTAATTAAAGTTATTCAATTTCAACTGTTTTTCTATTTTTATTAACAGTGACCTTGATCGTAGGGGCATAAAACGCAATCCCATAAAAGGTATGGATCCTTAACTTCTTCCTATAAATTAAGATTGGTCGAGATATGTCCACCCTAACTATAGTAAATCAGTTTCATAGGTGGTTTTGACACTGGCCGCCTACTCTAACAACAACAAATGTAATTTTTTCGCAATGAGAAAACCTGGTTAACAAGAGCCGTCATAAGACAGCCCGCTCCACTACGCCGCTTTGACTTAGAAGTGAATATAATAACGGTGTTATATTACCAAGTTTGGTCTCTTTATGTCAAACCTAACTAAAATTATTCGATACATAAGGTGACTTTGATGCTGCCCTCCCATCAGCCCACCCGAACAATGACGCAAGCTTAACTTGATTTCCCATTATGAAAATGTGGTTAAGAATATACAATATGCCTTTCAAAAGAAATTAAAAAGAAATTCAAGGGCCATAATTTGTATTTGGGGTTAAAATGGAGTTATGTTTCTTGTTGTAAGATGGTCATAAATAATTTTGAATTTTATTAAGTGCATTGAATGAACTGTATAGAAGTTTTTTTATTAAAATCCCAACCTGCCCTTAACTTTTACTTGCCTAAAACTTTAACCTAAGTCAATCAGGGGCAATAACTTGTATTAAGGATATGGAGTTATGTAACCTCATTGGGTAACGGTCCTGGACAATTCGTGAAGTATTAAGTCAATTGAATGAAGGGTATAGAGGTTATTAATAAATATCCCACCCTGCCCTAAAACTTTAACCTAAGTTCCATAGTCAATCAGGGGCCATAATTTGTATAAAAGATAATATGGAGTTATCTAACCTCATTATGTGATGGCTCTGAACAACTGTGTGAAGTATTAAGTCAATTGAATGAAGGGTATTGGACTTATAAGTGAAAATCCCAACTTGCCCTACAACTTTACCCGGACACCGACGCTGGGGTGAGTAGTATAGCCCACCTATTTTTCGAATAGTCAAGCTTTTTAAAAATCTTCAAACAAATGAATAGAGAGTGATGAAGCCCTGGATAAACCACATACAAGTTCACTTGAAAGTTGTTTCAATCCAATCTATTGTGAAGCAAACTCGTGAGCGATTATGCTTGAATGATACTTTTCAACATCATGTCAATTACAGGACTTACATGTAGGACACAACCAGCAGTGTGTTTGTGTGAGTTTGCCTTAATTCAACGCTCAAAATGTTAAAGGGGAAAAAGCTTACCTCATATTGTTCCTCATTAGCGAGTGTTGGATGTTTCTTTCTCTGTAGATTCTGTATCAACTCAACATCCTCCTTGCTCAGCACAATGTTCTGACCGGTCAACTTGTTGTAAACTGTACGCCTGATCAAATGAAAGCATTTATAAGCTACCAGTCAGTGAGAAACACACTTGCCCTAGTATTAATGCTGATGAACTTGTATTTTTTGGCATTCATACAAAACAGCATATACGCAGCTAGTTGTCAAACCCCTGCACTGTTTAAATGCTCTCAAGGCCTGATCAAATAATATATTTAGTATAAAACCGGTTTTGATAAAAAATATCATGCCAAGCACAAGTGTTAGATTTCCAGCTTTCTTATCCAGGAGTCTGATTGAATATTTTCCATTTTGGCCTACAAATGATTTA
Organism: Mya arenaria; assembly: GCF_026914265.1. Classification (NCBI taxonomy): domain Eukaryota; kingdom Metazoa; phylum Mollusca; class Bivalvia; order Myida; family Myidae; genus Mya; species Mya arenaria. Next base: position 20,274,326 of record NC_069129.1, on the reverse strand, counting down.
AAAACAGGCTCTAATGGCATTCGCTTAAAAGTTCCCTTTTCAAGGCTGACTGATAAAACATCAGTTTCAAGGATTTGCCTTTACTTTGTGTTATTCAGTAAGGTTATTTATCATTTATTCTCTTTTTTACCTTGATAGTGTAGACAGCCATAATAATAATAATGATTGGAATTTCTCTGTTAGAAACCATATCAAGGCACATGATTACGAACAGTCTCAAGTCCGAGTTTGAATCAGACTCAGAAACGCATTTTAATTAAATAAACAAGAGCTGTCACAGTATGTGACGAATGCCCCCGAGTGTGACATTGACCTACGAACAAGGTCAGTACATGAAAAGTTGATCTTGCCTTTACGTGTCAAATACATATGGCAAGTTATTTTAAATTGCCTCTGAACATAAAAAAATACCACCCATACTTGACAACCTACACTGTTAAGTCCTTATATTCAGAATTCCCTTGTGAATAAACACTGTATCTTTCACCTTAGAGGTAGGGACATGGGTCTTGCACAAGACACGTCGTCTTCGTATGTGGAACACATGTAGCAAGTGATTTTAAAATCTGTCCATACAAGGGAAAGTTACAGCCCGGACACGACAACCTATACTCTATGTCCTTATATGCAGCACTCCATTGTGAATAAACACTAAGTGTGATCTTGACCTTTGAGGTAGGGACACGGGTCTTGCAAGTGACACGTCGTCTTGGTATAAGGAACACATGTGGCAAGTTATTTTAAAATCTGTCCATACAAGGGAAAGTTACAGCCCGGACACGACAACCTATACTCTATGTCCTTATATGCAGCACTCCATTGTGAATAAACACTATGTGTGACCTTGACCTTTGAGGCAGGGACACGGGTCTTGCACGCGACACATCGTCTTGGTATGTGGAACACATGTGGCAAGTTATTTTAAAATCTGTCCATACAAGAGAAAGTTACAGCCCGGACACGACAACCTATACTCTATGTCCTTATATGCAGCACTCCATTGTGAATAAACACAAAGTGTGACCTTGACCTTTGAGGTAGGGACACGGGTCTTGCACGCGACACGTCGTCTTGGTATGTGGAACACATGTGGCAAGTTATTTTAAAATCTGTCCATACAAGGGAAAGTTACAGCCCGGACACGACAACCTATACCCTATGTCCTTATATGCAGCACTTCATTGTAAATAAACACTAAGTGTGACCTTGACCTTTGAGGTAGGGACACCGGTCTTGCACGGGACACGTGGTCTTGGTATGTGGAACACATGTGGCAAGTTATTTTAAAATCTGTCCATACAAGAGAAAGTTACAGCCCGGACACGACAACCTATACTCTATGTCCTTATATGCAGCACTCCATTGTGAATAAACACTAAGTGTGACCTTGACCTTTGAGGTAGGGACACGGGTTTTGCACGTGACACGTTGTCTTGGTATGTGGAACACATGTGGCAAGTTATTTTAAAATCTGTCCATACAAGGGAAAGTTACAGCCCGGACAAGACAACCTATACTCTATGTCCTTATATGCAGCACTCCATTGTGAATAAACACTAAGTGTGACCTTGACCTTTGAGGTAAGGACACGGGTCTTGCACGCGACACGTCGTCTTGGTATGTGGAACACATGTGGCAAGTTATTTTAAAATCTGTCCATACAAGGGAAAGTTACAGCCCGGACACGACAACCTATACTCTATGTCCTTATATGCAGCACTCCATTGTGAATAAACACTAAGTGTGACCTTGACCTTTGAGGTAGGGACACAGGTTTTGCACGGTACACGTCGTCTTGGTATGTGGAACACATATGGCAAGTTATTTTAAAATCTGTCCATACAAGGGAAAGTTACAGCCCGGACACGACAACCTATACTCTATGTCCTTATATGCAGCACTCCATTGTGAATAAACACTAAGTGTGACCTTGACCTTTGAGGTAGGGACACGGGTCTTGCACGCGACACGTCGTCTTGGTATGTGGTACACATGTGGCAAGTTATTTTAAAATCTGTCCATACAAGAGAAAGTTACAGCCCGGACACGACAACCTATACTCTATGTCCTTATATGCAGCACTCCATTGTGAATAAACACTAAGTGTGACCTTGACCTTTGAGGTAGGGACACGGGTCTTGCACGCGACACGTCGTCTTGGTATGTGGAACACATGTGGCAAGTTATTTTAAAATCTGTCCATACAAGGGAAAGTTACAGCCCGGACACGACAAACTATACTCTATGTCCTTATACGCAGCACTCCATTGTGAATAAACACTAAGTGTGACCTTGACCTTTGAGGAAGGGGCACGGGTCTTGCACATGACACGTTGTCTTGGTATGTGGTACACATATGGCAAGTTATTTTAAAATCTGTCCATACAAGAGAAAGTTACAGCCCGGACACGACAACCTATATTCTATGTCCTTATATGCAGCACTCCATTGTGAATAAACACTAAGTGTGACCTTGACCTTTGAGGTAGGGACACGAGTCTTGCACGCCACACGTCATCTTGGTATGTGGAACACATGTGGCGAGTTATTTTAAAATCTGCCCCTACAAGGGAAAGTTACAGAGCCGGACGGACGGTGCGATTTTAATATGCCCACCTTCGGGGGCATAAAAATCATCTTTTCTCCATATGTTTGACATAATTGGACAAGTTTAAAAGGTTAAAACTCAGCAAATTTAAAAATAAATTCTCAATTAGAAAAAAAGTTACAACGAAAATGAAGATTTGTAGATTTGCCTGCCGAGTCTGACTTCGGACTTGAAACTGTACATGCATGTCATCATGGCCCCTGATGTTGTACATAACAGGCCAAGAGAGTCCAAATATTGGCTTATACTGCATTTTTGCCTTTTAACCATACATGTAGATAATTTTACTTCCAGAGTTCACAATACTCGTCTGACACACGAACCAAGAAAAAAACGAGTGGGTCTGATAAAAAATTGCCAAATTCTTAAAAATAATAAAAAGAGAAAGTATAGAAAAGGAGTTATCGGTTGAGTAAAAGCTACAAGTCTTTTGCCACATCCTTGTAACTTAAAATTGATATATTTAGTATCTGTTTATATTGAAATGTACTAAAAAGTAACATAAAATTTGATTAATACAAGGGAGACAATCCAAATCTGCCTACCAGTAGTTAGGATCATCAACTTTATTCAGGAAGTCATCCAAGTTATCTCCCTGCTGTGGTTTAATCAGGCGTCGTCCCTCAACATCGTAGCCAATGTGTTTGAAATTCTTGTACCATTCCATCGGGATGTTACCCACGGTGTTACGGATATCCTGTGATGGAAATGAAATATAGAACGTTTAACTGTGGAAATAGAAACTTGAGTGTGCAAAGCCTTTTAAAGACTTTATCAAAGTCACTGTTCTTCTTAGAAATCAGTCCATCAACATGTTAACATTTTTAATTCTATAAAAAAGGCATGTATTACACTCTACGAAATTAATTAGAGGTCACTTTTTGAACATCTCTTTTAACTTTTACAAATACCTCTAGTCTCGAGAGCCTTGCATTCTTATTAATAAACGTCTATATCAATACCCATAATTACATTTCTATAAGCAACCTTCCTAGAATGTGCTTGGCATATGTCAATTGTTCTATTTCAATAGGTGAACAACTGTAAATGAGACCCTTTATTTTGTTGAGTGTATAATTAAGTCTACATAATAGTTGTAGGGCATTGTACAAGAGTTTGCAGTGATGACATACATATTACCATCCGTTTTCTAAAGAAATAAATGTATGCAATACACCAAGATTGTGTTAAAGCTGCACTCTCACTGATTGTTTTACAATTTTTCTAATATTTTGTCTCGTAATGAGCCAATTTTTCCATAATTTTTTTTAATGTCTTAAAACCAGTGATATAAGAAGGCTGAATAAAGATTAGATTGCAGTTTTTCATATTTACGATTGAAAATTGATGTTTTATGGCTTTAATCATAACTCACTCTTGAAGAAATTGAAATTTTTCGAATGAATGTAACTGGTTGATTGAAAGTTACATTATATGACTAACTTGAATGCCAAAATAAGCTGATTCTGAGACAATTTTTTATAAGAAATGACAAAACTGTCAATCCGTGTGAGTGCTGCTTTAAAGATGCACGCTTACTCCCAGATAAGATGTACCACAATTAATCATATTGTTTTAATATTCAAAAAAAGATGAATAAATGTCGAAATCAAGGGTTCTTATGAAGGATACCTAGTTTAATTTGAAGAAAAATGAGCATAAAACACGGTATTTCTACCTAACGAGACTATAGTAGATCACAGTACATCTTTTTTGACATTCACCAACCATTTAATATTTTGACTCTTTCTGCTGTTAAATACACGGTTACAATCTTGTTATCAGTAGTTAATATTTTGCATAAATGCCTTATTAAGTAAGTAGTTAAAAGTTTATATGTCAAAATTGGTGTTTGTTATACATGTGTATGCTTTGATTTTGAATATAAGTGTCACTTTAAGGAATCTGACCCACAAATTTGTTTAATTTATGATGCCTGGTGACCTCATATTGTTTTGGTTTCATTTGAAAGGGTTTTCTGTACACACAAAAAGGAAATCTTAAAAACTTTATGAAAAAGGTTTTTTTAACAAAGATTGCAAAATCGGTCATTTTAAGTGTGATTTTATTTAAAAAAGGGGGCGGGTCAAATATAGAAACTGTAATTACTTAATGTAAAATGTACTTAAATTCATTTATGATACAGCAAACAAGATCACATGAACCAGAATTCAGCGGCTTTCAGACATTAGCGTATTACCTTTTTAATCAAACAGTATATATATATACAACATCTGAGGTCCTTTTAAAGATGAGTTTTTTTACCTCTTCATCTGACGAATCTTCAGCATACTCATCAAAATTAACTTTCGAGGCAGATGGTTTACTTTCATCATTGCCTAACAACTTGATTGGCTTTATATCAGCTAAGTCATCATCATTGTCAAACAACATGGTTGGCTTTGTATCAACTAAGTCATCATCATCATTGTCTTCTTCGTCACTTGAGTCTTCATCATCACTTTCATCCCCATCTTCATTGCTGCTCTCATCCTGTAAAGTACCGAAATGATATATGTGTCCTTATTTATCTAGTTCTCACAATACCTATTTGGGGATTTTAAGCATTAATGAGTGCTCAAAGCTGTGAAATCTTACCGAGACTAAGTCGTTTTAACTAGCCCGAAATTTATCTCACCTTTATTTTGTGCTTAATCTTTATAAAACATCAATCACAGACAAAACATATATGCAAATAATAATTTCGAGTTTAATACTGTACATGATTGATGAATAAAAATACAATTCAGGTACTATCTAGTTTTTAAAAAAAAATGATTGTACTATCTATGGTCAGTTACTTGAGTGGAACTGATTATCGATAGTAAAACTGGAACCGATTCCCAACACTAGTGTCAACTCAAATCACAACAACCCATCTCACAACAAGGCAAAGACAATATCTCAACCTTTTCAATCACTGAAATCAGAATTATGGATGAAAACGCCCAAAATCTTACACTAAGTGCTTGCTGTTTGGCATCAATTTTTTCTAACAAACCCTGCTAATGCTACATAAAATCCCGATTTTCAGCAAGGCTAGAAAGTATTTTATATGGCTTGCAGGCTTGTTATAATTTTGACCGCTGCCTTCTTCTTTCAATTATCAAGATAGAACAGACAAGAATTTTAAATAGATAATAATAAACACTTTTTTATAAGTAGGCAACATATTAAGACAAAAGCATCACATTCTATTATACATATAAAACACATATCTTATTTCAAATGTGGCTGTCATAATAAGCAAAGCAATAATAATTAATCCTTATAATAAAACAGAACAAGCAGGGACACACACATAAATAATAAGACATTGTATCAATTAAGATGATTTATTCAGGGTTTCCGCCAGCCCTTTATGGCTTGTCGGGCCCGACGTGCCTTCCGCTGGCAAGGCTAATTACCGACACGCGTTAATTATGCCGACATGCTTTAATCCGCGTAGCGACAATCCTTATCAAAACAATCAACAGTTTTGACAATACACAGCGATTGCAACGGTTGACTGACAGCCAGAAGGCGTGTCGGAACTATTACGGCATTTGTATCAGCCATTCAGAATCGACGACAGCATGAAGGCGTGTCGGTGAGGTTCAACAGTGCAATTAACCAAACTCCTCCTATTCTTTATCAAAATGGGAATGAGTGAAAAACACCACTGTCGTAATTGCGACCTTCATCCCTATAATCATCTATGAACGCAAAGTAAACAATAAGTGTTAATTGATTTCGGTAACATAAATCATGTGTCGTTTTATTTTGTTTCTTAATCCAGAGTCCGTTTGTTAACCAATTATTAAATTGTAATTGAGCACCGTGTTAAGATATCGGTGTTATTATAAACAAGGGTTATGCTATGTCGTCGTATGTAATTGAGTCGCGTTCCCGTCTTTAGTTTAGTGTAAAGTTATATTTTGTGTTGCTTATTATTCTTCGATTATTTTATCGTACTTTTAATTTATTTAGAAAAAAGATAAATAAATCTGAAAATACACATTACATTCCCTTTAAGTTATTATTTAGCTGACCCGGCTTTAAAAATATTAGCTGTTGCAGCTTTAAATACAAATAATAATAATAAACTCGCTTTGCTCCGGGCTCTTTTGTGTTCCAGCATGCAGCGTGCTTTACACGTTTTGCTGTGACGTCAACGGTGTCAATATAAATAATACCCGCACTAAACGAAACATGAGTCGAATATTGTATTGTCGGAAAACTTGAGAAATACCAATAATTAATGAAGAGAAACCATTACACCTTTTCACAAATATTTTTAATGTTAATCGGACTTGAGTTGGTAATTCTAAATCATAGGGAACATAACTGTAAACTTGTTTAAAATGCAGAAAATTGCACCATTTTGGATACGAAAATAAAAAATAATCGACGTCAGGAGGGGACACCCCTCCCAAACCCTCCCCTTCCGACATGCCTTATGAAATTCCTGGCGGAAACCCTGTTATTTGTAAAAGCGAATTGTGAAAAACTGTTTCCTGACTTACTGACATATCCTCCTCCTCCTCCTCCTCCAACTCTGAATACTGGCTGGAGTCTGAGTCATCTGACCCCTCACCAACCTTAGCATCTTGATCATCCACATCACTGTTTTCAGAAGCATCCTCTTCATCTGCCGGAGCATCCACAAATAAATCCACCTGTTTTATAAAACCAATAGTTAATATCACTGGCAGTTCATCTGGCAACAAATGATATGAAATACAACCGGAAATTTAAAAAAAAAGAGTTTGTAAGATGAACTCATTTTATAACAATTTATTTTAAGCTTTTTATTACACTTTTGGCAATCAAATGGGCGATAGCAGTTCTCTTCAGGATAATATATTTAATCTTATTGCCCCTAAATATTCCGGTAGGAAGCTGTCCAAACCAATTTGCCCAAAGCCATTGTTAACATGATGTTTGTCGAAAAAGTTAAAAACAAGACCTGTTTTCTAACTAATTGTATTTACAATGAGAAGATAAGGCTAGCACGTTCATCGCTTAAATTAAGGTACAAAGCCTGGTATCATTTTTATTTTATTTTTTTGGCCTGCACCAAATTTGACTCAACCATTTGGACAAGCTGACTGAATTTTAAACACATTATTTTTTTTTCCCCAGACTTTTGGACAAGTGGTATCAGAGAATTTTTTGTTAATTTTACTGCCAATTATGGGCTTTGTGTCCTTGCTAAATAAGTTCATATTTTCCAAATGTTTTTGTTTTTTTATTAATTGCTTTTCCCTTACTAACTGAATTTCTTTTTATCTTGTCCATTTCCCATTTTAATTGAAGATATTCCCAATATAGACATTCGTGTTTCATGGACAAATCCTCGTTCTTAACATTGTACAAGTCTCTTGTTCGTTCCCACTTGGACTATGGAAATTTAATATACTTCCCATACACGAAGAAATGTAAGCAAGTTCTGGAGAATGCACAACGTAGAGCCACAAGACTAGTACCTGAATTTCGTGGACTTTCCTATCAAGAACGATTGAATGAACTGAATCTCCCAACATTGGACTACCGTAGAAAAAGATTTGATATGATACAAGTTTTCAAAATTATTCACGAAGTTGATGACATCAATGCAAGTGTATTTTTCAATTTTGCAGACAATAGTGGAACAAGAGGTCACTGTTTGAAGCTTGCAAAGCCTAAAGCTCACAAGTCTATTCGATTAAATTCTTTCGGACATCGTACTATATCCACTTGGAACGGCCTTCCACATAATATTGTTACATGCAGCACCGTGAACAGTTTTAAATCACAACTGGATAAGTTATGGCACACAAACGTTTTGATCTAAGTGATGTGTATTAATTCATCAATAAATTCATCAGTAATTAATCAGACCGGAGTGAATTCAATATTTTCATTGATAAACAAAATCAGACTGGAGTGGAGATTTGCATAGAAGAAATCTAAAGGGATCAACTAGCCTAAAGGGCTAAACATTTCCCTAGAAGACACAAGGTAGACAAAAGGTAGGTAATGAGGACTGGTAATAAAAAATTCAAAGAATATCTTTCATCTTGTCAGAAAACCGAAAAATAGCTGATATTAATTTTGTTAACAGTTTTTTTTGTCAGGATTACTTTGCAGGACTCCTGTTCTAATTTTATGTTTGTCATACAAAGTGTAATTCAAAAAACAGGTTTTACAGAAAATTAGTGTTAAAGTCTTCAGTTACCAACAGCAGTTTCTCTGTGTCCAAGCAAAGAATAATTTATATATATTTCAAGTATCTCAATGTTCCCTAACATTTAGTTCTAAAAAATGACTGAATCATACTTTGAGTAAAAAACTTATTCGATTACCAATACACACTAGTGCCAAACATGATTTTGTGAGTGATTTGTTTAATTCAAAAATCCATTTCTCAGTATTTATGTAATGTTCATCAGTATTGTATTAAAAAGGACAGTTCATTTATTTACAAGATGTTGTTTTGTATATTATAAAGAAAGTCTATTTACACATTCAATACATAAAAAAACATATGTGAAAGCAGATAATTAAACCATCTATCATACAAGTGAGATAATAACTATATTCTTATTTTCCCTATTTTGCGATTTTTAACACATTTACTTGGTATTTGGACAGCATTGTTTGGCCAGTCGAGCAATTGGTCCGTTAAGGATGATCTCTTGGACTGAGAATCATAAAAAAAAAATGTGTTTGTACTCTTATGATACACATAATAAACAAATAATCAACTTTTTGTCGTTTTTTTTTACATATTAAATATTATACAATTCCATACAATCTTTATCATTCACAAGTTATGAAGATTAGCAGATTTCTGGTTGAGACATGTGCGGAAACGAGCTCAGATCTACAAGAATTTTTCGATAAAACAACTGTATATGTAGCATGCATGTTCAGAAGGAAGTTATCTTCAAGGTGCAATCGTTCAACAAGCACAAACTAGTAGCGTTTTCACAATGCAGTCCAAATACCAAGTATCAGTGATTTTTAAGGCTTATTTTCCAAAAAATACTTATCATAAGGAATACAGAAGAATCTCAAGTCTGTGATGAAAAGCGGTTAAAGTCACGGTAAAATTTTACCAAAAAAACTTTGTAGTAATTAAGGTCGAATTCTTGCACGAAAAACCAGAAAAGCAAATAATAAAATGAACATGTAAAATGTGTGCTGTCTCGAAAACACATTACATTTGCTTATGAACACGAGAGACAATAAAACATAAATATAAAATTTCAACACTTACACCGCTGGTCAATATTTCTTCATTTTTGTTCACATCGGCTCTCTTTCGTTTAGACGACATCGCTAAAATATAACAAAAATATGCGAAATCCAAAAACGTGTGGGTCTGACAAGACGGAGATTGAAGAGTTGAAAACTAGTAGACTGGTACCCTTCGTTACTTTTTGATAAAAATCTAACGACAGGTATGCGCCAATCAGAAAAGAAAAAAAGGGTACCAGTCTAAAAACTAGGGCGCAGTCATTCGGAACTCCTCGGCCATTTTTTTTCAAAAACAACGTTTTTGAAAAAAATGGCCGAGGAGCTCCGAATGGGGCGCAGTATGAAATGCATACAACAAAGAAATAGAGTAATGCATACAACATAGGCAAAGAAGGGTTTTCACATTTGCATACAACATACACAAAGAAGGATGGTGAGAAACGCATACAATATAGAATATGAACAAAAATATTGACATTGAAATATAATTGTTTAAATCAATAAATTAGTATGTTTATGAGGTTAGTCAAGTGAGAAATAGTTTATTCACTTTATTTTTGAATTTTGCTTTTAAAACTAAAACCTAATTGATTAGTTTTTCAAACTTTTTGTTTTGTTTGAATAGGGAAAAGAACCTTAAATGAAATCATTAAAATTGGTTTAATAGCTTGAATGAAACAAAAAGTTTATGAAAACTTTGCAATTGGATGAAATAAAGATTGTATTCATTGTGTATACTATATAAGCACATTCATGAAACAGAAACATATCATGTCACACTGCATGATTACAATACATCAGATATAAAATAAATAGATATAAATAATTTCTCATAAGTAAAGTAAAGCACCTGGTACTTGATAAAAGACATACATGTATTTTCAAGAATTATTGTAAATTATTGTAACAATTATAAATTGTATCCAAAATGAACAACACATTTGCATAAATATATTATATAAAAAATGATGAATACAACAGAGAAGCATGTGGGATGGAAAGAGTTTACACATGATAAATGTACATTTATTTGTTTACTATACTGAGTAATTTTTTACTTAAATATTGCATGAAAAACATAGAAATTCCTCAGTGGTTGTTGAATTATCTGAAGGTGTGTTAACACAATATTTGTTGGTCTTGACGGGTGTGGTGAATTTGACATGCAGGCGAAATTGTTGGGTCCATTTTAAAATTATATCTCCACCGTTCTTCATCCTCATCGAAAAGGGGAGACATTATATAGTATTACGTACTAAGTAAATGTTTTCTATACCAAATATGTGCTGCTTCCATATGTTTCAAAGAAAGCTTTTTGTCATTAACAGTCAAATTAAGGTTGTCCAGTAAGAAACATTTCTGAAACTGGTTCATTATAATTTCTTATGTTTTCAAGATATACAAAGCTGTCACATTTTTCTTTTTCTGGTAATGGTTCTATTTTAGGGATTTTATGAATTCAATTTGCCTCAAACTTTAATTTAAAAAAATCTTTTTTTTTCCTGCTTTGGAGTCCTTGATGTTTAATGAGTAATTTTGGCGTTAATGCAGAGTAAAAAAAAGGCTTTTTTGCCTTTCCGGAATTTTGTGTTTTAGTTTGGCGTTAAACTTAATGAGTTGTCTAGATTTACAAAATCATCAAATTCAATAAAGATTGAGATCAATACACAGAAGCTGTGTACTATATGACGAGATGCATGAGCATAAGTCTAAATAAAATTCTGTTCTGTTCTGTTCTGTTCTATATACAGATTGGTGGGGGTCATTTATCCAATAAAATTAAGGGTCACTTGTCCAGTAAAATACCAGTTATTGGAGATTACTTATGTGTATTGTCTGCCATAAGGTGTCCAAATGACATAATCATGATTCATTAATGACATAATCATGATTCATTATATATTTTTCATTTGTCACCTAACACCTATCTTTATGGCATCCCTTAAATTAACGATGCGTGAATAAAGAACAAACAAACGATTGCATAGCACCTGCTATCATGGATAATAGGAGTATTGTCTCAAAATTTTGGTGAGTTTATAATAAGGAAGTCAATAAATGAAATCAAAGGATTGTCACAAGACAGCATATAGGTCAATAAAGATTAAGATCAATACACAGAAGCTGAGTAAGATACACAGATCAGAAGAAGATAAAGTCAATAAACGAAATAAAAGTTTCTACAGATTCTACACATATGGAAAACACACAACTTTACGATTTTGAATCATTCATGTTAAATTGCTCCAGAAAATCGTATATTTGTTATTTCTCAACTCATTTTATTGAAAAGAAAACACTATAACACGATTTATCCAAGGACCCTGTCTTTACTTTCCCCGATTTCAAAGTCTTCATAAAAGAAATAATAAATTGTTTCTTTATAAATCTGGATATTAAACCATTAAACCAATTTTAATGATTTGAAATAAGGTTCTTTTCCCTATTCAAACAAAACAAGAAGTTTAAAAAACAATCAATTAGGTTTTAATTCTAAAAGCAAAATTCAAAAATAAAGTGAATTAACTATTTTTTACTTGACTAAACTCATAAACATAATAATTTATTGATTAAAACAATAAAAATTCACTGTCAATATTTTTGTTCTTATTCTATGTTGTATGCGTTTCTCAACATCCTTCCTTGTGTATGTTGTATGCAAATGTGAAAACCCTTCTTTGCCTATGTTGTATGCGTTACACTATTTCTTTGTTGTATGCATTTCATACCAACCCGAAAACTAGTCATAACGTTCTGTAACAGCAAACGAGCTGCAGCGTAAACTCCACGCAGTGTTACTTCCCCTTTCATTGAAAAGCCCATATATTTTACATCAAACTCCGCGCAGTGTTACTTCCCTTGCAGTACAGTAATCACTGCCACCACCAATCGTAACAACTCGGCCATCTCCGGCAAGCTTCGAGATAGACCTCGTAAATAGTAGTAAGGATATACGAAAGTGCGATATGGCTGCCGGCGATTAACACCGTTTTCAATCCGCGTAAAGAAGGCCCATTGTAACAACAAGGAAATGGATTGTGTTAAATTAAATGTGCTTGTTTAAGAGAAAATATTTATTGTAACCTCAAAGAATGTTCGTTTTATGAATATTTAGATGTTTCCTTATAGTTGAAGCACTCTATTTCCTCTAGAAAAATCGTGAGCACAAAGAAAATGTACTTGACAGTCATTGAAATGATCATACGGTTCATGGCATGCATGAATCATTACATCGGATTAAATGCATGCATGGACTAAATGTCAACATTTTCTCAACAGTTATAGGAATACCCTATGAAATGTAAGTTTTAAGTCATACTTTGCCGTGTTATTTTTCACACCATGCCTTGCCATTAAAACAGCATTACTATTCTGTAAAATCATTGATTGCCTTGTGCAGAGTTTTGTGGGTTGTGGTAGGATGGGTGTGAGCTTGGCACCCAGTCAGCTTTACCAGCTGAAATCTATGCATGCCTTTACTTCAGCATTGTTGGGTTTGGGCTGCAGATTTTTTTTGTGTAAACAGTTCTGTGGGGTTGGGGTGGGGCGGTGACTATCCACGCAGTAAGCTCAATTGTTAGAGTACCAGTACAACGTTCATGAGGATATGCACCAGACAATTGTAACCACGCCCCCCCCCGGTCTGGGGAATAGTGGGGACTTTGACTTTCAATACAGCCAACCCCGGCTAAAATCCCCACCCTGCGCGGACGATCCAATGGCAAAATCCCTGCCAAATGCCCCCACACCCAGGGACTATAGGTAAGGTCCATTCCCCTCTATATTTTAAGCGAAGATAAAACCACCGCATTCACCCAGCACTGCAGGGCCACCAGATAGGTAAAAACACGGCCCATTTCGCCGGGTTAACCCCAGTATTCCCCCGGACCTGGGGTGGGGGGGGGGGGTTACAATTGACTGGTGCACTACATTGACAGAACTTGTCTTAAAATTGTATTTGTTCAAGGCAGATCATGCTTCACTTTACCTCCTAGGCTGTGGATAAACCCATTCATTAGAAGTTTCCTTACACATTATATTTGTCTTAATCTATAATTATTAGTCTCAATATCTTTGAGTAAATTGTCATTTTTTATTAAAAACAACAACACCAAAAGAGTAACTGATAAGATACTCAACTGATTTATTTTTTTCTAAATAAAAGCCTTAAACAAATATTTAGCCAGGTTACTAAGCTTTTCAGCAATGTATACCAGACTTTTTTCAATAATACTTAATCTATTTTGAATAATTAGCCTTTAGATCACTCTTCACCAAATGACTCTTTTATGTCCAACTCCATAAAATGCAAACAAGAATAATTACAGTTTGGATCAACATGTCTCTTAATTTTATTTTTGATATTAGTCAAGTAATAACAGAGCCATCTGTATGCAATCCAATGAAAAATTAATGATAAACTAGAAATGTGTCCATAGGACACGGATGCCCCCACTTCGATTTTTTGTCACAGAAAATAAGCCATAATGATTATTCAGGATAATCTGAGGGCCCTAACTCCTAAATGATTAAAGCGATTTCCATGGCTATCGAACTTGATCAAGATATTATGGTCACAAACATGTGTTAAAAGTTTGGTGAGGATTGGACAAACAGTTTTCAAGAATTAGATCGGAAACAATCTTCGGGACGTATTTTTCAAGTCTTTTTTTGCAAATAAAGGGCCGTAACTCCTAAATGACAAAAGCGATTTCCATGGCTATCGAACTTGATCAAGATATTATGGTCACAATCATGTATGTAAAGTTTGGTGAGGATTGGACACATACTTTTCAAGAATTAGATTGGAAACATATATTTTTGAAGTATTTTTGGCAAAAAAGGGCCGTAACTCCTAAATGACTAAAGCGATTTCCATGGCTATCGAACTTGATCAAGATATTATGGTCACAAACATGTGTTAAAAGTTTGGTGAGGATTGGACAAACAGTTTTCAAGAATTAGATCGGAAACAATCTTCGGGACGTATTTTTCAAGTCTTTTTTTGCAAATAAAGGGCCGTAACTCCTAAATGATTAAAGCGATTTCCATGGCTATCGAACTTGATCAAGATATTATGGTCACAAACATGTGTTTAAAGTTTGGTGAGGATTGGACAAACGGTTTTCAAGAATTAGATCGGAAACAATCTTCGGGAATTTTTGGCAAAAAAGGGCCGTAACTCCTAAATGACTAAAGCGATTTCCATGACTATCGAACTTGATCAAGATATTATGGTCACAAACATGTGTTTAAAGTTTGGTGAGGATTGGACAAACGGTTTTCAAGAATTAGATCGGAAACAATCTTCGGGACGTACGTACGTACGTACGTACGTACGGACAAGGGCAACCCTATATGCCGCCACTTTGTAGGGGCATAATTAGGTTTTGCTCCCATTTTTACTTTCATTTCTGTGCCAAGCCCTTTTAAGTGCATTGAGTTTGGAGACTTCACAATATTTCTGGCGTTTAATCCACATATATGGCTTTAAGTTGCCATATCTTGATACTAGCCGAGGAGTTCCGATTGTGCCACCACAAGATTTTCATCCAAAATTGGATGAAAACTTTTAATGGCATTTTTTTAAATCATATATATTTATTCTTATATCCTTTCTTAAATAATTACTTTACGCCAGTTGATAGGCATAATATGTTTTATAAAAAAATAACAATTAAAAAAAACATTCGGAAATGTTCGGTCTTTTTTCAAATTGAAAGTAGGATTTACAAATTACAATATCAACATGGATGTGTTGTTAGCTATTCAGACATGTATCGAACGTTTTGAACCAGGATTGCAAGCAAAACCAAAACAAATCGAATGTTGGCGGCATGTTCTTGCAGAGGAAGACAAAACATGTTGCTGGAATTTCTTTTAAAGGTGTTCCGTCCATTTTGTAAATTGCAATCACGTGCCGTTTTACCTATCATCACGTGATATTTGTGAAGGCAGTGATTACTGTACTGCAAGGGAAGTAACACTGCGCGGAGTTTGATTTTACATATGGTCTACGCATCTTTATTTCAGTTACTGCTTACACACATTGGGTTTGGTCATAATAAAGCATGATAGAAGTCTCCATTTTCATTGCTTGTGTGTTCTTGTTTTGGAGAATACGTATGCACGTATGTATATACGCATCACTATGTAAGTATGTATGTATTTCTTTTGAACCTGCGGTCAAGGATAACCCGTGAAAGTTCAATCACTTTTTTCCAATGGGGTCCTTTGTTTTTGCTGAAGGGACAGCACGCTCAAGAGACAGTAGTGGGATACATGTAAGTCCGGTGCGATACCCTAGCTCTTTTTCGAAGAGACCCCATATAATTGGTTCTTTTACGTGCTCGCTGTAAAGCACTGATACACGGGGTACAACTTTCCTGGGTTAAACCAGTACTGAGTACACCACTTTTCCATGCACTACCCTTTAAATGCCGAGCGCCAGGCACGGAGACGGTCTGACAGTCTGATAATATGCACTATATATCGAGCGGGGAAGATTTATTTGCATCTTATCAATGGATTTGTTTTCTTTTAACACTCAATATGTATATATTAAAGACTGGAGCTAAATCGAGTAGCGTTCTAAGTCGACTGCTAGCGACCATGTTTTCTCATGGTATGAGACGTTTTTATTCAGATAATAATGATAAATACTTTAATTGCCCCGATAACGGTTGTTTTTGTTTTATTATATATATTCATTAATGCTGCATATTGTAATGCTATTATATCAGTTAATGCTTTGGTGTCTGTAATATTTGTTATTTTCAGTACATTATTTTAAATAAATACTGGCCCTTTGATTATAAGACGCAGAATACATACCACATTGTAAAATAATTAGGTAACGAAGGTAGCATGCACAAAGAATGTTTAGAAAACACAGACATCACATATTGGGTATTGGTCTCCAGTCAGTACTTTATGCATGAACATGTATTTTCGAAATGAATTAGAGACCTCTACATTGGTACTTATGCAAAAATATTACAGCGACATTGATGCTATGTACTTGTAAACTTTCTCTTGTACATAACATAACCGTCCCAGGATAGACCAAACGGGGTTGAAGGGAAAGGGGAGGCCTACGCCGCAAGCTCCAACGAGAACGTTTTGTTTGTCTAGTGTGCGCTTACCGCTTTTTTTTTTTTGGGGGGGGGGCGGTAATTATTAATTATTGAAACATACCAAAATATTTTAGGCAATTACTTATGAAAATTACGCGTAAATGAATTTACACATATTTGAAAAAAAAACTGAATCTGTTACTCTGATCTAAAAGAATTTCAAAAGTGTGTCATTTCAGATAAGTTTCTTCATAATTCGTTGATTGATTGATTGATTGAATGCATGTGATCACTCAATCACATTTTCCCGACATACAATGCACATGTTGCATTTGAAACTTTAGACACATGGCCAGTAGCCATTACAGATTTATGTTAACGGCCAAAAAATGGTGACTGTCGGGATATTATATTAAACCGGTTTACTAGTACTTAACCAATCGAACCTTGGCTAACCTTGGCTTAAATCTAGCGTACGCATAACATCATCACTCTTTTGTACGAAAATGTTATCTAAAGAAACAGTCTATCTTCCAAGATTTTCGAAGATGGCTGAGTACATACGACTGAATCTCTAACAAGTCCAAACATCCATCAATAAGAGCATTTTTTTTTTTAAAACCCAACGAACTTGCGATGATGCCGGAGCAATAGCCGCACTAGTGAAGAGACATTTTATGTTTTTATTGAAACAATTATATATAAATAGATAACAAATAAAAAAGAAAACAAAGCAACTGAAATCAACATATAGTTGAAACTATGAATTGCATGTATATACAAACAAATCCATTATAATTAAGACATAACCATATAGAATGAAAAATAAAAATAAGCATTTTACAAAAAGCAAGTGTTTCAATCCTGTTGCATCCGTATGTAGCGCATACCTATGTCACATCAGTTTTATTATAAAACAAAATCTGTATGTAAATGAAAAACACGTGTTTTAAGAAAAGTTATATATAGCATACTTGGTCGAACCAAACAAGTATTGTCCACGAGGACGACCTTTCACCAGAAGCCCAATACACACAATATAATTATTCAATACACACAATATAATAATAATGTATGACTTCATTTTACCGTATTTATATGTGCAGTTCAGTTTGTATTTATAAACAATATTTCTATTTACAAATTTACTCGATGGACAAGTAATTGTACGTATACGGCGCGATACGCCAGTGTACGGGAAATAGTTTCGTCCGAAGTCAATGCCCGACCTGCAGGCAAAGCGTGGTTGCGGAGATTCCATAATTGTGGTTAACTGTGGTTAAATAAACACTACTTTTTGAATCGTCTGTCTGCCTGAAATGGAAGAAAACAAGTTTAGGCATTCAAGTGATGTAATTCGATTTATGTATAATTAATGGTCTTGTATAACGCTGGGAATCCTTACTGAAACGTTTAACTTCACTCAAGATCATAATACTATCGTCTTCTGATAGGTCGTCAAATCAAACAGCAGTTTATTTTTAGTAACCGGATGGAATGGTCGAGTATAAATGCATGTTTTTTTTTCCTATTATCGGATTGCATCCAGCGTAGTATAAAATATAATTTGGTAGTAGTAATTGACATTAGATATCGGCGTAGTATAAAACTACTACTTATACAACTACTACTGCTACTACTACTGCTACTGCTGCAGCTGCTACTGCTATCGTACTGCTGCTGGCGCTGCTGTTGCTGACGACGACGACGATGATGATGATGATGATGATGATGATGATGAAGAGGAGGAGAAGGAGGATGATATTTTGCCGCTGCTGCTGCTGCTGCTACTGCTACTGCTACTGCTACTGCTACTGCTACTACTACTACTACTACTACTACTACTACTACTACTACAACAACAACAACAACAACAACAACAACAACAACAACAACAACAACAACAACAACAATAATAATAATTCTATTAACACTTTACTTCATTGTTGACTATTATCATGGTCTTCTGAACTTTGAAATTATACAAATGTAAATCCATTGATATAAACTCAAAGTTAACACGTATACCGCATTGCCGAATAGTTCCGATCTATGGTCTTGAATTAAAAATTACCTCCGTGAGTTCACCTATACAGTATTTTTGAAGGAGCTTATAAGCATCCTGGCTGTGCCCTTTAGTGTCAAATGGCACAGTGGCGTCAGTCCCAGCATTCTCCATAATTATTTCTTCACCGCCGGGATGCTGAATGTGAAAATTCATACTGTTAGCCAAGACAGATCGGTAATAATCGTATGGATCCGATATTTGACCGTGTCTTTTCCGAGCATGCGTTGAAATCATGGAACATTTTCGGAAAACCTGATCTCTTAAACGGGTAACTATTTTATTCATTTACTGAAGCATACACTGCAAACCCGAACGTATCGGGTTGGTGGTATTGGCTGCACACGTTGTTCCTTTTTATTTTGTAGTTTTAATGACAGTTTGAAACGGGACAAAAACGTTGCATCTTTGAACTGAACAACAAGATTATTAAAATGATTTACTTTGTCCCATTAAGGCCATTTTATCTAGAGAGCCATATTGTTTTGCTTCAAAATGTAGCCAACTATGTTTTATTAGCGCATGCGCACCGTACTTACTTGACTTGTTCTTATTGGAACTTAACATTCGGAACTCCTCGGTCATTTTTATCGAAAACAACCTCAGATGTATGCCGGTACATCAGTAGAAGTAGTTCGTAATTTTTTGAAATATATCATTAATTAAATGTAGTGTTTGAGCTTGTATTTATTGATCTATGTTTAAATTGATTGCCAGTGAAGTGTATTATTGAAAACATAATGAAGATTCCCAAGAGTTAAGTCATTAAGTTTAACTGCTAAATTAAATTACTACGCGACCTACTTGCAGCGAACTTAAACAGCACCGATGTCTGACTAATAATAATGTTAACCGTCCATATACATCCGAGGTCGTTTTCGATATAAAATGGCCGAGGAGCTCCGAATGTGGAACTTAAGTAACTCTTGCGACTCGTGTAGCTCATACATTTCAAATTTGATTACTTACACATTGTTTTTAATGTTACATTATAATGTTATTGATCATTTAAGAATATACAATATTCTATACGTATGTAAGCACTGTATCATTGCGTGTTGAAAATTATGCATACACTTACATGTACGAATATAATGAGAAAATAAAATAGCAAATTGCCATACCTCTATAAGGAATTCTGTGACGTCGTATACTTTATCTGATAACGCCAACCAACATGACCTTGAATCACAGTGACGTGCGACGTCATCCAGCGTAAACTGACGTATTCCTGACGTCATAGGTTGATCAGAAGAAGACGTCAGTGACACATCCTTTTATAGGCAATATACATATTTTACAAAACCTGTTTTAAACGTACGTCAAAACATTCAAAATGGCAGTTATGTAAACCGGGACATATTGGTTATGAAATAAAAAGCAGGTTTGTGCCAAGTTTCGGACACTGTCTGTTTTTGGGAACACAACAATTAGACATACACACATACCTTTAAGTATTAAGGCATTGTTAGAATTGTTGAATACTCATAACACTGCAATAAAGAAGTTTATCTATTACTGAGATCAGCTTTAAAACTGTTATCTTTTAACTACTAGAGTTTAAAAACAGCGGTTGTACAAGCATACACAGTCTTTATCCATACATCAGAGGATTGTTTTTAATATTTAGATGCCTAAATGTCAGTACAGTAAAAATTCTTTAGCGAATGAATTCGTAATATCTGCAAAAGGCATATGCTCATAATGAGGTTTTCATAATTAAGTTTAGATCTCTGTATCTGCTAAAAAGATTATAAAGGTTATAAAAATAATACCCTTGATCCTGGAAAGTTTAAGGAACTGATCATTTTCAGTAGTTGTTTGGAAATTCCTGTATTGTCCACAGTTTCTTTTGTATGTTTGTCTGTCCGATCAATCATAGACTTTATGTTATGTAAATCCATCTGATATGTTTGTTTTCCCTTAAGAATATTGTAAACTTGCAAACAAAATATCACACAATTTGCTCCTATGTTTGTGCCTTAAAGAAACGCCATTCGTTTTAATGAACTGCACCGAACTTTGAAGGATTGTTGTTATATTATGTAATAACAGGTGAGATGGCATTGAAGAGAATCGCAGTAAGGTGTATATATATATAGCGATCAATCAGGTCAAAGAAAGGTGAAAGCTGACCAGTTATCGCCTTTCTTAGAGTCCATCTCTCAAACTGGAAGCAAAACAATGTTTTGTCCCCATTTAAAGCCAATCAAAAGCGTTCATTTTGAAACACGTGACATCTCAAGATCCATTAACAGCCAATCAAATGCTTTGTTTTCGACACACCTCTCAAAGGCTTCTACGTGCTATCTCGAAGGGCAATCTAGATGTATGATAAGAACTAAGAAGTCAACACATCGTGATGATCTGGTTTTTGGAATAAAAAAAAGCAAGGACAAAAGAGAGATAATGTTTATATATCTGACTACAACGTTTACTTCAGTACAATAAATTAATAAGGGTTATCAGAGCCTCCTTGTAAACACAATTAGCAGACCTTATTACGTCTCAATGTCTAGAACATAAATGATATAATCTTAAATGTTTTTAACTTTAACTAGGTTAATGCATTTAAACAATAATGCCAAAGAAAAATATATGAATCGATATAGAGAATATTTGTTTGTTTCAGTGTTATATATTTCCCCGAGTAAGCATCAAAAGCTATATTTCACGAGTGGCGTAGCTTTGAGTGAAATATTTACTTTTGGTGATTACGAGGTAAAATATATTGCGATCTTACACTGAAGCGAACAGTTTTTCTTATAAATATATGCCTTAAAAGGATTTAAAATGACATTTAATTGTATGCGAATGTAGCGTGATTTAGAAAGTGACTAGTTGAAGGCGTTTCCAAGCCCCATGCGTGCTGACGTTTGATTTGAAATCGAGAGCGGGCTAAAATTTCAAACCAGTGAAAAATATCAAAATGTTATTTCACTGTTTGAAACAGTGAATTATCTTTTTTATTTCATTGATAAATTTCTACAGATCACCGGAAAACATAATAAGTAAAAATAACTTAAAAAATAATTAATGCCTTTATTTGAGTTGATCTTATCACACTTACGAAAGGCAATATAACCATCATGGAAAGCATTATCACCATCACGGAAAGCAATATTAACACCACGTAAGGCAATATAACAATCACGGAAGCAATATCACCATCACTGAAGCAGTATCACCATCACGGAAAGCAATATTACCACCACGGAAGGCAGTACCACCATCACGAAAGAAAAATCACCATCAAGGAAGCAGTACTACCATCACGGAAGGCAATATTACCACCTCGGAAGGCAATATCACCATAACGGAAGCAGTATCACCGTCACGGAAAGCAATATTACCACCATGAGAGGCAGAATCACCATCACGGAAGGCAGTACCACCATCGCAGAAGGCAGTCCCACCATCATGGAAGGCAGTATCACCATCACGGAAGGCAGTACCACCATCACGGAAGGCAGTACCATCATCATTGAAGGCAGTATAACCATCACGGAAGGCAGAACCATAATCACGGAAGGCAGTATCACCATCACGGTAGGCAGTATAACCATCACGGAAGGCAGTACCATCATCACGGAAGGTAATATTACCATCACGGACGGCATTATCACCATCACGGAAGTCATTATCACACTCACGGAAGGCAGTATCACCATCACGGAAGGCATTACCACCATCACGGAAGGCATTATCACGGAAGGCATTATCACCATCACGGTAGGCAGTATCACCATCACGGAAGGCAGTATCACCATCACGGAAGGCAGTATCACCATCACGGAAGGCAGTATCACCATCACGGTAGGCAGTATAACCATCACGGAAGGCAGTACCATCATCACGGAAGGCAATACATGTATCTCCATCACGGAAGGCAATACCACCATCACGGAAGGCAGTATCACCATCACGGAAGTCATTATCACACTCACGGAAGGCATTATCACCATCACGGAAGGCAATATCACCATCACGGAAGTCATTATCACCATCACGGAAGGCAGTATCACCATCACATAAGGCATTATCACCATCACGGAAGGCATTATCACCATCACGGTAGGCAGTATCACCATCACGGTAGGCAGTATCACCATCACATAAGGCATTATCACCATCACGGAAGGCATTATCACCATCACGGTAGGCAATACCACCATCACGGAAGGCAGTATCATCATCACATAAGGCATTATCACCATCACGGAAGGCATTATCACCATCACGGTAGGCAGTATCACCATCACGGTAGGCAGTATAACCATCACGGTAGGCAGTATAACCATCATGGAAGGCAGAACCATAATCACGGAAGGCAGTATCACCATCACGGTAGGCAGTATAACCATCACGGAAGGCAGTACCATCATCACGGAAGGCAGTATAACCATCACGGTAGGCAGTATAACCATCATGGAAGGCAGAACCATAATCACGGAAGGCAGTATCACCATCACGGTAGGCAGTATAACCATCACGGAAGGCAGTACCATCATCACGGAAGGCAGTATCTCCATCACGGAAGGCAATACCACCATCACGGAAGGCAATACCACCATCACGGAAGGCATTATCACCATCACGGAAGGCATTATCACCACCACGGAAGGCAGTATCACAATCACGGAAGGCAATACCATCATCACGGAAGGCAGTATCACCATCACATAAGGCATTATCACCATCACGGAAGGCATTATCAACATAACATAAGGCATTATCACCATCACATTAGGCATTATCACCATCACATAAAGCATTATCACCATCACGGAAGGCAGTATCACCATCACATAAGGCAGTATCACCATCACTGAAGGCAGTATCACCATCACATAAGACATTATCACCATCACTGAAGGCAGTATCACCATCACATAAGGCATTATCACCATCACGGAAGGCAGTATCACCATCACATAAGGCATTATCACCATCACGGAAGGCAGTATCACCATCACATAAGGCATTATCACCATCACATAAGGCATTTTCACCATCACGGAAGGCATTATCACAATCACGGAAGGCATTATCACCATCTCGGAAGGCAATACATGTACCACCATCACTGAAGGCAGTATCACCATCACATAAGGCATTATCACCCTCACGGAAGGCAGTATCACCATCACGGAAGACAATACATGTACCACCATCACGGAAGGCAATACCACCATCACGGAAGGCAGTATCACCATCACGGAAGGCATTATCAACATGGAAGTCATTATCACAATCACGGAAGGCAGTATCACCATCACGGAAGGCAATACATGTACCACCATCGCGGAAGGCAACACCACCATCACGGAAGGCAGTATCACCATCACGGAAGGCAGTATCACCATCACGGAAGGCATTATCACCATCCTATAAGTCATTATCACAATCACATAATGCAATATCTACTTCACGGAAGTCATTATCACCATCACGGTGGCGGTTGATAAATACATACCAAGTTAACAAACGGTACACCTTTTTTGTTATCATAACAGTCCTTTAAAATATATATATATTTGAAAACATGAAATTGTATTCTGGTATATTAAACTTTGAAATACGCTGGTGATATTTATACTACAGAAACTTGAGACACTCAGCATTAATTAGCAGAACCTTTAAAGAAATATATACATTTGTATTCTGTATCAGCTTTGAGATTATTCCATCCTTGAAGATGTCGGTTTGAGCGACTATTTATGCATTTCTATATACATATTCATTCAATAAGTTTAAATAAAATACACATATGAAGAAAATATGTGTTTTATTCAAGTTCTTTATTTATTTAGTTAACACACTGTCAACTAACATTTATCACTATGATTTCAATGAACATTTCCAGGGGCGTAGCTTGGCTGCAAACACTGTGTAGGCCGTGTCCTCGGGGGTTCCGCCGTTCGGATGACATACCCTCTATGGATATTGATATGTCGTATAAATAAAAATGCGACAGTCTTCATAATCGTTTTTGTTCTCAACTTTTTGGAAAAAGATGTAGGCCGCGGCCTACATGGCCTTAAGGTAGCTACGCCCCTGTTTTCAAAATGCTACATTGCTTTATGACTCATTTGCCATTCCACAGTGAAATACTCATAACATAAATTATGCTAATTAGTTCATCTACGGTCTGACCGCGATAATAGGTATTTTACTTCCATTTCTTAATTTTGCATGATAGTGCGCGTTATTTTTCAGTATTTTAATTCCCTCCTTTAATATATTTTTATACTAAGATAAGCATTTGTTTCTGGTCTCCTGTTGTGTGTATATATATATATATTTTTTTTTTTTTATATATAAATATATATATATGATGATGTTTATATATATATATATATACATATAAACATCATCTGTTTGCTGTAATAATATTGTGTTGTAACTATAGTCTCTTACTATAACTCTTACTTTGAGTGGCAATACTTTTGTTGTTATGTTATCATGAAATGTATACGGCAGGCGAACCCCGTTGGCTCGAACTCCCAGGGACCGGCTTAAATACTTCGAGCGTCGGAAAATTCGAGTCAAGCGGGATTGTTAACCTTCAGTAAAAAGAAATCGGTCCTCTAAATCAAGTTCGAGCCAACGAGGAATTCGAGCCAATCGAGTTCGAGCCAAGCGAGTTCGAGCCAGCTGGTTTCGACTGTATTGCTGTATTGATTGATAAACTATAAATCCTATGATATTAGATATTTTAAATTGGTCCCAAAAGGAGGTGTGTAAATACAATTTACCCTGGCCTCGCTACATTGACAGGGGCGTAGCCAGGCTTTACTGAATGTTACGCACGAAAGGGTTCGGATGTGGGAGGGGGAATATCCCTGTTGCCGGTTGGGGGCTCGGGGAGCCTCCCGAGGGAAAAAATGGAAAATGGAACTACCATGTTGAACTCTGAGGTGTTTTTGAAGTGATTTATAGATTCGAGGCCGCCGACTTTGTAGTAATCAAGTGATTGATTTAGGCTCAGTAAGCTATCTAGCATAGAGAAGCAATGCTTACTTTAGCTGATTTTCCTTTTATTCTGATATCATTTTATAGCTAAGCCCTCGTTTTTGATGCCATTATTGGCCATATTTATTTTTTCCTTTTTCAAATTGATGTTACGCACATGCGTAAATGCGTAAAGCTGGCTACGCCCCTGATTGAGACACGCCTGAACAATGAAAAGGCTATTGAAAGCATATTTGGTATCAAGTGGGCCATTGTGGTTAGATACAGACCCATGAGCACAACACAACCATTTTGAGCGTACAGTAAGTCCCGTCCCAAATGTCAATCTTAATTGGGTCATTTCGAAAGGTCTGTAAGCAAGAGTATTTTACTCATTGTAGTATCCAGAATGAACTCCCTTGATTTTCAGATGTCACAACTGATTGTCAATTTTCAATGCAGTAATCTCCTTTGGCGTGAAGAGATGATTACATCAAAGGGAAGCAACCGTTGACTTGAGATTGATACATGGTTGGAAAATAATCAACAGTTTTTAAATTTTCTTTTTGATTGAGCACGAATCATTGCGTCGTTATCGGTTATACATCCTGTACACTTAGAGTACTGTATTGAATTCCGGTTTTCTTAGCACACCGCAAAATGATTCCGCTTCTTGTTTCGTCTTTGACTAGATCCAGAAAAGCCGCTGCAACCTCATCCACGCTGAAAAAATTGAAGAGAGGACTTTGTTATGCTGTGAAATACATTACATTTCGGTATATCACATTGACTCCTTCGCACATGGTATGTATCAAATGTAAATTAATGAATATGAAGTTCTTATTTAACAATTCTACACAATTCACCAAGTAGATCTCCAACATTTACCCAAACACATTTGTAATGAGTCCACAAACAACGAACCTAACAAGTCTGATATTCAATGCATTCCAAAACACAAAATCTGCCACTGACAATGACTTCTGATATCGATCAATATTTACACCTCAACTTCCATTCCTTAAATATACTGCACAAATGTCTTTAAGTTATTAACCTTCACCTGGTCTGAATACATATGGTATTCAGTGACCTATAAACAATTAAGATACAAATCGGTCACTACGATTACCTCATAACACCGATATGATCTACAAACGCCTTCACCGCCATCTGGTCTGAACTGGAAGTCTGCGAGGCGTCACCGGAAGCCATGTTCCTGAACATCGGCGTGTCCACGAACGCGGGGCACATGACGTTAAGACGGATACCGGACTTTTGAACATCAGGTGATATCTGGAACATGGTTATTATTAATCTTTTTCAGCCGGATATAACTGTTTTCATTTCAAAACTTTCGACATCTAGTGACTCAGACTGTGGTTTGGCATAGTTAAACTAGCATTCGTTGATTATGCTATTTCAGAAAACAACCAATTTTCAGGCAATAAAATTGCAAGTATCAAGCTGTATCATTAGGGTTCCAACTTTCGCGGGTGTTTAAAAGTCCGCCTACTGCCACTCATCGGGTATATGCTACTTGTGTCGGATTTTGCATTGACAATGTGCATGCAATGTGGTTGTATTCTTAGTCACTAAGTAAAATAATGTAAAGTAAATTATTAGTGATTAAGAAAGGGCTCGTTCGCTACGCTCACTCCGCCCACACTTAATAATTAAGATGTTACTTCATGTCATCTAACTATTTCTTAGAAATTTACTCTTTTGAACTATTTAAAAACAACAACAGTTGATTAGTAATTAAAATTATCATCTATGAAAGTGATATAACCGCTTTTGACAGCTTCGGAAAATACTTGCATCTTTATAAGTAAACATTTATTGACTTAGTGCAATATGAATATTGATGTGATAATTAAACTTATAAGTGAATTACATCAAGACAGTTTACTCACTGCTAGAGATCTTGTAGCATGGATAATACCGGCTTTTGATGCCCCGTAAACAGGTGCAAAGGGATTTGGGTTGACTCCTGCGAAAAGAGATTGAATACATGTTATTGAAGGGAATATCGAAAGTACTAGTCTAAGATAATGCTAGATTTATATTCGATCAAAACCATGTACAGTTCGTGTTGGACGAGTGCTTTTCAAGCTGCATTCTCTCTTTGTTATTTAGTAGACACCATGTATTAGTTGTTACCATTTTTTCATTATTTTTTGTCTTGGAATGAGCCAAATTTTGCGTACTTTTCTGAAAACCAGTGATATAAGACTGCCGACAAAATATCAGATCGCAGTTTTCATTTTTACGTTCGAAAATTATTGTTTATAGCTTTAATTGTTACTAACGCTTTAAGAAATATGCATAAAACATTATTTCTGGAACAAAATTATGAAAACCAGCGATCTGATTCGGCAGTCTTATATCACTGGTTTTCATGCATTTTCGCAAAAATTGACTCGTTCCAAGACAAAAAAGTTGTCCAAACGTTTAATCTGTGAGAGTGCAGCTTTAAGATTCAAAGTGGAAAAAGTTTGCTACGCCGTTAGTATTTGTAATCGATTTGACCCACGCCTAGGATCTATACTCTGGACATAAAACCTTGTTGTCGCCTGCTTCAATTGTTCTCAACCGAAATGAAATGATCATTTTAATTTAAGGAGTCATTTTTTTCGCTTACCCGCCATACTGGCCATGTTGACGATGACTCCGCCGCTGCCGCCTCCCGCCTCACTCATATATTTCAGTGCCAGCCGAGTACCACGTAATGTTCCCTTCTGTAGGTACGGAATAAAAGGACGACTTGAATGTGTTTTTTAGTTATTCTTCCCATCATAGTATTAGATAATTGCTATTATAGACAGGAAGAGTTACCAAATAAAAAAAAGAAAGAATTGTCACGTGGTGGCAATAGGTAATTCGGTTAAGTGTGCGTTGTACCTACATCTGACATGGAACGAAAAGTGCCTGATAATTCTGGCAATTATTTTATCACCTTAAAGATGGTATTACCATTGATCATACCTCACACTTAACATAAGTTCGCAACTAGAACGCACAAAGAATCAAGCTCGCTTTTGTCAACTTCTTTCAGCTAATATATTATCTTAGAAACTGAAGAAATTCTCACCAGGTTGATGTCGATGACAGATTCCCATTTATCGTCCGTTTCCCCGCCTACACCCGCATTGTTTACCACAATATCCGGGCCACCAAGCACCCCCCGCGTACGTCGGAAAGCCTCTGAAATACATCGTGAATGTTTACAAAAGTATTGTTCAACATCGTGATCCGCGTCACCACCAGATTCCTGCTCATGTTGGAATGCCTCTGTAACATAAGCAACATCATCGCAATTTGATTAACTCTTATTAATTGTAGGATGAGAGAGTAGTATAGGTGTACGCCTCTCTCCCAAGACGGTGCGAGTTCGAGCCCCACCAGAGGTACTTTCTCGTGTCATCTCAAAAAGGACACAGTACTGGTTTCTGCCAAGGAAATGGACTTGAAAGTGATTCATATTAGCTTTGAGCTGTCTTAACAATCGAGCGAAATTAACCTAATATAAACCAATTGAAGAAGTTATCATTTTTTAACATATTAATCTCTTTTATGTCGGTCCTCAATAACATGCCTGATTCATTCTCACGTGACCACATGTATTTACGCCGCCAAGCGAATGGAAGTGCTGCATGAAACGACTCATCGTATTAACTTTATTATGGCATGTTTCATGCGAATGTGTTGTCATGAGCAGGTCTTATACGTGTCGTCCTTTTAACAACAAATGTTGTTAATCCCGTGCCTTTGATTTTTTTTATTGTTTTTGCTAATCAATTTTATCCTGAAAATCATTCTTTCATTCATTCGTTCGTTGATTTCGTTCATGCATTCTTTCCTCTCTTCCATGCATTCATTTATTCATACCCTCGTTAATTCATTAATTTCATTGATCCATGTTTTTTATATACTCTTTCATCCATCCCTCCATCCACCATCCCATCCCATTTCATCCCATCCCGATCCGTCCGCTACCCCGCCCGCCCGCCCGCCCGCCCGCCCGTTCGTTCTTTCTTTCGTTCGTTCGTTTGTTCGTTCGTTTGTTCGTTCGTTCGTTCATTCATTCATTCATTCAGGATATAAGTATGCCTTTGTTCAAGATAAACGGGCCTTGAACTTCTCAGAAGTTTTGTCTAAGAGCCCAACCCTTATTCAAATCTACCGATTCATATGGTTTAAGTCAATTACTGAGTAACTAAAAGTTAATGTAATTCAGATTTGTGAAGTTCTACTATCTCATAGGAATTTTTTTTTTATTAATTCAGTATAACATGAGTTTTGATTATTTGTACAGTCAAAACTCGTTTTTTTCGAAGACGTCGAGAACATCTCGAGATAACGAACATTCGATATAACCGAACTATAAAAAGTGTATAACTAAACCGAAAAATAACCGAAAAAAATCGGAATAACTAGAATTTCGAGATAACAAAGTTCGACATAGCTAGTTTCGAATGTATTTGGAAAAGCTAAAGAACTCTTCATATTCTGTTTTTTTGCAGATCAACTCTAACTTGCTGATTTCGATTGGTATGTTTTGCATTAATCATTTCGATACATACGCTGACGTTTACGATCTGATTGTATCATACTGTCGAAAAGTAGACATTTAAGATAAATAAAGTACAATTAATCTCGTTCGCCTGTCTAAGAATTATCAGGTTTTAGATTTTGACAGACGCCTCTTTGTTACGCAAAAACTCTAAATATATCAACACCGTTCAAAAACGTCCCAGAAAAGAGGCAATTATTTTAATTGTATTTGTCATTTATCGTCATTTTCAAGAGAAAAAGTGTTCATCAACAGGAGGCATTCGATCGTTTTCTATCAGACCGAGGCGTTTAATAATTATCTATGATGAATAGAAACGGATACAAAAAATCATACGCAAATTGTTAGAATTACTTCACATTGATAAATGGCAGGAAGAAACGGGTGCGTGATGAAAGAACTGTAGGCCTCGACTTTTAACCAGTGTACTGTACTTTATATATGGTGCACAAATTTGAAGACCGAGTTATTCTTTTGGTTATAAGTATCTTCCATGGCCGCTTGTGTTTAGGGTGTTTTGGGGAAACGAGGTTTACCGAGCCATTTGAAACGAGAAATGATTTAATTTGGATTTTAAATATTGTCACACGACAAGGTTTCCATGGTGCTACAGACGACGGTTTTTATGCTCTAGTCAATTGTAACCACGCCCCCCAGGTCCGGGGATATACCGGGGATAGCCGGGCAAAGGGCAGTTTTTTTACCTTCCAGGTGGCCCCGCAGTGCCAGGTGAATGTGGTGGTTTTGTCTTCGCAAAAATATAGCGGGGATTGGGCCTTACCTAGGGTCCCTGGGGGCGGGGGCATTTGGCGGGGATTTTACCATCTGTTCGTTCCCGCAGGGCGGGGATTTTAACCGGGGTTGGCTGGACCAAAATTCAAAGTCCCCGCTATTCCCGGACCTGAGGGGGGGGGGGGGGCGTGGTTACAATTGACTGGTGGTGCATTAACAAGGGAAGTAATTGTGTGATGACAATAAAAAAAGTAGTTCCTTATGGGTACTTTTTATCTTTGCCCGTGGGCAAGATAAGGATTTTCAGCATGGCCTACTATATGGATCTACTTATCTGGGGTGGGAGGCATAAACTCCTCAATATTCTTTAATCTATAAAAGGAACTTTCTATCAAAGTCAGAGTATGAAAGATATAACCCTCAAGTACTAAAATTTCATGAAAATAGTCATTCCCTGCACACTAGATTAAAAACGAACCGTCGTTGATATTCGAACACACGACATGTGGTAATTCTCTTACCTTCAAACTGTTCCTGTGAGGTAACATTGCACGGACAGAAGATGACGTTACTGCTGCCGTACTTTTCCGCAAGGTCTTTCTCAGTAGCGCGTCCAGCCTCCTCGTTGAAGTCCACGATACTCACCTGCAATTGCAAGTATCAACATGTAAATATGGTGAAAAAACATTCAACTGCACGATATTCACATGCATTATATGTTTCAAATGGTAAACAATTTTCAAAAAAATGATACTCGCCCGAAATAAACACAGTGGTTAATTCTAAATTACTTGAAAAAAAACAACAACATTGTAATCAACGACTCTTACTTTAGATGATAACATTGACACGCGTCAAACGCAATAGTACGATGATAATAACGCGATAATAAGATGATAATAACGGGACAGTACGATCATAATAACGGGACAGTACGATGATAATAACGCGATAATAGATGATAATAACGGGACAGGACGATGATAATAACGGGACAGTACGATGATAATAACGGGACAGTACGATGATAATAAAGGGACAGTACGATGATAATAACGCGACAATACGATGATGATAACGCGACATTACTGCGACATTACGATGATGATAATGCGAAATTACGTAAATTTAAACGCGACAGTACGGTGATGATAACGCGACATTTCGATAATGATAATGCGACATTACGATGATTTAAACGCGACATTACGATGATGATAACGCGACATTGCGTTGATGATAATGCGACATAACGATGATGATAATGCGATATTACGTTGATTTAAACTCGACAGTACGTTGATGATAACGCGACAGTACGCTGATGATAACGCAAGGTATAATGGTGATAACGCGACAGTACGGCGATGATAATGCGACATTACGATAATGAAAATGCGACAGTACGATGATGAAAACATGACAGTAAGATGATGAAAACGTGACAGTATGATACCAAGAACACGCATTATCATCTCCGTACTGTCGTATTATCGCGTTTTTGTTATCGTACTGTCGCGTTTTCATTATCGGACAGTCGCGTTTTCGTCATATTAGTTTCGTGATTTGGCGTTTATACTATCGCACTATCGAGTATCGCGTTTCAGTTCACCACATTCATAGGCGATGGCCTTAACGTCATTCCGCATTCAACGCCCATGTGACAACCATATTAATGCCATTCAATGGGAAGCAGGGAAAGACATGGGTTTAGGAGAGCAACAGAGGTAGCACCATATTATCTGATTCTTGTTGAATTATCGTTATTCATTGGGCGAACTGTTCAGAACTTTGTTAAAGTTAACAACGTTGTTAACTTCATCGTTGTCAACTTAAAAATAGTTACTGCTCTCAGGCTGGAAGTTTAATGGATACATTTGTGACCTGCAGTATGTCTAACAAGATTTCAGACAATGTTTCAGCTGTACTTTTTTATTGAACTTTATGAGCACATCATCCAATATTTCAAATTTTAAAGTTAACAATACTCTCGTTAACCGGGTTGTTAACTTTGACCGATCTGCCCTATGTGAGATATCCAAACGAACATGTAAAGTGGACCGAACACCTTGTCACAATTATATTCGGATCTCAAAGGAAAGATCAGAAGACAAAGTGTAATAAGTGTTTTCGATAGGTTCCTCTAAAGTCGTTTTTTTATCCTTTTTAAGTGTGGATGTTTCGTACACAAAATGCCAGAGTTCTTTTGAATACATTTAAACATTGTCGAATTCAAGCAATTTTTTTAGTTTAAATGATGAATTAAAGAAGAAAGAAATGCACGTGCTGCAATTGGTTGATAAAAATGAGATAGCAAAGTCTGTAAAATAATATAAATAGATTTAGGAAAGAAACGGAAGGCAGGACATTACTTAATTGTAAGACTTTGGCAATTCACTACATTTTGAAGAAATTAATCGACATAAGATAGTATAACATGTAGGCTTTCTGTAAACCAATGGTGTTCTTTTTTCACAGGTAACATTTACAGGAAAGTGATTTAGATATCTGCCATTTACACCTCCAATATTTGTATTATAGCAATAAATCGCACAGGGTTTTATATCTTGGATAAAATTTGTACGGGAACTTGCGTAACTGGTTTTCGAGCCTGGCTTTCAGAGCTTCCGCTCGTACGTATGGTCTTGCAGGGTACGTTATTTATTTTTGTTCTGTATTTTCCATTGGAAAACGGTGCATCGTCAAAGCGTGTGTGGTCGCGCATGTTACAAACACTATCCAAACGACATCTGTTACTAATATTACTCCTTTTCTCTCATTCCCACACTATTCTTTTTTTCTTTTCTTCTTTAATCCTAACCCTAACTATCACG
This sequence comes from Mya arenaria, assembly GCF_026914265.1. Classification (NCBI taxonomy): domain Eukaryota; kingdom Metazoa; phylum Mollusca; class Bivalvia; order Myida; family Myidae; genus Mya; species Mya arenaria. The sequence continues at coordinate 20,240,257 of NC_069129.1, read as the reverse complement.
TTCATTCCCTCTCCACTCACTCATATGTCCCTCTCTTCCCCACGCACTCCATACCATCCATCTTAACTCTTCTTAATATTTTCACGCTCTCCTCTTTCTTACTCTCTCTCTCTCTCTCTCTCTCTCTCCCCCCCCCCCTCTCTCTCTCTCTCTCTCTCTCACACACACACACACACACACACACACACACACACACACACACACACACACACACACGTTTATCTTTATCTTGCCTCTCCTTTCCCTCTTCTACCCCATCATTTCTCATATTTAACCCCCAATTGCCCTTCCCCCACTACCTTATCTCGCCTATTTCTTTCCTTTATCTCCCCCTTCCGGTCTTCATTCACTCAATATTCTTCTTTTTTTCACAACCTCCCAATCTCTTAATATTCATCATCTTTATCGGCTCTTCTTCAAATCCTCCGATGCCAATCGTTATCCTTTCTCTCTGCATTTGATAAATTATGTGACAAGTTTTACTTGATAACAGCGAAGGTCATACAGTATATCAACTCAACCACGCATTTTTGTTTGTTAGTTTCGCTTTCATATTCACCACAAAACGATGCTTCTTTTTAAAAGAGTAGGAGTGTGGGACATCATTTTATATCAATAATTAATTTTATTTATTTTTGAGAGCAATTACACACTTATAAAACAGAATTTTCACAAAAAGCGGATTGCTATTCACAATAAGATTTAAGATTTATAAGTTTAAACAGAACAAACACGTCTGTCTAATAACAATACGACTTTTATATCATTGAATGTAGAAAAATTAAAACATAAAATGATTTTATAAAATAGTTTCTGTACAAGAAAGAAATTTTTTTTTTTTTTTTACAAAAAAATGATATATTTATATAAAAGAATCAAGCGAGCTCTGTAAAACGGATGCGCCAGTGCTAAACATTAATTATATTTGTATAAGCAAACAAACATATCGGTAAACATAATTAAAAAAAAATCTACAGATAAACTCAATCTTTACCAGAGCGCTAAATGTATGAAAATATTTGCTACAGATGAAATTATCTCTGTGAAACGACGCAATTCTATACCAATATTACTTCACATTATAATAGCTAGAGGATATGGGTCTGATTCTTCTCAGTTTCCAAAGAGTGATAATTAGACAATTTAGACTGCCAACAATGCCAGGATGTAAATAAAGTGAAAATAATACCCAAGTCAGCTAAATGGGTACATAAACTATCATTTTTTGTCCGTTTGAGCTGAAAGGTGATAGGAATAAAGAGATTCAGTCAGGAACATTATTTGTCTTCGTTGAATAGCACGGCAATGTAAACTTTATTGAAATAGAATGTAGCTTTTGGCCTCATTTAAATTTTTACGTACTAGATCACAGCCTTTTAGAAAGGTTCATCTCTGCCCGCACGAATTATATCCGCCACAATAGTAGATTTTGTCCCGAATATGAATTGATAGACAACTTTAATGTTATTAAGGAACAGAAAATAGAAGTACTTCTTCTTCAAACAGTAGTGGTAATTCGCCTTCTTCGACGACCAACAATTACCGCAATAGATATAAGTAGGAAATAGACGCCAATCTACCATAACATATACCCCGCCTGCTTGGAATCACAGTTAGCTGGACAAATGATATATTTTTCTGATACAACAGCTTCCGTTGTAAGAGCAGTTGTATTTTCCTTTGGTATGCTATTAACCTAATTGCGCTTGCACACAATGTCCAAAGTCAGAGGGATATTTCTTATTATTCGCTTTATTTATCTATTATGATAAAATGTTCACTGAGTATTAGTTGTTTACTTTATATTAAAGTTTATTTTATTTTATTTATTTATTTATGTTTTTTATGAAAGTTTACATGCTCGTCTCCATTTTCAGACAGATGCGAAGACATTCTGCGTAGGTAGATCATTAAACAATATATGGCTCTAAAAGTACACCAGCGAAGTACAAACAATACGAGATCACATAGTTTGAAACGAAACGGTAATCCTTAAACTAGATTTATGATCGATTTTGACAGAGGGATTTGAATTACTGCTCTTATCAGCAATATTGTCTTTATCAACGCGTATACAAAGATCCTGTTTGAAGTGAAATATATTTGGTAATTTATTACTACCAAACGAAACATATGAACCGTTTGAGGGGGTGATATATCATCACCTTTGAATATTTCATTATAAAGTTATAAGCACATCACATTTTGACACTGGACAATTGTTGATAGTATACAAATGAAAGTATTTTTGATTTTACTTAAAAAAATGTAAAAAGAAGGTATCATTATTTAAATATCAACAAACTTTTGACATGAGTATTGTGCACCAGCGAGTTTAGAGGGGGGCGCACCCGGCGCGCGCCCCCTTTAGAATCGCCCAAGATTACTTTTTATTTCAATATGGGAGCAAATGAGGAATAGAATACGCTAAAAATGCATTAATTCCGACTATAAATTGTTAACAGTTTCTTGAGGGAGTCACCTCAACCCCAATGCAAATAGTTTATGTCATTTACTTTTGGTTCTCAGGTAGGGGCGTATGCCAAAAGGTTGCGTCCCTAAGTTACGCCCCCTCTAACGTCAATTGCTGGAACCGCCCCTGTTGTGAACATCAACTTAAAATGCATTACTGTAGCATTCATTGACATTTTAGTGAATAGAATGATTTATTATTTTGCTTGCAAACTATTAATTGAAATCCAATCAAATGACACAACGTTTCATGTTAATAAGCATCTACGTTTGAAGCAAAGTAAATAAATGAAAAGTATTACTAAGAGTCCAGATAAAGGAAAAGCTGTTATTAAAACAACAACAAAATAAAATAAATAAATAGATGCAACACTTATGAATCATCTGTTTGTTTTATTGTTAACTGAACTACTCTTGTGCATTCTCAAACATTTTACAGAGAAATGCATTCTATAGATTCATATCCTAGAAGACTGATCTAATAAGTAGCAAGACAGAAGACCGCATCAAATGTTTGAAAAAGCAGGCTCGGTTTTGGCCAGACACTTCATGGATATTAATGGAAATTAAAACGCTTTTAAACCTGTATAGGAACTACAATCATTTAAAACTGTCTAAAATGAAAATGATTTGTATAAAATATTCCATCAATGCAGTACAATATAGCTCACCTTTGCACCTCCAGCAAGAAGGGCCTCTACAAATCCCTGTCCTATTCCCGAAATACCTCCAGTCACCAACGCAACTTTACCGCTTATTTGCATTCTTATATTTTCACGAGAAAATTATAAAAACATCTTTGGTCTGATATTATTCTTTTTCAGTAAAATGATACATTAAGGAAACTCAACACATACACCACTTTGTTCGTAAATGTTTTTAACGGACGGTATATCTACAGTAGATACGCTTAACAGTTTCACACTTGTAGTGTTTAAAAGTTTGGTTTGATTACGAGCTAATATCCCCACGAACTATAGAATAATCCAATTTCCAATTTCTTTAACCATAGCATTCAACCGATCAAGAAAGTTTTCTCTAGTGTTTAAATAAAATATTAACGGATATTCCGCTTTAATCAGCAGAAGAAGATTTCCTAAGTCAAAATACTGTAACTATGTCCATCATAGCTTATATATATATTCATTGTTTAAAGGGCTTTAACAGAAATGATACCCAAAATATTTAAAAATCCGACCTTGCATCTCATAATGAAGTAGCTAGCATAAAAGACAAAGCAAGCTAGTTCACATCGAATCGAATTATTATCTCTTACCTCGTATTGGCTGTCGGCAGCTCGTCAGCTGTAGGTAAATATACCTCTTTCACATCTAGGATGTATTTAGCCTCATACGTAAATGATTGACTCCTAAATACCTATACTTATTTCACGTTTACCATTGCAAACGAATAAAATCAAATATTTAAACTGTTATATAAACATTCATTTAGGGTCGTTATATAAATGAATATTTTAAATTGGTTTATAAATTAAACCCATTTTAATACGGCTTTTATTGATAGATTGCATTTTTCAACTTGCTTCCTTTTTGATTTTCCCCATGCTGAACAACTGACGGTTTCTAACGTATAAAAGAACACTTGTCTTCAGTACAAATTCGTGTAAAATAAAAGCAACAATGAAAATGAAACTGAAGAGATATAACAACATCGACATCATCTATTATCTAGCAGCTGTTTCAATTTTTTTTATTAAGACATGAAGTTTGGACTTTTAGTTTCAAGACTCAAGACTACCCCGAATTAGAGACTCAAGTCTGACCCCGAATTTGCGCAACAAATACTTTAGCGCGGTCTGAATAATGTGCATTCGTTCCGTATAATGCAAACTGATTAGATTCTGTGTATCGTGTTACACCCTTTTGATGCCGGCGTACTTCTAAAACATTCCATGTATACCGCGCACAAACAATGGGAAATGGGTTTAACTTTAATATAGGCCGAGAGTACGTCCACTAATTACATCTCTTTTCAGTACCGGTTTAAGACGAATGTTCATTAAGGTCGATACATTTTTGCAATATTTTACAAACCAAAATAAACATTTTTTCGATGAAATATTGATTGTATTGAAATTTACAACAAAAGTGTCATACATGTGTTTACCTTTGTCCCTTCTGCCAACAAGGCCCTTGCAAATCCTCTTCCTAAACCTTTGGCACCGCCCGTTATCAAAGCGATGTTACGGGCAATATGCATGTTTATTTTACTTTAAATTTTATCCGGTTTTTAAGGAAAATGGCTAAAACCACCAATATCATTCACAGCTCATACAAGGTATGTCTGGAAACAGCATTTCTTTTACCATCAAGGCTGATATTGACTTCACAACACACTGAAAACACTGTTAATAAAACCAACAAGTATTTGTATAAATCCGATCTTCTGCTTTCAGTGATGAGGTAAATACCAAAATTTTCACGAGAAATATATTTGTGACATTAAATATAGCACAACGTCATTTAAACTTGTCTTAATATATCTCATTCACAAAATGCAACTTCCATTGAAATACTTAGTTGATTTTAAGCAATGGATAATAATCACATTAAATAGTACAATACATACTACATGGATTAACGTTTGGATCCCGACCAAATGTCAGGTCATTCAAAAGGCTATATTGTAATAAATAAAATGCGAATATAAGTATTGCAAAGTATTTTGATAGAGTATTTGATTGTTTTATTACAGAGCTTGGAGCATTTAAGAATACATTATTAAGCATAATTGATTAAATAGGTAAGTCATTTTCTCAAATGAAATCAAGCTTTGACCATTATCTAGGAGACCAAAGGTCTCAATTTAATTCATATTAGCAAATTTAAGTACATTTAGACAGAAGCTTTTCGATTATTTCTCACACTCCAAGTCTGACACTATTCAAACAAACGTAAACGAGCCTCTTCAAAATATTTCAGTTCAAAAAACATTTTTTGAAATTACCCGTCACTTTATATTTTAAAATAAGTCGGCAGCCTTTAGTGATTTTGATAAGAGAGATCATGTGATTTAGAACATGTAGACAATACATTAACTCTTCCAACATTTCTCCTTTAAACATCTATCACTCCCACTTTTAGCCCCATGCCTCAACCATCCCATCTTCCTATTACCTTTTTAACCCTCCCTCTTTATCTTCTCCCTTCCCTCATTTCTATCTACGTCCACCTGTATCTTTTTACTTTTGCCTCTCTTTTACTCCCTGATCTCTACATTTTTCCCCTTTGCATCCCCTCTCTATGTCTTATCCTCTCCTTGGCATCCTCTCTCTATGTCTTATCCTCTCCTTCGCATCCCCACTCGCTTTCTTATCCTCTCCTTCGCATCCCCTCTCCATTTCTTATCCTCTCCTTCGCATCCCCACTTCATTTTGTATCATCTCCTTCGCATCCCGTCTCGATTTCTTATTATCTCCTTTGCATCCAATCCCCGTTTCTTATCTTCTCCTTCGCCTTTCCCCTCCATTTCTTATCCTTTCCTTTGCATCCCCTCTCCATTTCTTATCCTCTCCTTTGCATCCCCTATCCATTTCCTATCCCCTCCTTTGCATCCCCTATCCATTTCCTATCATCTCCTTTGCATCCCCTCTCCATTTCTTACTCTCTACTTAACATTCCTTCTCCATTTTTATCTTCTCCTTCGCATCCCTTCTCCATTTGTTATCCTTTCCTCTGCATCCCCTCTCCATTTCCTATCGTCTCCTTCGCAACCCAACTCCATTTTTATCGCCTCCTTCGCATCCCCTATCCATTTCTTATCTTCTCCTTAGCATCCCCTCTCTCTCCATTTCTCATCCTCTCCTCGGCACCCCCTCTCCATTTTTTATCCTCTCCTTCGCATCCCCTCTCCATTTGTTATCCTCTCCTCGGCATCCCCTCTCTATTTCCTATCGTCTCCTTCGCAACCCAACTCCATTTTTATCGTCTCCTTCGCATCCCCTCTCCATTTCTTATCTTCTCCTTAGCATCCACTCTCTCTCCATTTCTCACCCTCTCCTCGGCACCCCCTCTCCATTTCTTATCCTCTCCTCGGCATCCCCTCTCCATTTCTTATCCTCTCCTCGGCATCCCCTCTTAATTTCTTATCCTTTCCTCCGCATCCCCTCTCCATTTCGTATCCTCCGTCCCTTTCTATTTGTCTCATCCCTATCCCTCCTCTTTCCCAGTATCTCTTAATTCCTCTCTCCCACTCATTAATTTATCTCACCCTTCTTCACGCCCTAGATTTCTCCATCTCTATATCCTCTCCTTTCAGTCCTTATCCTTTCGCCATGGTATTTATAGTTATTTTGCTGTATGATAATTATGTGACGAGTCTTACTGAATAACAACGAAGGGCATTTGTTATGCTGAAATTCATTATTTATATTACATACATGTACACCGCTTCAAACCAATATGTTTTTTTAAATAATATGTTGGAGCTCGGAATATCATTTGTTTTGATTAATAAGCTTATTTATCTTCTAATAGAAACTTATTGCTCACAAAAAAGCTAAATGATCAAATCATTTAAAGGGGCTGTTAAATTAATTATTGATGAAATAGCAAAAACAAAGAGAAAATTGTCTAAACTGACATAAACTTGGTATCGATGTGAACAATGCATTGAAACTTACTAACTGAAGTACCACATAGTTTACAAATAGTTTTTTTTTCGCAGTTTTTAGGTATTTTCCATTACAAAAGATTTCTGGGTATGTCTACCTAGTAGAATTAATTCCTTATGCGTGATTGGCTAGTCGATGTAATCACGTGATATTACCAAGTTGGATATATAGCTGAAATATTCTAACCGCTAAGGCTAAGCCTTCGTAGCACAGTGCATACAACACTGAACTGGAATTTTGGCGACCCCGGTTCGAACCCGGTCTCCGACTCGATTGTTTTTTACATTTTGGTATTTTTTTTAACAATTATGATATCAAAGAGTAAAACATTTTATTAAATAATTGTCCTGAGATTCGTTACAGAAAAAAACCTTTTTTGGAAAAAATTCTAACCAAAAATGTCGAAACAATGACTTTACTATCATATTGAAACAGTTGCATAGAAGTTATTTATTAATGTTTATTAACAATACGAAAAAAGGAAAAAAAATATTATAAAAGAATGAAGAGGGTTATTCGAAACGAATGCAGATGTGCCTAAGAAAAAATCACAACAATAACAAAAAAATCAACATCCCTCCAACCCCCCAGAAAAAAACCCAGCAACAACAAAACAAAACAAACCCGCAAGAGACCAATTGATTTCACTTATAATTTCTAGGGGATATGGATTTCCAAGGCAGTGATAATTGGACAATTTCGTCTGCCAACAAAGCCAGAAAGGAAATGAGGAGGAAATAGTTCTCAAGTCAGCCATATGAGTATTTCAGCTTTCGTCACATTCGAGCTGAATGGCCGGTTAGAATAAAATGTCACCAATTCCAACGAATATTAACTTTGTTAACAAAGGCCGTGTTACGTCTACATGAAATGACGATTAGTGTATACTCGTGATATAAGTACCGTTTTTTGTTGTTGATTTTTTGCTGTGATCTGCGGTCTTGACGGATACGTGTTTATACATCGAACTCGACGGGATACAGGTCACCAGAAAAGCGTCCTATCATAATATCCCCTATATATAAGCATCATGTATTTATGATGGTTTGTTGAGTAAAAAGTTGTTGTGCCCCGCTAATGGAAATTAATTATCTAGTAAAGCAAAATAATAAAAATCACAAAAAAGCCAACAAACTTTAAATACTAAGTTTTGGCGCGAATGCCACTATTATATTGGAAAGCGAATATTACCGATCCGCTTAAAACTGACATAATAAAACTAAATTATTGACAAAATGGACATTTAGCGATTGTCTGAACGTCTGAGGCTTTTTATTGATTATCAGAATCAATACAGCGATTCATTTGGTGGTAGAGTCAGTGTAGAAGACACTTCAATATATCATAGCTGCAGCGAAGGAAGTGATAATTCTACTAACATATCTGCCTACAATTATACTGGAGAGCAAATGAGGAGAAAACAATTACCAAGTCAGCGAGACATAATTGTCTGGGAGATAAATGCCATACAATCCAAATTAAAAAAATACATCAAGAACAACAACATTTGTTTCAAAGAAATATGGTCTGAAGCTCAATGAAAGTTTGGTCTCAGCACGAAAGTGTAACAAAACTTGGTGTATTCACGTAGTTTTAAAGTCTCTCACTGATATTTCATTTCGATGACAGTTAATCCAAAAAGTGCTACAGTTTTTTTATTTATTAAAAAGTATACTGTATCCATCACACAGTACTTGCCATGTACTTATTTGAACAACTATTCCAATGCTAGCATTCGGCTTAAGTCATCCAAATTAAACAGTGAAACTATCATTCCTCTGCAAAATGATGTTTTCTTTGTCAATGTCTCATGTAAATATTAAGTATAAATTAAAAACCCTCTTATCCAAACTCCTAACAAAAATTTAACATTGTGACAGGCAGCCTTTTCATATAACGCATGGAATTAAAATCTTCAATGTCTGACCCTATAAAAAATGATCTAATCCCTTTAAACCAATCCAACCAGCAACTGTTTCTATATCCGCCTTGTGACAGTAAATGTTTTACTTTGCAACTATTGTGCTTTAAGATTCAGGTAAGATTATTCTGTAGTACAAGATAGAAAGAAAAGCATGTCCGAACACCGCAAACACACCTCTAAGAAGATCAAATGATCCAATTCATTGACATTGAAGTATCTTTTATATTAACATGTCATTGTATTCATTTTGTGAAGGATTCGAAGTAAGATTGGATAGATTATGAAACTGTATATGGGTCTGTCATAAATCTAAGGCGCAAATGTAAATACGCAAAGAGCCAAAGAGTCTTACATTTTTTGAAAAGCAACCTTTATCAATATATTAATTTAACATCGAATTTGACAGAAAGGTTGCATCAGTACTCTAACCAGTAACATTGTCGTATTCGACGTGTACATAAACAGCCTGTTTGATGCGAAATGAAATTGGTAACTTATTACTACCAAATAATATGTTTGAACAATTTTAGGATCGTAATATATCACCACCATTAAATATTTCATTTTAAGTCATTGACACATCACTTTTTGCCGAAAAAAAACTGATTGATATTCAACAAATGCACGTCTTCTTGTTAAAAAGAAATTGGTTTAATTTAATTCATATCTGTACAAAGAATGTACCATTGTTTAGATAACAACAACTAACGACATGATATTGTAAACATGAACGTGCAATGTATTAAAGTAGTATCAACACGACCTTTTCATGAAATGTTAAATGATTTAGCGTACAAACTATGCAATGAAACCCAATCAAATTACACAGTGTTTCACGTTAAATATGAACTACATTTGAAGCAAAGTAAATAAATCGAAACTATAATTGAAAATTCAGATTCAGGACAACAACAAAATGTAATATATGCAACACATTATATATCATATATCAGTCCGTATGTTGTAAACAGAAATACACACATTTATGGTCAAACATATAACATTAAAAATAAAAAAAATATAATATACATATATATTCTAGCAGACTGGACCAATTAGGAGCAATGAAGATGAATACAACAAAATTATGATAAAACAGGCTTGGTTTTGGTCAGACACCTCTTTAACATCAATGGAATAACGGTAACTAAAACGCTGCCAAATCCCCTTAGCAGCTACCGTCAGTTTTAGATGTTTCAAAATGCAATTACGGATATTTAAACCATATATCAATGCAATATAGCTCACCTTTGCACCTCCAGCAAGAAGGGCCTCTACAAATCCCTGTCCTATTCCCGAAACACCACCAGTCACCAACGCAATTTTACTGGCTATTTGCATTCTTAGATTTCCGCGGGAAAATCATGAAAGTATGCTCATTCTGACATTATTCCATTTCAGTAAAATGCTACATTTAAAAAGCTCAACCATACAACACTCTTTTTGTTCATTCTTCTTACGGACAGTCTATCTATAGTAGTTACACTCAAAGTCACACTCTTGTAGTGCATACAAGTTTGTTTGTGTTACGAGCTAATATCCTCACGAAATATTGACAGACGATCCGTAGATACGCTTAAAAGTCACACACCTGTAGTGTTTAAAAGTTAGTTTTGGTTACGAGCTAATATCCTCATAAAGAATTGAAAAATGCATATATCTATATCTTCCAACAGAGTATTTTATAAATCGACAAACTGTTTGCAAGTGTTTGAGTATATAATGATAACAGATTTCTCATAAATCAGCAGAATAAGTACTCTTCAGTAATGAAACAGTAATTATGTACGTTATAAATAAGATATGCTTTCTCTGTTTAACAGCGCTTTAACAAAAATGATATTCAAACTATCATAAAATACCACCTTGTATATCAGAATCATGATATTGGCCTAAAAGACAAAGCAAACTAGATCACAACCAATCGAATGATTCTCTGATCATTCTTTTCTGATTTGTTGCCGGCAGCTCGTCAGCTGTAGGTAATATACCTTTTACACATCTAGGTTTTATTTTACCACAAACGTAAATGATTGACTCCTACATTGTCATCTCTATATTTATATCACGTTTATCATTGCAAAATCAAATATTTAAACTTGTTCAACATTCAATAGGAATGTTATATAAAAATAATATTTATAGTTGGTTTATAAAGTAATCCCAAACCGGATTTATCAATTTACTGTTTTCTTTATTTTATGTAATGCACAACAGTATTTTACAAAATAAATTCGTGTTAAATGCATACGATAGAATAAAAATAATGAATCTGAAACTGAAAAAAAACAAAACAAAATCGACACTATTAGCAGTTTAAAGATAATTTAAGATATGAAGTATTGACGACTCCAAACGCAGACTAAATACCTAAATGCATATGGAGAGAGTAAAAGAATAGCCCCATTCCCATTGTGAACCGAATACAAGATGAGTTTAGTGTTTTAAACTTTTTGAGCTCAGTGATTATGGAGCGAGTAACCCCTTCCCAATAATATACCGATTATTCATTTTCTACCCGAATATGGCGCAATGAATAATAACATACGGTATGAATAATCTGCATGCGAACCGAATAGCGCTAAAATGATGAGTTTCTGCGTACCATTTAACACATGTTTGAGTCCAGATTACTCCGGAAACCTCCCTTGTATACAGCGTTTTAAAAGGGGGGAGGGGTTCAACGTCAATTTAGGCCGAGAGTACGTCCACTAATTACATCTATTTTCAGTACCAATTTAAGACGAATGTTCTATAAGGTCGTTTAATATTTGCAAAAGTTAAAGATGCACTCTTACTCCCAAATAAGATTTACCACGATTAATATAATTGCTTTAATAAACCAAAACAGATTTTTATTAAGGAAACCGAAAACTTGAAAGAAAGATGAAGAAAACACGGTATTTCCACCTTATGATACGATTGTATATCGCAGTAAATCTTTTAGCATTCACCAATCATTTAAGGTTTTTGCGTTTACAGCTATTAAAACACGGTTACAATCTTGTTATCAGTAATTGATATGTTCCATAAATGTATTATTTAGTAAATGGCTTAAGGTATATCACTCAAATTGTATGTTTGTTATACATGTGTATGTATTGATTTTGAATAAGAGTGTCACAGACACGAAAGAAACAATTCATCGATAATATTTGAGTGTATTGAAATTCACAACAATAGTATCATACATGTGCTAACCTTTGACCCTTCTGACAATAAAGCCCTTGCAAATCCTCTTCCTAATCCTATGGCCCGCCCGTTATCAGAGCGATGTTACGGACAGTATGCATGTTTATATCATTTCAACCTTGCTCCGATGTTTTTTTTGGAAAATATCTATCACCACTAATAGTATAAACAGTTCGTACACATTTTGTTTGGAAATAACATTTCTTTTTTATCAAGGTAAATAGTGACTGGACAACAAACTGCAAACACTGTTAATTTAGCTAACAAAGAATTGTATAGTTCCGATATTCTAGATCCAGAGAGTAAAAGAAATATATTTGTGACATTAAATCCAGGAAAAATATATTCAAACTAACTACTTAATATATCGCAAACGAAAACCAAATTCCATTTAAATACTTCGTTGATTTTAAGGAAAGGATAATAATTATAATGGATAATACAATACAAAGTACACGGATTTACGTTTGGAATCCGATCAAAAACAAAGTCATTCAAAAGGTTTCACTGTAATAATTAAAATGCCAATAGAAGTATTGCAAAGTATTTTAATGGAGCATTTGATTGCTTTATTACAGAGATTGGAGCATTTCAGAATTCCTTTTCAAGTATTATTGATTAAAAAAGGTAAGACATCTTCTGACATGAATTAAAGCTATGACCATTATCTAGGAGACGAGAGCTTTTACAATAATACATAATTTATAACATAAGCTTCATGTATGATCGCTAGGTTCAGCTTAAAGGAAAAGTGATTACAAAGTATGAATGAGATTTTATTACATTGATTTTTGACACATTATGTTAGATAAGTAATCCTATATTTACCATCTTTTTTCAAAACTGGAATAAGCTTCATACATGGTAGCTAGGGTCAGCTAAAAGGAAAACCTATCATGTGATTAAAGAGTATGAATTACATTGATTTTTGACACATTATGTTAGATAAGTTATGCTATATTTTTATCAAAAACAGGAATAAGCCTAATACTTAGCGAAACGATACAAATTAGATTTATTTCTCAGGTTTGCTACACGATGTTACGTGTTTCACAGCGTTATAATGAAGGTAATGCTGTGATCTGATTTTAATGGAATTGCTTGGCACAGATACCGTCAAACTATCTGCCAAAAGCGTTTGCCTATAGTTGTCGGCATATTTCTTCGATTTAGAGTCTTTTTCTTTTGTTTTATTTTTTAAATCCACGTTTCGTTTGTTTATTACAACCTTTTGGCTTCGAAACAAAAATATATATTCAGCAGAAAGAATGTCGTTATTTGGAACACACGATTGTTCCCATCGTTAAATGATTATCATGTTCATAGGGATTTTTCAATTGTCCTGGAACAAATGATGTAAAACCGCATGAGGAGATCAAATCAGTGGTAATGTATTTTCCAGCGTTCAAACAGATATGACCCAAACTATACCAAACATAACCAGTTAGCCTATCAAAAGCTCGGGTGGGGGGATATGTGAAGGTTCGTTCCCAAGAAGGGGAACGTGCTAACGGTCTCTCATACAGAACACTAGTACTAGGTGCCTGTCCATTAAACGTGACTAATATTAAAGTCCTCTAATAGGAATGATATCCAGCTTTGGTGTAATATGACCTGAAATACATTAAGGGACATTTATCTTAAACTATTTTATTTCTCCTTTTAACGATTTTGCATATAAAACTATGCATTACTGCATTTTGAAGATGTCTAAAAATCTCGAAAGGAAGGCCTAAATAGATCAAAGGTCAACAACTTCGATTTGATCGAGAAGTGTTGGTACAAAAACATGCCAGGTAATGTATCCAAACGGAAAGTTGCATCGAAAACATGCAGCCTACATGCAGAGAACCCTCCAATCGTTCAATAGAAACCAGAATTCTTACCTAAACATGCGTCCCAAAAATCTCAACACAATACTACAGTCTAAACGTGCACGCTCTTATATAGCAAGGGTTCTTCAACGTTAGCTTGTTGTTATCTATTACTTAACCGTACAAGTAAAAATCCATAATTTACAATTGTATGTGTAATTGCTTGTAACAGCCAAGATATCAATGCACTATGACACATTCGAGTGGATTATAATGCCGCCTGTTCTTCTCTGTTCATGCTCTCAACACGAACATCTTTGATAAACGAACCTCACGTAAAAACCGTAAAAAATAATTAAAACTTTTATGTACATGTTTTTGGAAAACAAGGCACAATCCATCAAAAGACAAATGAGTTAAAGGGCTAATTTAATAGAAATATATGATAATAATATCATGAGGTAAGGTTATAACTTAAGGCTATTCATTCAATCAGAAGTATTTTAATCCTTCAAATTCCCTTCAATCTTTTTTTAGGCGATTCTTTGAAATATTACATCGGAAACTACAGGAACAAACTGGTGTAACCGCAATGCATATGTTTTATTGGCAATATTTTGGATAATTGCTCATATACACTCACAAACAGTCGCATTCCCCATATCATATATCCAAAGTATGCATACCCCCACCACAAAACAAACGTGTTCATATTAGTAAACTTACCTTTGCTCTCTCAGTCAAAAGGATCTTAGCAAATTTACATCCCATCCCCGAGCCCCCGCCGGTTATCAACGCAACTTTGCCACTTAATTCCATCGCACAGCGCACGGAAATATTTGTATGTTAATCTAGATCATATCATTGTATAAGAGTTTTTTCCCCTTTTTTCAAATTAATTTTAATTGGAATACAACTTCACGAAATAACTTAAAGTTAAATATTAAACACAGACATGTTCTTTATATCGTGCATCCCTATTAGATGTTGTCTGCATGTCTTTTTGTACTAGAACTATTCGTTTTGTCAATGTTTTGTCGCATTTCCCACATCAAATATATCCCCAATACAAAGAAGCTCCTTTTAACTGATACACAACGGCTTCACGTTCATTGTTAGAATGTGATGCATTTATAAACGGAAATTTAACACTTAGAATTGCAGAGTTTGGAATAGTCTACAACTTGGGTTAAAACGTACTTCTCCAACTCAAATCAATTCTTTATAGCAGGTGGTTAATTTGCTTTAATAGCGAGGTTATTTGAAGAGTTTCTAACTATCTGTGTTTAATCAAACACACATGTTTGTATTAGACTGAGTATGTAGTTTATCTTATGAATGTTGTTTATATGAAACATTCTATCTTCTATTCGAATACCTCTTGAAGAAGGTCTGATTTAGGTTATCTATTATCTTAATACCAATCATGTCACTAATTCACATTTGATATAGCAGGCTTTTTTTGTCATTTCTTTAAACAAGTATAGCCAAAACTATTTCTTCTTATATTTAAAGAACAACATTGCGTTTAACACTATTTTCATTCATTATCAACTATCGTTATTTTATTTTAATTTCGAAAATAGTAAAATATAACGAACTTTCTACTAAGATCAAACTATTTTCACATATTCCAATATTATCCACCAGATATTTGCTGTTTCTAGTGTGATAAAGACAGCAATTGGTCTTGATATTGATATACAATCCAAGAAACCTGTGCTTGGCAAATCATTTTTCTCGGTAAAAGTAGAGCAACTATACTTATTCTAAGAAACCTTGATGGGAATAAGATTTCATATTGACAAAATATTTGATTTCTCATGACATGAATATGAATATTTGACTATTAAGTGTCAAAATAGAGCACATGCTACTCTTTTCTTTTCTACCCAATTTTTGCATAACAATTAATATTACCGGTAATTAGAAACTGCATACCTAATCATGCCTAGAGGCGTTAATACTTATGCGAAAAACTACAGGAACAAGCTCAGTAGCCAAAAGTTTAAACATAAACCCTGTTTAATGACACTGGGTAAACGCCAAAGACAATGAGCACAAAAACAAAAATCACAAACTAGAAACATGGAAACCCAGCACAAACAACACAGTGCATATATTCTATATAAAAAACTAAGTATGTTTATGAAGTTTACACTTCAAAATTGTTTCTCTAACATTCTTTTCATGTATACTTATACAAACATTACAATTTGGGCTGAACTAATGATGTCATTGGAGAGGCCGTTGAACAGCATCGTCAGCAGCCATGATACTCAATTCCGTTTACTTTATAAAAACCATGGACAACTGACTGAGAGCATCTGTTTTACTGAATATGCATGAGACAGGGGAGACAACTCTTCTTGCAATGAATTTGCTTCTCTGTAGTGTAAGTTATCTCCATGGCTGAGTGGTCTTCTAAGGGAAAGCATCTGGTACCTTGGGGAACTAATGAATCTGCCTCATTAATTATTCATGCCTACGAGATTACCGTAGCCGTGAATTGGGGGTATTAAACGATAGTTGAACAGTTGTTGCCATGTTTGTACGGAACGATTCTATAAGTAAAATTTTGAATAAAGCCTGTGAATTTATATAGTTCAAGAAAACTTATGAGACAGTATCTATTATACAATCTAAGTTAACGTGATGCGTATTCAATGATTCTATTCACCATTGTACGCATTATCATACACAATTCACTGCTAACTATTTGAAAAAAAACAACAACTGAAATTTGATGATTATAAATATTATTATTACCTTTTAAGTTTTCTTAGTCTGCCTATTATGATATCATTGCTTGTATGGATATTATAATGTATTAAAATTTGTTTTTTAAAAGTGTGTGCTAAATATTGAACGTTGAATCATAGAGCCCTGTACACCGCGTGCCTAAAATGGGGCTTTCAGCCGCAATACTTTGCCAGAGGTATTTTCACCGATCGCACCTCTTTCATTACCAGTTCAACACGAATGCTCCATAAATTTATTACAAATACTCGAGGTTCTTTTACAGGTTCGTTATGAATAGTGTGCATATAGCGAAGGTATTCGTAAATTATTTGGCTACTGGGCATGTCAAAGTAAGTTCTGTTGTATTATGCAGCAAACCGTCCCCCCCTTTACGAAAGGTTTACCTGTCTGGTTAAATGTAAGAACTAACCTTTCACAATTTTCCAGAGAAGTCTGGGCAAACTCTTGCCCAACTGAAATGGCGTCGGTAGTGACCAGCTTAACTTTACGACTTAATCCCATCATTTTTATTTTCCTAGCAAATAATTCATTTTCTTAATATTTCCAAACACCAAGTTTTAATTCAACTGTGTTTACATACTTCAAATAATTTAAATTGTTACTTGTCATCCAATGTTGACTCTTTAACAAACACTTTCTTTTCATTGACTCTTTTAAGAGCTTCACATTGCTAGAATGAAGTTACTTCAGCAATGGTCATTGGAGATCTACATGGTCATAATAAGTCTAGATATAATATTTAGTTGAATCTGACATTGTTTATATAACTGAAGTTACCTTTGCTTTGTCAAAAAATGTTAAAAGATTTCATTTTTTTAAGTTTAAAAGGTGGGATTATAATGGAATGATATAGTTTCCATTTTATCTCTTCATGAAATTCAAACCTTCTAATAAGCTTTCTTCCCGGTGGTAGTTACGACATATTTCACATAAACAGAAAAGCTGTGTGCAATGAAATGTTAAGTATTACTTGAAAAGTATAACATTAATATTTGCCACTTATGCAAGTAGAACTTAGAAATACAAAAAGTTAAATGCCAATTATATTTTAATAGGGTGCTATATTCGCCATGTGAATCAAATAGAATACTGGAATAAGCCTAGTATTTAGCAAAATATATTCCAAAACTAAAATCTGATATTATTCCGAATTTCTCAGTTTCGTTACACGATGTTACATTGCTTGTCAACCAGATAACGAAACTTATGCTGTTATAGAGATTTAGTCATAATCTTGGTACACATACTACAGAACTACCCCAATCACGTGAACCTTTGATTTACTGAGCAATTTAAATGGATTTTCGATTAAAATTTTTATTTTCATTTTTTTTTACTTTTTCGAAAATCACGATTCATTTATTTGCTTTAATTAATTTCATTTTGTAGTTTGAATTAAAATCCAAAATACTACTCAGAAATAATGACTTTAAAAGGGCAACATTTCCCTTGTCACGCGATTGTCATGGTGACACCGATGAAAGTTCCAATTGGACATAAGATGCACACCAAACGTTACTGCAATATGGCGATACGTAAGGACCAAGCTGACCAAAAACATACATGACATTTTATGAACACAGTCTTTCGTCCAGTATCCAAACAAATATAACAGAAATCAAAGCACGTTATCATTCGTTGAGCAGTAAATTAAAGTCTTAAGTGAAACCGTCTTGGAAATCAGTTCAGGATTGAAAGGTTTAAAGAAAAAAAACTAGTATAATAATAAATTATAAGAGCACTTAACAATAAGAGGTAAATAATGTGGTTCAGTTGTAGGGATGAAAACCTTGATAATGCACTTTATGGCTTCACGTACCAACATATTTAAATAGCTTATAAAGCACTTTTCAACGATGACCTTTTGCCATCCATTTTAAAATCTAACAAATGTTGCCACCTAATATTTAACTACATTTTCAGGTTTCATGAACATCTTAAATTTATTTAAAACAGCTGAATACCTCTTTAAAAATGTTTTCTTTCATATATCAAAGTGTCTATTATCAGCGGTAATTGGCATATCAATGCAATGCGACAAGGTATGAACATGATTAATGACTATGTCATAGAACATGATATTGTTTAAAACGATGATTCTCAAATATACTGTACAACAATTATTCATTAATGAGACATTTGAATAAAAAGGCTCTTACACTTGACCTATTATTTTCATGTTCGTCTACTGAATATCAAAGTGTCTATGACAATGGTGCGAAAAAAGTCCAAAATTCATTAATTTATGTTGAACTGCTTGAAAGGTCTATGCAAGTGTTTTCTTTCGTATCAAGAGTCAGTCATTAATGTAATATGACCAGGTGTGATGCTGGCTTATACTTTCAATTTTATTATTTTTGAAAAATGATAGGACGAGTTTAAGGTTATGTGCATACAAACTAGTCGTAACGATCAGTGAACTCGTTTTCAAGTGAACTCGTGTTTCACTAACCACTCAAAGGCGAAACTCCTATTATTATAAGTATTATTGATTAAAAAGGTAAGACATTTTCTCACATGAATTTTAGGTATGAGCATTATCTAGAAGACGAAAGCTTTTACAATAATAATAGAAGCAAATGTAAGTATATTGGTTGTAGTTATAACTAGCTCAGCGAAAAGGAAAACCTTTCAGGTGATTACCTAGTATAAATTAGATTTTATTACATTGATATTTGACACATTATGCTGGATATGTTAGGCTATAATTACCATTTTCACCAAACAAAGGAATAAGCCGAATACTTAGCGAAACGATTTAAATCAGATTTATTTCTCAGTTTCGCTACACGATGTTACATTGTTTCACAGCGTTATAATGAAGGTAATGCTGTGATGTGATTTTAATGATATTGCTTGGCACAGATACCGTCAAAGTATCTGCTAAAAGCGTTTGCCCATAATTTATGGCATACTATTTCGATTTAGAGTTTTATTTTTGTTATTTTTTAAAATCCACTTTACATTTGTTTATAACAACCTTTTGGCTTCTAATATAAATGAGGAAAACACAAACAGCTGGAGGAATGACTTAACACATTGATTGTTAATGTTCCCATTGCCACGTGATTTTATGTAGACAGGGATTTTTCAAATATTCATGAATAGAGAACGTAAAAAACAAATGACGATGTGTGTTGACATCAAATCAGTGGCAATGTTTCTTCCAGCAATTGAACAAATAGGACCCAAATCAAACATAACTTATTAGCCTATCAAAATGTTTTGGTTTTGATCCTCATACAATACATTATGTATTGGTTTCAGTCCATGAAGCGTGACTAATATCACAGTAATTTGATAGGTATGAACTCCAGCTTTGGTATCATATGACCTGAAATACATTTAGTGACATTTAACCTAAAAATATTAATTCTTTCTTCAGAATTATCAAAAAGGTCACTTGTTTTAACGATTTTGCATAAAATAAATATGCATTACTGCAGGTTGAAGATGTCAGAAAATCTCGAAAGGCCTTAATAGCTCAATTTTCGATTTGATCGAAGTGTTGAGTACAAAAAAGCATAGCAAGAAAAGTACTGAAACGAAAAGGTGCAACAAAACATGCATAGTTGTTTTATGCTAGATCGTTGGCAGAAGTGACCGATCAAATAAATCTGAAGGAAAAACAAATAAGGTAAATTTCACTAAATGTATTTCAGGCCATATATATATGCCATTAAAGCTTAAGTTCATTTCTATCATAGGACTGTGACTTATATAAGGTTTTAGCTGTCT
The DNA here is from genome assembly GCF_026914265.1 of Mya arenaria. NCBI lineage: Eukaryota > Metazoa > Mollusca > Bivalvia > Myida > Myidae > Mya > Mya arenaria. Next base: position 20,219,721 of record NC_069129.1, on the reverse strand, counting down.
ATATATTTGATAAATAATACCGAATATCTAACATTGAAACATACTGTGCAATACAATTGGACAAAACTCAATATTATCAGAATGCCGCTTGGCAATATTTCTGCACATATATGTCGCAACGCAGAAGTAACAACACTTAACTGGCATGGTGTAAATGTGCATGCTCGTATACAGCAAGTATTCTCCAACGTTAGCTTGATGTTATCTATTACTTAACCCTATTAATAATGCAACTGAATATTTAATATGTGCGATTCAAAATCCAAAATTTACTATTTTATGTGTAATTACTTGACAGCAATTTATTTAATCATATAATTTAATTATTAAATGACAAAGTACAGCCAAGATATCAATGCAATATGACACATTCGAGTTGATTATAATGACGCCTGCTCCTCACTGTGCATGCTTTCAACACGACCATATTTGATAAACGAACCTTACGTAAAGAAACTGTTATGTACATGTTGGAAGACAAAGCACAATCCGTAAAATAGGCATATTAGTTCAAAGGCATTTATTAGAAATATATGATAATAATATCTTAAGGTATGGTTATAACCTAAGGCTATTCATCGAATCAAAAGTATTTTGGTCCTTCGGTCGCCTTCAATGTTTATTGAGGCGATTCTTTGAAATATTACATCGAAATCTGCAGGAACAAGCCGACAACACAGTAGCAAACCCAGCAGTTAACTCGCACACGCCCAATGTATTTGTTTTATTGGCAATTATGTGGATAAATGCTTAGTTAAATTTACAAAGAGTCGCATTAACCACATTATATATCCACAGTATGTACACTTTCATCACAATTCAAACGTGTTTCTATTAGTTAAACTTACCTTTGCTCTCTCAGTCAGAAGGATCTTAGCAAATTCACATCCCATCCCCGAGGCCCCGCCGGTTATCAACGCAACTTTACCACTTAATTCCATCGTCCAATGCACGAAAAATAATCGTATGCTTATCTAGATTAAGTCATTGTATAAGTGTTTTGTTTTGGGTTTACTCCTTTTTTCAAATTTATTTTCATCCAAATACAACTTCACGAAATAACTTTAAGTTAAATATTAGACACAGACACGCCTTTGTATCAATCGTAAACACCTATTTTATTTAATGCATGTCTTTTTGTCCATAAACTATTCGTTTAGTCAATGTTTGGGGTCGCAATTCCCACATCAAATATATCCTCAATACAAGAATCTATTTTCAACAGATAAACGACGGCTTCACGTTCATTGTTAGAATGTGATGCATTTATAGATATAAATTTGACAATTAGAATTGCAGAGTTTGGAATAGTCTACAACTTGGGTTAAAACGTACGTCTCCAACTCCAATCAATTCTTTATAGAAGGTGGTTAATTTGCTTTAATAGCGAGGTTATTTGAAGAGTTTCTATCTGTCTGTGCTTAATCAAACACACATGTTTGTATGAGCCTGAGTATGTAGTTTATCTTATGAATGTTGTTTATATGAAACATTCTATCTTCTATTCGAATACTTGAAGAAGGTCTGATTTAGGTTATCTATTAACTTAATATCAACCATGTCACTGATTAAGCTAACATTTGATGTAGCAGGATTTCTTTGTCATTTTTTTAAACATGTTAAGTATAGTCCAAATATTTTTTTCTTATTTTTAACGAACAACAGCGCATTTATCATTATATTTATTCATAATCAACTATCGTTATTCATTTTTTATTCAGGAAAATAGTCGAATATATAAGATATATTGCAAGAACTCCATTAAATACACACATTCTTTACAATTTGATCCTACTAAATTCAAACGTAGACTACTTTCACATATTCCAATATTATCCACCAGGTATTTGCTGTTCCTAGTGTAATTTAGAAAGCAATTGGTCTTGATATTAATATAATATCTAAGATATCTAAGAAACCTGCTCTTGGAAAATCATTTTTCTTGGTAAAAGTAGAGCAACTATACATATTCTAAGAAACCTTGATGGTAATTAGATATCATATTGATAAAACATTTAATTTCTGACATGAATCAGAATATTTGACTATTAAGTGTCAAAATAGAGCACATAATACCCTTTCATTTTCTACCCAAATTTTGCAATAATCGTCTAGCCTGTGAATTTATATAGATGTTTTACTACAGTATCTACCATATTATACACTCTAGGTTTACGTGGTACGTATTTAAAGGATTCTATTCCCCATTGAACGCATTATTGTAAACAATTCAATGCTTACTATTACAAAAAAACAACAAACTAAAATATGTTTATCACAACTGATTATTTCTTTTCAGTTTCATTGGTTTACCTTTTATGGTGTCGTTGCTTATATGGATATTATGTTTTAAAATTTTGTTTCAGTTTTCTAAATGAATGTGCTAGATATTGAACGTTGAATCATAGAGCATTGAGCACCGCGTGCCTCAAATGGGACTTTCAGCCGAAATACTTTCCCAGAGGTATTTTCACCGATAACACCTTTTTCTTTACCAGTTCAACACGAATGTTCCATAAATTCATTACATATTCTCGACGTTCTTTACATGTTAGTTTTGAATAGTGTGCATATAACGAAGGTATTCGTTAATAAATTTGGCTACTGGGCGTGTCAATGTAAGTTATGTTGTATTATGTTCTATGTCTTTGGCGTTTACCCAGTGCCATTAAACCGGGTTTACGTTTAAACTTTTTGCTACTGAGCTAGTTTCTGTAGCTTTTCGCATACATATTTATGCAGCAAACCGCTCCTCCCGTTTACGAAATGTTTACCTGTCGTGTTAAATGTAACACCTACCCTTTCACATTTATTTTCCTAGCAAATAATTGATATAATTCCCATTTTTTAATATTTCCAAACACTTGACCAAGTTTTAAATCAACTGTGTTTACATTCTTCAAATCCTTTAAATTGTTAACTTGTCATTCAATGTTGACTTTTTAGCAAACACCCTCTTTTCATTGACTCTTTTTTAAGTTTTAGAGCTTCACATTGCTAGAATGAAGTCATTTCAGCAATGGTCATTTGAGATCAACAAAATAAGTCTAGTTATAATTTAAGTTAAAACTTACATTGTTGATATAATTGAAGTTATCTTTGATTTGTCAAAAAAAAATCATTTCTTTAAGTTTTAAAGGTGGGATTATCATGGAATGATATAGTTTCCATTTTATTACTTAATGAAATTCAAACCTTCTAATAAGCTTTCCTCCTGGTGGTACTTATAATATATTTCACATTAACACAAGAGCTATGTGCAATGAAATGTTAAGTATTACTTGAAAAGTATAACATTTATATTTGCCACTTATGCAAGTGGAACTTAGGAATATAATAAGTTAAATACCAATTATATTTTAAATGGCTGCTATATTCGCTATGTGAATCAAATAGAATACTGGAAGAAGCCTAGTATTTAGCAAAATATATACCAATATCAAAATTGCTATGACAATAGTGCGATAAAATCCAGAATTCATTAATTTATGTTTAACTGCTTGAGAGGTCTTTGCAAATGTTTTCTTTCGTATATAGTAATCTGTTATTAATGTAATATGACAAGGCTTGATACTGGCTTATATTTTCAAAACAAATGATGGGAAGAGTTTTAGGTTTTGTGCATATAACCTAGTTTTACCCTCGGTGTACTCGTTTTCAAGTGAACTCGTGTTATACTGACCGCTCCAGGGCGAAAATCCTATTATTTGTTGGTCAAGCTATTTGATGGGCTTGTGGTCTTATTGTGGTGTTTGTACGTTTGTTGTTGTTTGAGCCCATATCCTGCGCCTATTTTTAGAACGAACCTTAAATTATAACATTATCTGAAACAACTTAAAAGGATTTTGTGAATGACATTTAATAATAATATGTTATTAAGTTTGGAAAAGCTTACAACTTTTGTATAAAGCATACTTCTCCAACTAAATTCATTAAACTATAGCTGAAGATTTACTTTCTTTTTCTGCTTAATTAAACACACACGTTTTGTTTAAGAATTAGTAAGTAGTCTCTCTTATGTTTATTTTAAATATAACATTTCTTCTGTTCAAAAACATGAAAGAGTTCTGATTTTGGTTAAGTATTTACTGACTATTTTTAAAAGCGAAACAACTTTTTTTCTGCTCAAATAAACACACACGTTTTGTATAAGAATAAGTAACTAGTTTCTCTTATGTTTATTTTAGATATAACATTTCTTCTGTTCAAATACATGAAAGAGGTCTGATTTTGGTAAAGCATTTACTCACTTTTTTAAATCATCAATCATTCCATTGTTTGCGTTAACTATTGATGTCGCCTACATTGGTTGTTATCCGTTCCAATGTTTCCAGTTTCTTCAGAAATATGTCCTATTTTTATATAAAAAGCGATATGAAACTGAGCGTATGTATAAAGTACAAATCAGTTCAAGTTGTTGCCGAGATTAATTTTTTTCAAGTATCTCTAAATTTTGAGTGTCTACAGAAAAAGTAGAAAAGGCAAGTTTATACTGAACGTTACAGAGACAAGCCCAATAATCAAGCTCCACAGTGAGATCTAACTTTCTGTACCTGCCAGCCGTGTTGTCTACTAAATTTTATCAATGGCGATATTGCGATAAGTGTTTTATGCTTCTTGTTTGTAGCGTTGTGTCTCTTGTTTGCTTTCTGTTGATCCTTGATCCTCTGAACAAAGTCTTCATACTGGTCTTGTCCTTATATCTTTCATTACACCTACCCATTTCCTTTCCCATATCCTACAGTGAAAATACAGCACGCCGTATTTAAAATTACATATAGCTACTGTTGTTTACCAAACCCATATCAGCATAGTAGCATGTATTGAGTGCAACCATTTACAGACCGATGTAATTAAAGCCTTTTTAACATTAGTTTTCAGAAACGTATTATATCTCCGAAATATAAGATTGAAAAAAATCTGATTTGTCTTTAGATTGATGAAAATGCAATAAACTATTAATGTCATTGATTTATGACGTCAAGTCCGATATGGTTATTCCGGGAAATGTCGTGTAAAATCTAGGTGCAGTTTCGTTAGTTTAAACTTAGAGCGGTGCGTTTATATATGGAAATATTCAAAGGAGACTTATAATGAAAAAGACCCACATTTATCATTCAAAATAGCAAAGGGTTTCTCTCCTTAACGAAGGGTATTCATGTTTCATGTTCATCATAATATAAAGTAAATATTAATTGTGTGACCCTCATTAATTTCACACATTTGCCAGGAGTGTTTTGGTAAACCCTCGCCCCATTTCTGAGGCTCCGCCAGTATTAAGTGCAACTTTACAACCTAAGTTCAGCTTTAAATATTTTAACACATGGTCAGCATACACCTTAATTTTAATTTCGCCAAATGCTTGACTGATTCACATCAGCTGAGTTTATATTAATTCTTATCATTGGAACTTTAGTATTTTTATTCGATAGTATGTTTTGAACTATATATCAAGACTATCTTTCAATAGTTTTGACCTATAAATCAAGACTGTCTTTCCATACCTATAAAGGTATGTTTAGTTGCTTCACATTGTTAGAATGCAGTGACTTTATCAGTAGCCATTTGAGATCAACACGGTCAAAGTAAACTTAAATATCCATCAATTTGACATTGTTGAAGTAAGTTGATTAATCACCTGCTTTTGTCAAATTGTTGAGAACCTTTTCTTAAAGCTTACATGGTATTCATGTATGGTAGCTCATGATTCATCAGATTCAGATAGCGCATCAAGAGATCATATAGTATTAATGATCGCGAAAAAGATGGCCATGGCTAGCTGAGCATACAATGGAAAAATAATACCCAAAAAACATCATACAAATGTCTTACGTTGATAACCGTTCCTTAATTGTGCATGCATTTAATACAAATGTATAATATATGTATAGTATTGAGTAACAAGATTATACTTATAGCACTTTATAAACAAGGCATTTTAGGTATAAGGCTCTTTAAAAGTAAATACCACTGTCATACTATATGACAATAAAGGCTATTTATCCTTTTAAACATGTTTTTGGTACTTCAAACCTCTAAAAACTTCATTTTTGAGATTCTTTGAAACAACACCACGCAAACTATAACGTCTTCAAAGACGAACCAAATATACAGGGTCAGTCTCAAAAGTATTTTGGTCATTTGAAATATTCTTTAGTTTTACTAACAAACAGTAGCATTTTCCACATCAAATTTACCCCGTCTCTCTCCTGCCAAACTATAAACGTCTTTAGATTAGATTAAACTAACCTTTGCTCCCTCTGCAAGAAGGGCCTTAGCAAATCCAAATCCCATACCTGAGGCCCCGCCAGTTACCAACACACTTCTACCATGTAACTCCATTTTCTGCGCACGATATAAAACCATATATATAATCCAGAGTTTCTTAAATAAATTATATAAATTTAAAAGTCTTTAATTTTGTTAAGTTCATTTTCTCTCTTTTTCAAAAGTTCATTTCTTTCAAATACAACTTCACGCATCCACCTTTACGTTTTTATCAAGCTGAAAAATAAACACCGATACGCATTAGTTAAAAAAGAAACCCATAATTAAATGTCAAATTTTCTTTTCTTGATGTTTACTCAGATGCATTCCCCTTTGATCCTTTTACTATTCGTATTCCAAATATGGTCGCCTTTGACCTTTAAATCAGAAACTTCTTTACAGATAAACAGCGGCTTCACGTTCAATGTTAAAATGTAATGAATTTATAATTGGATATTTGACACTAAGAACTACAAAAGGTTTGGAATAGTTTACAACTTTGGTCGAAATAAACTCCCCATCTCAACTCACTTCGCTGTAGCAGATGGTGAATTTGCTTTTAAATGCGAGATAATTTGAAAGGTAGCTTTCTGTTTGTGCAACAAAAATACTCGGTACATTGTATCTCAGGTATTTACATTTTAGATATAGCATTATCATTACGCACATACTTTTCAACGATTGCCCAATTAGGCTCAAAAATATTTACCTACTCTTGTAAATCACCATCAATCATTCTATTGTTTACGTAAACTAATAAAGGAGCATATATTTTTTCTACGTTTTGAGTATCGACATAAATATTTTCTACTAATTCTCATAGAACAAGTGCTTTATTAATAAACGTAATGATGATGTATTAATTTTTACAAGTTGATGTAATTCATATGACGATACACAATAATTCGAAGATTCGTCATATATACAATTGAAACAACTTCGTGCCGACATCTGATATTCCTAATGTTGTTAAGATAACATTTTTCTACTGGAACGTAATTGATATACACTCTTAGGAATCTGTTCTGATAAAATTGTATTAGTGGGTAAAAGTTAAGCTGCCCTCTTTATTCTAACAGAGATGATGAACTGGGTTAAGATACAATCTTGATTAAATCTTCAATTTCTCATCTACGTTTGGTACATATTCATATATATGAAAACCAGGAAGGTTGACGTGCGTATTAATTTTATGACTTATTGTTTCCTGTTCGACCGGAGCCAATGAATATACGTCTTAATTTGGTCGTCCGTTGTTGTTGTTTTGTGACGTTGTGTGTCTCTAATTTAGTATATGGTAGGCCTTAAGCACTGCTCTTGACAGGGTCGTCATTAACTTTTCACTACCTGTCTTGTCCATGCAATTTCTTTTGTATCATTTCAGCTTCTTCTATACTTCCAGACTCGATAATTAACTGCCTACTTTTAAAACAAATGCTGGCGTCGCCATTTTATAACCAACATTATTCAATATTGTCTTGGAATGGTCAGTGAGAGTATTTTAGAAAGGTTTAACCGTTTTTAAAAAGAACAAATTTAATGTGTATGCTGTGCTTCAAAATAACATGTCAAGGTTTCTCAGAAGTGTGGTAAAATATCTGCAGGAAGGTAGAATTTATGGTAAAATTTACATAAGGAAGTTAAAACATACATAAAATCCCCTTAAAACACCTTTTTTCAAAATTGCAAACACAATTGTGACACCTTATGTTTAGTTTTGAATAGTGTAAAACAGCCAAATAGTGTATTGAGGTCATTCAAATTCATGTAATAACGAATGCAAGAAGCAGACTATTACTTTGTCACTGGACACAAAGATTAAAACAACCAAACAACTAGCATGCCGTCCAGTCTTCCATATCTACCAAAGTAGTTACAGATTTAAATACGTTTAAACATTGTAGGTCAATGGCATGATATTCAAGCAAAACAAGCAAGCTATACCCCATCTCTTAAATCCGATTATAACCAAGCGAAAAGGACCAAACATATTTGAACACAAGATAATTAAGATATCACATAGTTATATTAAAATCAATTTACAAATGTATATACTAATACATAAAGCTATTGAAAAATGATAAGACTAGAACATGTTGGAGGAAAGGCTCAAATTTACTCAGAAACAATTCTCTGTTTCCTCCTATCAAACAGATACCTGAGTTCTGTCAATGTGTTTGGCCGTTTATCAAAACACATACACCTGGCAAACATTTAGAAACTTAGAGAAAATTAGTGATTGATAATTCGAAGAGATAAAATGAAAACATTGTTTAATAACATAAACATGAAACTTGTTCTTCAACAGTGTTTCGTAAACAAATGTTAAACATTTCGTGTTGAAGTTGTGGAGGAAGTTATTTGGAGAGTGGCGAAATTATCTAATATAAACTAATGTTCAGTACAAAATTGATTCCTGGAAACGCAAAATAACAAAAGCGCAGAATGGCGGTTCGATATAAGCTCTTCGGCATGATTGTGAGATTCGATCCATAATATACCTAAAACCAAATATTCCTGCAATATTCATGTAATCAAATAAGCATATATCATCAAGGGGTCAAAATTTTCTGAATGTGTAAAATTCATATTTCAAGTTTAGGTCACCCTCATTCAAGAGTAGCGTTTACAAGAGTTCAGTTTACGGGTAAACATCCACTCGTCAAAGGGCCGTGATTAAAGAAAGTAACATCACTAAAATATACGTTAGGAAGACTAATCTTAAATGAATATATTTGACTCAAAACTACTTCATGTTGTAATTTTTAACAGTTTAATGGATACTATTGGTATCATATTTGTAAGGTTTAAAACTGTGTCACCACAAATACGAATCGACGAAAACAGTAAAGTACTGCCCTCATAATATACAAACGAAACAAACACTGATTCAGAAATCCTTATAGTTTTATTTAAAAGAGAAATACTCAAAAAGACTTATTTATACTGGTGTTTTAAACTTTGACATACGGAGGTAAAACATGTATATGTATATGAAGTCACTTGTTATGCCAGCTTTCAAAACCTGAAGAGTAAGGAATATAGTCATGTGTTTTCATTATCAGCTAAGTGTAAAATGCTTAATAGTTGTTTAAATGTTGTAGCTGTTGGTTTGAGTGACCATTATGCACACATACAAACAAACAAACATATTCAATCAATATTTGACATTATAAATAATATTCACAGAGAAGTTAATATGATTTTTTCATTCACGTATTGAGTATGACGTCACAAATGCGTTCTGAATTTCTCCAAAGCTACACTATGAAAACATTGATAGTGCAATTTGTTTTAAGTTGTATATATATAAGGGTACGAGTAACGAATACACGAAGCTGTAATTCATAAATGTTGGTATACTTTAAAGTTAATTTCCCAATAGCTAAAACATTTTAACAGCTAATTCAATAATGATAGTAAACAAAAGCTGTTATTTACGACTGTTCTGTTAAAATTCAGCTATATCTGTAAAATAAATAAAAAATATTACACATGCATAATGGCAGTTACATATATTCAATACGAGTGGGACACTTGTAAAGTACAACTAAATCTAAAAATATACCGCTGCTCATGTAGCAATGTTTTGCATCACACGATTGTTAAATGTACACATATTAGCCACTTGGTATCCAATTGTATAAAACATAATACTCGCTAACAATGGATTTTACCAAATGTTATAATTTATAAATCAAAACACTGAAAGTGCCTACCGGTTTGTGAGGATTGCAAAAATTATAAAAATGGATTAAATAAGTATTAATATCAAAGACTAAAGGACTTGCAATGTCAACCTTTATAGCTGGAATGAGTATGTTTAAACTGTCATTTCACGGTGAGATACATGCATGTTTCTCTTCTAATGTTTTATTGGTAATTTTATCGTGTAATTCGACCATTTTGATATTTAATGCTGTTCTCAAAGAAATGTGGTAAAATCTTATTAATTTTGACCATTTGAACTACTCATGAAGAATGATATGTAACTCAAAGCCTAGTCGGTTTTACCTTAAGCATGGAGGTAAGTCCTCTAAGCACAACTATCATTTAATCCGACCATTTTGAAATTTAAAATTGGTCACAAACAAATGTGGTAAAATATAATTAATTTGACCAACCGATTTGGTCGCTACATTGAACCACACCTGAAAAATGATATTGTGTCTAATAGCCTAATCGGGTTTACATTATGCATTGGGATTAGATAAAGACTCCTGAGCACAATACCATCATTTTGGGGGGCATAAACTCTTTTTTGCAACAAATGCCAATCTTATTTGGGTCATTCCGAAAGGTATGTAAGCAAGAGCATTTTATTCATTGTATATCGTTCGGTATCAACCCGCTCGATTTTCTTTAGTCCGAAACCAACACAGTGTTCATCCCCTATTTACTGATCTCGCTAGACGAGGAGAGAAAATTTATCATATGGAAGTAACAGATATATTTTTTTTATACATTGCAGGGGAGCATTTTTTTATTTTTTTTTCTTACAGATTTGGCACGAATATTTGCGTCATTATTGTTTATACATCATGTACAGCTAGACCACTATATTGGATTCCGGGTTTCTTAGCACCCGCAAAATGATTCTTTTTCTTGTAGTGACTAGGACGAAAAAAGTCGCTGCAACCTCTTCGACGCTAAAATGCAATAACAAAAAGGAGTTTGTAATTATACGAAAACCATAGATTATATCGGAAATTTGCACAATTTACTAACTTCAACATTTTTCATGAGACCAACAACACAAATCGTTGCACGTATGATATAACATGAACTCTTCAGTGAATATGTTATAACACGGAAACGACCACCGATATTGGCTTATATGCTCCACAAATACCTTCACCTGGTCTGAATACATTTAAAACTAGTCCGACATGATGTTACCAAATTTTTTAAAACGGACCCTTTACTCATAAAACTGTATGCAAAATCAGCCGCTGCCATCACCTCATAACACCGATATGCTCTACAAATGCCGTCCTCGACGTCTGGTCTGAACCGGAAGTCTGCGAGGGGTTACCGGAAGCTATGTGTCCACGAATGCGGGTCACACAATATTTAGACTGATACCGGACTTTTGAACATCGGGTGATATAAAAAACACGATCATTAATCAGATATAAATAAAAAATAAGAGAACGAGTCATCATTTTCTTTCTATTTGCCTTCACGCCATACTGGCCATGTTGATGATGACACAGCCGCTGCCACCTTCCGCCGCACTCATATTTCTTTGCGAGTCGTGTGCCCCGTAACGTGTCATTTTATACGCAAATATAGAATTGCTTAAATGACTAAAATAGAATGTAAAAGTGGTATTCAAATAGTGTTCCAAATCATTGATACACATGCTAACGCTGAAAAAATTCGTTTTTTTTTTGAAAAGAAGAGTTGTTTTCTTCTTTTTTGTTATAGATATAACCTTGTTGGCGTTCTAATTCTTAAAAAGAATTCATGAGGGCAATGAACCTAAGCCAAACAAGAAGTCCAATGTTCATAAAAATAGCATAAACATTGATTAAGTTGAGAATATTCAGGCAATTATATTGTCATCTTTAAATAGTGTAGTCAATGGACATAATAATTAAATTCCACAACTCGAACAGTCATTCAAAACTACTTGTTGTCCATATAAAAGTTGACCTTCTGTTTGCTAATATGTTTTAGGAACTGGAATAACCAGGTTGATGCAAATAATTGCTCTCCACTTGTCTGTTTCCCCACCGACGCCCACATTGTTTACCACACTATCAGGGCTACCAAACACCTCTTGCGTAGGTCGAAAAGATTCTACAATAAAGTGTATACAATTGCTTTTATATTAATTCAATATCGGTTTTAAGCACCATTGTTATTCCCACATATACACCGAAATGCACCTGGAGTAGAAGGACAATTACGACAATAGTATTATCTCCTCAATTATTTCCGAACACCCTTTTTAATATGTATTCTCAAAAGTATCCGGTTCTGTGTTTCCTATCTACCTACAGCACCAAGCTCATGTAAAGTACACTAAAAAGCAAATTCTTATTTCGCTGTTTTATGTGAATGAGATGTCAAGTGTAGGTCATAAAACTCTAGTGATTCCTGTGTCTTTGCCAATTCAATTCATTTCATCCCGATGTGACTGTCTATAAGCCGTTTAATAACTGTTGTTAAATTAGTTCTGAGTTTTATTCTTATTCAAAGCAATATTTTGATTTTTAAAGTGACGCTCTTATTCAAAATCAATACAAACACATGTTTAACAAACATCAATTTTGACTGATAAACCTTGAACTACTACCTACTTGAAATAATGCATTTATGGAAACAATTAATTACTGATAACAAGATTGTAACCGTGTATTCAATATCACAAAGCGCAAAAAATATTAAATGATTGGTGAATGCTAAAAGATTTACTGTGATCTACTTTAGCCTCATAAGGTAGAAGAAATACCGTGTTTTATGGTCATTTCTTTCAAATTAAACTCGATAACCTTTATAAGAACTATTGCTTTCGACATTCGTTCATCCTTTTTGGAATAATAAAACAATATTATTAATTGTGGTAAATGTTATCTGGGAGTAAGAGTGCATCTTTAATTGTATGCACCAATTTCAAAAAGAAACTACATTCGATTAAACAATAAACGTTGATTTTTTACCTAAAGATCACTATTAATTAAGCTTTCGGGGCGTGAAAAAACAAAAGACCGACTAAAGATGATTGGTTTGGAAAGGCCAAATATTATTGTTTCCAAAGTTCATGTTTGATTCAGTTTTGAGGAACAATCTTTTAGGAGTAAAACATACATCCTTTAAGACATGTTAAGGGAATATAAGGAGCTGACCAAATTGTACGAAAAAAAATGATCTGAATTCGGATCAGGAAGCATTTGCTTTAAATATCGTCGACAATATAACATAAATACTTCTGCGTTCAAAAGCCCCAGATTACCCAATGAACTATCTATTGTTGTTTTTGATGATATCGTTAAAAAAGAAAGATAATCAATAGGAAAAAAGATAAAAAGAGGATTCGATTCATTTCCAAGAAACAATAATGCAATTATCTTTCATAAGATAGCTCCAATTATCACAAAGCCACCGAAACATATTCACATTGAATAAAAACATTTTCAAAACAATGCAAATGCTTTTTGATTGAAAATCTGATAAAATCTTATTTTGTAAAATTTGCTCAACACTTAAGTACACTTACATATGTATTGTGCTTGCTTACTATGGAACCTTCAAACTAAATAAAAAATGAAATATTAAAACATTTTATGTTTTCGTCCATCGAACGACTTTTGCACTGTGGAAGGCACTTCAGGTAAACGGCCTCAAACTATGCTACAATGCTACGATGCGGATTATAAACCACCGACTGTTGTTGTTGTTGTTGTTTTTAAATCAATTTAAGATGTCATCCTTTTTCTTAAATATTAAAGTGTGGGCTTTCAACAACGTGTTAGATCATTTAAAAATAAGCATTCATAAACCTAGTGTAAAAACAATAATTTTGACGATTTCTTTATAAGGCCAAAAGAAAATAAAATTGTTTGGTTCGGGTCACCCGATCCTACCTAGAAAATACCGCCGACCCTACTGTTTTTTTTGGTGGGGATTGCAAAAAATATTTGTGTCCGGTACGGAGCTGTTTGGTTCTCTATGGGCGTTATGCTCGGCTCGTCGCAAAAAAAAATGAATTGCGCGAATCGCTATACAACAACATATGGCGACCAAATCCGCCGTCATAAACATCGTAAAGACGGCTTGCGGTCGCCATACCATTCCAGAACGTCGGGAGTTTAAGCTCATAACACCCAAGATGAGTTTTGAAGACGTAGAGATAATGTTTTTGTGCGAGTCGGGGTTTATATCGGACATGTCAACATCCGACATGGGGCCATGGACCCGTTTGAATGAAGAACAGCTGTAGGACATTCCTGTCGTTCAGTTAACCGGGAAATTCTTCGGCTTTTGGTTCTTTAGAGTAAGGTATATACAATGAAACAAAATGTTTCTGGTTAATAGTATACAATGTAAGTTTTCCCAAACATAAGATTAACTTAACTTAGAGAATGGTATAAATATGTTTTTTTTAAATGCTGACACAGGTCAATATTGTCACATAAATTAATTATTAGTATAGTTTGCTTTCGGAAGGTATGTTACGAATGACAATGAAACTCGGCTAGCTTACCTGGGAGAGCGCCGGTCAATCAATTTAAGGGTTTGTTTATCTGGAAAAGCATAGTTACCGAATGTTAATATAACTGAAATACTGTTGAAAAAGGACAAACACAAGGCAATCAAACCTGTACCAAACTAAAATCCAAAAACCAAAAAAAAAAAAAAAAAAAAATCCCTACCTACGCTACCTATTTTTTTGGGGCCATATTACCCTAATCACACAAAAAAAATTATGCCTAAGTATAAATAAGTGCAAAACATTTTTATTGTGCTATGTTTTGCAGCTAAACTCGAAGCTTCTGATTTGCCTTTAAAGCATGTTGCAATAAATGTTTCGATACGTATGCTGAAGTTTACGATCTGAACTTAAAATATTGTGGAGAAGGAGACATTAAAGATAAACAAAATGCAACAATCTCTTTCGCCTGTCTTAAAATGATCAAGTTTTAGGTTTTGACAGACGCGTCCTGGTTACGCAGATACTCCAGATCTATCAACGCGAAACGAAAGCGTCTGACTGAAGATATTCCTAATTGAATATGTCATTTTCCGCGATTTTTATGAGAATAATTTTCTTGAAACTGAAGGCTTTCGATCCTTTTCTTTCAGACCGAGGCGTACAAATACGAATGAATCAAACGCAAATAGTTATACTTATTAATGAAAAATGCAAGTAGAAGCGGGCCAAGAAATTATTTGTCAATGGACAGCAGTCGATTGTATAAAACTGATCAATTCGTGGCATTGGTTTAAGTTAGCCAAAATAAATCTCATAATTTGCCCATCACCATTACAGACGGAGAAAATGTTTGTTCAATTGATAATTATAAACCTCTAAATTTTCTATTTTCTATGAGTCATTTCTGTCTAAATTTATGATACCATTGTACTAAAATACTCATTCCCTGCACACTTCATATAAAATGAACCATCTTTGTTTCTCCAAACACAGTATTACCTTCAAACTGTTCCTCTGACGTGACATTACACGGACAGAAGAAAACGTTATTGCTGCCGTATTTTTCAGACAGTTTTTTTTCAATAGCTCGTCTAACCTCCTACTCACCTGCACTTGTACAGCTAATTTTTTTTTTTAAAAATGTCTTTGGGTCTTTACGTCACTATTATTTCCACACGAGTCATGTCTTGGAGTTTTGTCTTTTGCATTTTCTAAAATCCCAAATACTTAGTTATTTTAGCAGTATTTTGTAAAGTTTGATGTTTCATGTAATGACTCGGTGGAATATAATACCATGTATTGAAAATATAAGTAACAGTGATTTAATTTATTGAAGTTGTCTTGTTTTAATAACTAACAGGACGGTTATGATATAAGTATTTGTATATGGTATACAAGTTATATGAATAAAATAACAAACAAACTGTTGATGTGATCGGGATTCGAACATGTTACATGTTGACAAAATTTTAGAAGTCCTGCACGCTAACCAGTTGGCTACAAACGATTACTTCATAATGCGTGCTTTGTACTGATTGAAATAACTGAATAGAATAAGTCTTCGAACTTTTCACGAAAGTGACCGGGAATGCACGGAAACTGATTTCGTCTCCGTTAACAACGTATAATACATTCATACATAAAGGTCACAATCAGGTTATATTGGCAGGCAATACGAAACATTATCTAATCATTTATAAATTTCCAAATGAACAAATTAGATATCTTTACGACCCTGTACACGCGGCGATTTAAGTTTTACAGAATGCTCAAAGATATAGTCATTGCATTAATATTGTCGAATTCAATCGAAAATATTTATTATAATTCATTTCATTTAAGATTTTCACGTGCGGTACGTGATTGATGAAATTGAGATAGCAACGTATTGAAAATAGTATAAATAAATAAATAAATAATTACAATATTACTAGAAGTTATTCGCTGAATGTTGAAGAACTGAATAAATAATATAAACTACGATACAGAAGCATGTAGGTTTTCTTTTTCAATTGGGTGTATTTATACAAATGACATTTCCATGGACATTGAATTAAAAATCTGCTATTTAAACTTACAATATGCGTACTTTGACAATATCCTCGGGTTAGGGATCTTTGAGGAATTTGAACAGGACATCGCGTTGCTAGATTTCGAGCCTTATGGTCTGTGTTCTCTTTCCTCGTTTTTTGTCTCCCCATTTTTGCCCCGTTCTCTATTCACTCCTATTCACTTTTATCGCAGCTTACTACTCTCTCTATATTCTGCATATATATATAACAACTAGGGGCATACAGTAGGTAATGCAACTCCATCACGCTTAATAATTGTATTGCTTTACTTTTATATTGACCGATTTAAACCACTATTTCTTTGTTTTAAAGGTAGGAATTCGGTCTATGATTTTACTTCAATAATATTCAAAATAGACAATTATAAACTTAGTCAGAATGTTCACAATAAGTGAATAGCGTTTTGCATTAAAACAGAAGTTAGAACGCAATACGCCTGTCTGAACGAACTTTCTATATCACTTGCTTAAAAGCATTTTCAAAAATCTTTTCCAATACAAGGAAGAAAAAATAAAAACTTACACATATTGAGATAATCTTATATAAAAAAAAATATAATGCGGGCTCTTGGGGCAAATGCGGCTGTGCTTAGGAAACATTTTTATATTTTATGTAAAACGACACACATCTGCAAATTTCTTTTCAGGAAATATACAGATAAATTCAATCTTCATCATATCGCTAAATCTATGAAACTTTTCCCCCACAGATGAATATATCTTTGCAAAAAAGTCTATAAAAATATTATTTCACATATGATAGCTATTGGATATGGTTTGATTCTTCTCAGTTTTCAAAGAAGAAATATAATTCGACAATTTGGAATGCCAACAATGACAGAATGGAAATGAGGCGCAAAATATTCGCAAGTCAGCTTAATGAGCATAAATGAACTATTCGCTCACGTCAAATTTAAGCAGAAAAGCTGATTAGAATAAATAGAGGCAGTCAGGAAAATATTTATCTTCATTGAATTGCACGGAAATAAAAGCTCTATGACGCCAACCTTATGTCTACAGGATATAAGTTTTACAATGCTGTAAATGCTGTAAAAGAAAAGTCATTTTCAAAAAGGGACATGTCATTTCAAACTCGACTGTCGATCTAAACCAACAGAAGAACTCCATATGCATTTTATTGCATTGCTCGTAATTGGTAAAACAAAAACCACAACCATGATTGCACGAATATATATGTGTGAACAATTGTATATGTTGTTGCGAAAATGAAATAACAGACCACTTAAAGAGTATTAATTCGTCTACTTCGACTCCCCATAATAAGCACAATCGAAGTAATGTGATAATAAATGCCAATCTGCACTTACATATACCGCTTACTTGGAATGTCAGGTAGCTGGACAAATAGTATATTGCCTAGATACGGCAACTTCTAGTATTCGATTATTTTTATTTTCGCCTAATTATTTTATGATCATCAACGCGCTTGCACAAAATGTCCAAAGTCATAAAAGAGGGATGTAAACATTGTTTTGTATTGGCATCATTTATCATCATTCATTCATAATTGTTTTGATAAAAATTTGCATGTCCATTGGAATATAACGCTTGTTTATGTTATAGGTACTAAAGTACCTGAATGCATTGTTGGAATACATTATAATTTATGATGATTTATTTACTAAGCTATAGTTTTTCGCATCATGCTTATGCAAAACAAATCGTTAAGTGAAGCAAATACATATATTATTTCACTTAGTGTTGGCACATATGCGACTGAGTTTGCCAGCGCGCATGCGTGAGCCAGTTGATAACTCATTTATTAAAACCAATTAATGAATCAATGGTCATTAGACGGTTGCTTTCGTCAGAGGTTTATATTTTTTTGTAAATTTGAATTAGCCCTGTTATATTGATTTGGAAGCAAGAGCGTAAATAATAATTATATGAAACAACGGTACAACATCTCATAGCTGCGGAGAAGGCAGTGATAATTCGACTATCATCTCTTCTGCATTTATTATCAAGGAAATGATGAAAAAACGATTCCCAAGTCAGCATGAAATGGTTTTCTGTTTTAAATCAACGGAAGATAAAGGCGTTACATTCAATCCAAAATGTCATTTAGTTTTCTATTTCTGTAAAACCAATGCATTAAGCGTATCTTAATGCAGAAAAAAAGAGTAATGAGTGCTATAGGATAATTATAGCTACCGTCCAACTTTTGAAACGCAACCCTAATCTTTTGACTAAATTTAAGATCGAATTTGACAGCAGGATTTGAATTACTGCTCTTATCAGCAATTGTGTCTTGACTACCCGGTATAAAGAGAACCTTTTTGAAGCGAAATAAACATGCTCATTTATTCATACAAAACGAACTCTTTGAACCAGTTTACCACATTTGAAGATTATATTTTAAAGTGATTGAAACAAAATATTGCCATAGAATTATTGATACCTACAGATGTTTTTTGTTATAAAGATTTTTCATTTATAGCAAAACTATGTGAATGTATCGTTGTTTAAATATCAACAACTAATGACATGAGTATTATTGACATCAAGCTAAAATGAATTCATGCAGTATTCAAACAACCATTTGCGTGAATGAAATGCGTGTTTTTTAGCTTTTTATTGGAACCAATTTAAATAACGATTCACGTACAATAAGAACTCCATTTGAAGCAAAGAAAATAAATCGAAAATATCCCTGTGAATCAAGTTTAAGGAAAACTAATTTAAACAAAAAGAAAAATAAATATATAAATAGATAGACACTTTCTAATCATATATCCATCAGTAGGGATTGAAAATCGGACCAAAGTCATAATCGATCATCAAAAATAATCGGACGAGCCATTTCGATCAATCATCGATTATATAATCGAAACGGAACAAGTGAATATATTACAAATATATCCCAAACTATATTGGTTTGTACATACATGTCTTTAAATGAATAAACATATTACATTCAGTTATGTTTTATATGGTGTTTTGTGATACATTCCAGGTTACAATTGATAATTTAGTAAAATGTTTTTAGGCGATAACTTAATTCTAAAATAATTGAGAATAAATTGCCGTATAACCCCGTATAAGTCCGTACCGTTTCCCGTTATAAAGAAATTCAGTACATACACAACACGGTTAATTCCCTTTGCCGTACATTAGCAATTATCGATAATGGAATAATAAAATCGAATATCGCCGACCTCGGACACAAATAATCGACTTTCGACAATACTCGATCATAGTTTAATCCCTATCCATCAGTATGTTACATAAATACAAATGACTTTTCTACACCGAACAAGATGTTTAACGTGTTTTATTTAAATATGAAAATGAATTAAAAAAAAAAAGATCTCAAATTTGTATAATACACACGCATTGTATTGAAAACATTTTAATATAATTTTATTTTATTAGAATAATTAATTCTTTTGAAATGACAATATTAAAGTTAGTCACCCATAAAAGTACTGTCCAGGAGAAAGTGTTGAATTTAGTAGCTTGTATGACCTTGACCTAATTGAATGTCCAACATCCAACAGATATAACGCCTAAGTTCATCGGCATGGTGTTGTGTTTGGCAAAGCCTTAACTTTCCTCTTTAGCAAGTCCAGCCCATTTTCTATCGGATTCAAATCTGGCCTTTTTGCCGGAAAATCTAGAACATGTAATTTGTGGTTTGTTGCCAGCATATTCTGAGTTATCCGTGCAACATGACACTGCGCATTGTCTTGCAGTAGCATTATGCTTCGATTAACATGAATGTGCGGTACAATTTGAATGTCGGTCTGATACCTCACTGCGTTTAAATTACCACTGATAGGAAAAATTGGAGTCTTGCTGTGCATTAAAATTCCTTCTCAGACTATCACGAGACAAGCGCCGAAATAAACTGCGTTAACCAGACAAAATTTTCTGTTTCGTTCTCTTTTCCATCAGCTCCATCTGTTTTTTTCACAAAAACGAAATTAGTACAGATTGCTAATGCTCACAGTAAATACAGGTACCTTCCGTGGTAGACGGGCGCAAATACCAATAGCTCGAAGCCCATCCACGCAACCTTAACTTTAATGATACTTATGCGTCATTGGTTAAAACAATACACTTTTTATATTATTTCCCACGTTATATCGGAATGTATTTATTCATTTACAAAATTGGGCATACCTGCAAAATTGGGATACCTGCAACAATCGTGTCATCCTAACCATTTTTTTGGGTTAAAATTTGAACATGTTTTGCGCCGAAATGAAATTTAGCGCTATACTCATAGCCCTCGTCTTTCTCGTGGCAAAAAAAGGAAATCGCAGCTTTCGTCTCGCATTGTCAACATCGATAGTAGAGTAATATTTTCTTTAGAAAAGCTTCGATATATTCAGTGGTTTTCCTAAAAATGAATTCCATAAAATGGACGTTTGAAAATTTTGTTCAGTGTATAAGCATGTGTCAATGCAGTACAATAGCACCTTCATCTAGAATGTCATGTACTAATCCCTGTTTATGAAAATCAGTAAAATATTAGTTTCAGGAAACTCAAAACATTCATTCAATACTATTTTTGTAAATGCTTCGTACAGATAGTACATCTACAGTAGATCCGCTAAAAAGCATCGCTGTTTGTATGTTTTTGAATGTATTGTAATTTGTTTTATGTTATGTGTGAAAGAGTGTGCTAGATATTTAACCTTGAATCACAGAGACCCTGAATACCGTGAATTATTGACACTTGACACTTATGCAAGTGAAATTTTTACATATGATAAGTAAAATACCAATTATGTATTAAAGGTGGCTATATTAACCATGTGAATCTAATAAAATACGGGAATAACCTAGTATTAAGAAAACCATCTATCACATTAAAATCTCATTTATTCCTGCGTGTTTCAGTTTCGCTACACGATGTTACCTTGCTTTTCAGCTAAGTAATGAAGCTAATGCTGTGATATAATTCAAATCGAATTACAGGGTAGAGATACCGAACAATCTGCCACCACGTGCACCTGACGAATTCTCCTGATTTTCGTTTAAGATTTTTTTCTTTTTTAAAAACCATGTTTGCAATGACTCTTTCTAACTCAATTTTAGTTGGAATGAAAAGCAATAATACTACTCAGAAAAAAATGACTTCACATGTCACGTGTTTGTTGGGGTTACACCGATGAAAGGTTCAAAATGAAAATAGTGTGTTGTTTTGAGTTTATTTATACCCGCACTTGGGTTCGGCCCACTCGGTGAGTGCCCCAGTAAGAATGATAGTCATATAAGCTTCTAGAGCACAATGGTAGCACGGATAGAATGATACCTTGGTACGAGCCTACCGGGTACTTGAATGTTTAATTGGTGCGGCGAGAAATCCAACCTGCGACCCCTGATTTGACAGTCAAGTATGTTACAAATCCACATCCAATCTTTAAAACCCCTCCAGTTACCAACACAACAATACCGCTTAATTCCATCAGCCAGCGCACAACATATAATTCAGATCTTCTCAAACCCATAACGTTCTAAAGTAGTGGTTGGTTGCGTTATGTTCATATTATCCTTCTTCAGTTTTATTTTCTTTCAGAAATAACTTATATGCCTAAACCTTATCATGTAGCTGATGATTGAGCGCCTGCATGCTTTAGTTTAGGAAGGTTACCCCCTTTTTATGTCCATATTTTGTAATGGTGATGTCATTTCAGATGAAATCCTATTTTGGTTATGAGATATTTTTGTATTGTTAAGTTCATTTGCTCTAGACCTATACATAAGGAACTGTTTGAACAAATGAACAGCGGCTTCGAGTACGACTTTGTTTTCATTTAATGCATTTAGTGATAGACATCTGACGCTTATTATTGCAAAGTTTAGAAAAATAAACAATTTAGTTAAAAACAAACTAAATCTAATTGAATAAAGATAATTTTGAGCCAAATTATTTGATTAGATTCAATCTGTTTTGTGCTTATCTAAAACACACGTTGTATATACGAATCAGTACGTAGTTTCGCTTATATCTGTATTTAAGATATAACATTTATCGTGATCAAATACTTGAAAAGGTCTGGCTTAGATAAGGTATTTACTGACTATTTTTAAATTCTTATATTAAATCATTTCATTTTTCTCGTTAGCCATTGATGCTGCCAACATTAATATATTTAGAAATATGTTCATCTTACTTCATTTAAAAAGTGTTCTAACACCGAAGGTATTTATCTATAATTAACTAGTTGAACTTGTGGCTGAAATTCATTGACATCCGATTCTGTTTTGAGTATCTATAGAACAAGCGATTAAAAACTAAACGTTTTGATATTGTATCAATATTTCAAATTGTTTAAATTTCGATGAGTAGATATCCTTTTCAGGAGACTCATCCTAAAAAAACACATATACGAACAATTTTTGAAATTGTGCAAAGGAAAATAAACGGAAATAGTCATAACCATAAAAATATGAATGCATTATCAAATAATAAGAAATATTTTTGTATTGTTTCAAGCTATTCACTAGTCTAAACAACAAATACACATTAACTTTATGCTGTTTATGACTTTATAATGGCAACATACAACATTGTAATAATGAAAAACACAATACAACATGGAAATATAAAACATTTATTACGATTTTGAATTCAAGAACGTCTGATTTAAATGTATTTATTTCAGGAAAATATACCAGTGCCAACACATATTTCATTCTTATTATATTAAATGAGTTTGATCGGATGCTAAAAGCTTATAAAGATCATCTTCTTTCGTTGTCTCTGGGCAATTACGTTTGTTAGTAATATGCCAAAATAACGGCCAAATGATATTCACCAACGGCACCTGCACCTTGTCTGTACCGATTCAACATGAACGGTTCTATAAAGTCCATAAATATTTGTCTGTATTCACATATTCAATACCAGTAGCATAGGGACCAACCGTGCTCCTTTAGACAACAAAGTCACTACAAATCCACGGGCATGTTCTTTGTGGACCTTTATTTAGGTGGTTCAAAGGAAATCTCCTATAACGTTTAATACGGAAAAAGTATTCACATTTTGTAAACATCCTGTTTGGAAATAGAAAATACATCATAAAAACTGCAGTAGTGAAACAGTTTCTGGAATTATTCCCTCTAAATCAGGTAATAGAACCAACACAGAATTGTATACTTCCGATCTGTTACTTCAAGAGGTAACGCTATGATCTAACAAAGATCACAAAAGATTACAAGCAAAGTATTTGTGGCATTGAATCTTAGATACAGGCATTTAAACCATTCCTGACATATCGTACACAAAACTTCAATTTGAATTACTTTCTAAAATGTTCAAGTAGATTTTAACAAAATGACAATAATTAAAACAAAAAACAAAAAATTCGTTTGGAATGGATGGAATGCCATCATTATATATATTGTCACCTGAGTCCAAGAACTCAATATCTGCTTCTATTTTTATATGCAGTTATTGAGTTATTGTACTAGGGTTCCGATATGTATAACATACATTGTCCTGTTGAATGTCATCAATGGATAACGATTCATTTATTGTGCATGCATTTAACACAAATATAATTATATGGACATGATAATGCATAACACGTTTTTATTATACTCTTTCCACATGTTTATAGAGTTTTATCAGTGAAACAAAAATGGTGTTTCACTGATACAATTTCTTCGCTTTTTTTAAGGAATTAGCCTGCTATCTTTTTCAAATCAACGTCAAAGTGCAGGGGGGCATGTTTTGGTGCTTCAAATCATCTTAAAAGTTCATTGGGGCGATATTTGATGAATAATACAATGTTAACCTCAAAAGCGAACCAAATGTACAGGGGCAAGCCAGTAGAAAGAGGCAATCCCAATGTTCAGTTGGCCATGTCAAATATTCATTAAATATATACTAACAAACAGTGATATTTACCGCATCAAATATGCACTGCATCCTCCCCCCTCAATAAAATGTATTTATATTAGACTAAATTTGCATTTGCTACCTCTGTCAGAAGGGCTTAATCAAATATACATTCAATCCCTGAGGCCCCACGAGTTACCAACGCACATTTACCATATGACTCCATTTCAGCGCACGACATAAAACCGAAAACGTTTCGATTCCGTTCAGACTAAAGGCATCCTCTGAAACACATTTTTTTCTATATTCCGATATTATCAACCAGACATCTGATATTCCTAGATATGCTTAAATAACAGTTTTTACTGAAATGTAATTAATAGGCACTCACAAACACCATTTCTAGGAAAGTCGTTTTTGTAGGTTAAAGTTGTGCAGCTCTCTTTAGTATAAGAGTGCTGACCCAAGTTTAGATAGAGTATTGATAAAACGCTTAAATTCTCATGTACTTTTGAAACAGCTTTATATCAATGTTTGCACGGATAGTGAGCGTTTGTTTTATGGTAGATAAACGGTGTTTATGAGTAAATTTCTAAAATGGTTTGTCTGCCTTCATTTATTTTTGTATTGTGACTGGTTAACTATCTATAAGCCATTTCTTCTTCTTCTAAACATAGTCTTCGTTAAATTTTGAATTCCAGGCATGTCCATTTCATTTCTTATTATTCTTGCAGCTTTTTTATACTTCCAATATCATTATTTAACTGACTGGCGGCTTTTATGAATTCGTAGTATGATAAAAAAAAGCAGGCAGCGCATATTATAATTGTCAAAATCTTTTTGATTTCGAGGCAATATTAAGAATCCAAGCCGTAAATACCATTATTCTGTTTTATTTTCTCGAAAAGGTTTGTTTGATATTGCTGTTTTGTGAAGTTGTGTGTCACCAGTCTTTTACGAAATTTACGAAATTTGGCCCTTAAAAGGCATGAGTAACACAACTCCCCAATACAACATACGCATATTACATTCAATTTTAACATCAATCAAATCATCGTTATAAATGAAAGGTTGCCGTTTTGGAATGTCCACATATTCACTTCATTGGGTTTATGAGTTTCATGAATATTCTTAATATCATAATTGCATGGTTCTAGATGTTGTCAATTCGTAAATTACTAGAATCAAAATTACAAATCGACGAGTAATATTAAAAGGGAACACCAGTTATTGTATTTTCATTATTTATCTTTTAAGTGTTTCGCAATTTCAGGGTCTCTCTGGCAGCCAAAAACCCATGTTACAACATTGAATCGAGAACGCCTCAACGGTCTCTGATTCGTTTAAACCGGCCCACATTTACTTCATTGAGCAGGTACAATTCCTAGCGACAGCATCGACTATACTTCAAGGACGCCGTCAGAAGACTGTACATGATGTACACGAGCCAAACAACCTTGTAAACATCAGCGCCGACTTATGTATTCGTAAGGGTGATCCACAAATTGGCGGTCAACACATACTTAAGCAGAAGGGCATTAAATACTTGATCTGCCTACTGTAGTAACATTGAAAACCTCGGGCGCTTTTAAGTCTCTCCCGTTGGACTGACCAGCCAACGTTTTGAATAAGTTTCAAATGTTAATTTAATAGACTGAGTAACAAAAGTCTCTTTGAGCTAATTATGCCGTATTCATACTTATCAGAGTTGTATTGAAGAAGAAGAAGAAGAAGAAGAAGAAGAAGAAGAAGAAGAAGAAGAAGAAGAAGAAGAAGAAGAAGAAGAAGAAGAAGAAGAAGAAGAAGAAGAAGAAGGAGGAGGAGGAGGAGGAGGAGGAGGAGGAGGAGGAGGAGGAGGAGGAGGAGGAGGAGGAGAAGGAGGAGGAGAAGAAGAAGAAGAAGAAGAAGAAGAAGAAGAAGAAGAAGAAGAAGAAGAAGAAGAAGAAGAAGAAGAAGAAGAAGAAGAAGAAGAAAAAAAAGAAGAAGAAGAAGAAGAGCGTATACTCCTAGCTGTAATTCATATTTGTTGTTATAAGTACATACCAGCTACAACATACAGTTGTGATAATCCTTTTAGTGCCAAAATTACACTGTTCTATTTTATATCTATTGCAATATATAAAGCAACGGCTATGATTGTTGACTGCTGTGTTTAATTCTATCTTAACCTGTGATATAAAAGGCAATTCTAATATATGCATAACGGCAGTTACAGTTCTAAATACAGTTAAGCAGCAGTTGTAAAGTACAGCTTAATGTACAAATGTTCAGCTGTTAAAGTAGATATGTTTGATATGCACCATATAGTTGTTTAATGTACAGCCATTTGGAAATCCCAATGCAGAGAATATTATTTGCGTGGACTATGGTTGTTATCAAATGTTATACAAATCAAAGCACTGAGAGTGCATATCGTGTTGTGAATATGGCAAAACATAAATATTGATAAAAAGTCATATAGTTAAACATGCTTTTTAAAACGAAACAATAACAACTTCACAAGAAATGTGAACGGTTAATAGCTGAAATGAATATGTTTCCATTATCATTTCACAGTGAGATACACGAATGCTACTTATGTAATGCTGTATTAGTAATTTTGTTATAAAATGTGACCAATTGGTATAATATATATTCTTTTTTCTAAAAGAAAGAAAATATTAATACTGACAAACCGATTTGGTCGCTACATTGAACCACACCTGAACAATGATACTGCTACTGAAAGCTATTTGGTTTGAACTGAGGCTAGTCGGTTAGAAACCCCTGAGCACAACACCACCATTTTGTGCATTAACTCATTGTCACAACAAATGCAAATCTGATTTTGATCATTCCGATAGGTATGTTAGCAAGAACATTTTACTCATTGTAGATTGTTCGCTGTCATTCCCTTCGATTTTCAGAAGCGTCTAAGTAATGCTTTGTCCTACGCAAAGATCTCCCTTGACGATCCAAGAAGATGTATCAAAAAGGAAAGTCACCGTTAAATTGAGCTTGATACATTATGAGGAAACAATACAAATTTCCTTTCAGAGTTGGCACGAATCCTTGTGTCAGTACCGACTATACATCTTGTACAGTTAGAGTACTATATTGGATTCCTGTTTTCTTAGCACACCGCAAAATGATTCCGTTTTTTGTTTCGTCTTTGACTAAATCCAAAAAAGCCGCTGCAACCTCTTCAACGCTGAAATGAAAAGAATAAGAAGCTTGTAATTCTGAGAAAATCCAAAATGATTTTAAAATATATCGTAATAACACGTATGCACATGACATACATCTTATGTTAATCAATTTATATGCAATAAAAGGGTGTCACTCCGTCTGAATACATTTATATTATTCCATGTTATCAGTAAAATTTAAAGAATGTTTATACAAATCGGTCCCTGCCATCACCTCATAACACCGATATGGTCTACAAATGCCTTCACCGCCGCCAGGTTTGAACAGGAAATCTGCGAGGCGTCACCGGAAGCCATGTTCCTGAACATCGGCGTGTCCACGAATGCGGGACACAGGACATTCAGACGGATACGGGACTTTTGAACTTCAGGTGATATCTAGAACATGATCATTATTCACCTAAATACAGCTTCGTATCATATATACATGGTAAACATACCATATCAATTGAAAGTCGAACCACATATATATATCATAATGAAAAAAGACTGTGATTAGCTTGGTTAAAACATTTTTCGTATAGAACTTATCTCATGAAATGATCAAATTATAATATAAGTATGTGATCTATTAAGTGAAAAGGTAGGTACACTTTACTCACTGCTAGAGATCGTGTCGCATGAATAATACCGGCTTTCGATGCACCGTAAACGGGGGAAAAGGGATTTGGATTTACCCCTGAAAAGAGAAGGTCAAAATCAAAAGGATTTATGAAACATCAAAAGGGCAAAGAAATAATAATGCTCAGATTTTTACGCCTTATTGTCTTCTGTTTGAATGTACTAGATGTATATAAGATCACACATTTTAGGTATGCGAGTCAACTGTTCTAGTTTTGCTTACCTGCCATACTTGCCATGTTGATGATGACACCACCGCTGCCACCTTCCGCCTCACTCATATATCTCAGTGCAAGTCGTGTGCCCCGTAATGTCCCCTTCTAAATGCAAGAAAAAGAAGAGTTTCAACGGCATTTAAAAGGCGTATTTAAATAATAGTTTTCATAATAATTGAACTACCAGCTACTGTAAGTTTTTCATTTGTGCCAAGAAGAGTTACCACCTTTTTTTGTAACAGGTACACCTTGTTGGCGTAATGATTCTTATATGAATATCATGTGGACCATGTACGACAAACAGGCAATCAAATGTTAATGAAGATTGATTATTGGCAGTTGCTCAGGCAATTACACTGTCATCTTAAGATAGTGTAGTCAATGGTCACAGTAATTAAATTCCTCTACTCGAACCCTCATATAAAAAGATTAGTGTTATCCGTAATAAAATATATGCAAAAAGCTACAGAAACATGCTCAGTAGCAAAAAGTTTAAACATAAACCCGGTTTAGTGGCAATGGGCATATAAGGTTGACATTCTGTTTGCTAATATATTTAAGGAACTGGAAATTTCCTCACCAGGTTGATGTCGATAACTGCTTCCCACTTATCGTCCGTTTCCCCACCGACACCAGCATTGTTAACTACAATATCAAGGCCACCAAGCACCTCCCGCGTACGTCGGAAAGCCTCTGCAAAAGTGTAGACAATTTCCCTTACATAAATAACGGAATGTTACCTGCAAAGACTCGTTCAATATTGTATTATCCTGCACCGCTGTTATTCCCCCAAGTATGACGAAATGCAACTAGAATTGGAGGTCAATTACAGCAAGTGTCCCTGTTTTTTTTCAATAATGTCTTATTCTTTCTATCACAATTGTTTTGATGCTTCATGTGAATGAGATCTCAATATATGTATGTATTGCATTTTCCATCCTATTAATTCATTACTAGTGATTTGCATGTAGCTTTGATGCTCTTTGAGGCTCTGTGCCGTATGCATTCAGGCTTGAGAACCGCAAATCGAAATCAGGTTTAGTCAGATCTACTTTTTGGCATGACATTTTGAAACAATTAATGCAGTGGGGTTACAAAAGGAGTCGTATGGTGTTATAGAAAGCAATATTCATGCAATCTGAAGAATCTTAAATATTTATTGGCGAGGAACCAAAGGATAAAGAAAAATACGCAGAAAAAGGAAATTTGACGACTTACTTCAACTACACAAACAATCAAAACATTCTCAGCCGATTTCGGATTTCATTTAATTAATTTAACACCAGCAATACTCATGTGATAAGAAGAAAATGAAATAATTGTTTATGTATATCCTAGTACATATAGGTTTATCAATTACTGTTATGAAAATTGTAGTTAAACGTCAAGTAACGTTACCTGTTCGTTGGTAATGACGGGCACTTATCGGTTACAGTTTAGGGCTACTGAATATTTTTTTCTTGATTCTTTTTTATTGCATGTGAACATAATTGTAAAAAGAAAAATGAATGCTTGTCGCGCTAACAGTCTTTCAGCGCTTTAAAGATGCACTCTCACAGATTGAACGTTTTGACACCTTGTTTTTTTGTCTTGGAACGAGCAGGTTTTTGCGTAAATATCTGAAAACCAGTGATAAAAGATTGATGACAAAAGATCAGATCACAGATTTTCATATTTCCTCTCCCAAATTGATGTTTTATGCATTTTTTT
Source organism: Mya arenaria (assembly GCF_026914265.1). NCBI lineage: Eukaryota > Metazoa > Mollusca > Bivalvia > Myida > Myidae > Mya > Mya arenaria. Next base: position 20,189,672 of record NC_069129.1, on the reverse strand, counting down.
AAAACCGTTAGTAACGGTTTAACTACAAAACATTAAATTTGGAATGGAAATATGAATATCTGCGATCTGATCTTTTGTCATCAGTATTTCATTACTTGTTTGCAGATAATAAGGCAAAAATTTGCTAATTCCAAGACAACAAATAAAAACGTTGGAAAAACGGTAAATGTGTGAGAGTGCAGCTTTAAGTGTTTCCATTCTTACCTAGTAGGTAGTTCATTTTACATCCAAATAATATATAAATAGTGACTTCCGTGTAGTTTCATTGCTAGTTGCTAATGAGTTTTTTTCTCTAGGTTTGTTAAAAACTGTCTTTAAACTGTTTAGAAACTGTTGTTATATTGTGAAAGATATTGTATTTAATAATAATAACAACAATAATAATAATAATAATAATAATAATAATAATAATAATAATAATAATAATAATAATAATAATATGATAATAATATGATAATAATTGTTCTTAAATCTCATCACGTACTTTAATTGCAGATAAAAAGACAACAACTATGTTACGATGCGAATTATTTTGAACGACCATTTTTTAAAAATCATTTAAAGATGTCATCCATATCATTTAATATGTAAGTGTGGGCCTTTAACAATAAGTTTGAAAATTTAAAAATGTTCATTCAAAAACCATTTGCAACAAAACCAATTTGATGACTTCTTCAAACAGCTGCAAAACAGATTTCTTTTGCCAATATTTTCCGCTTTACTCAAAGTCGCCAATTTCCATTTGGATTAGTTTTGCAATAACCGTTTCGATACACTTACTGAAGTTTACGATCTGATATTATCATATTGTCGGGAAAGAGACAGTTAAGATAAGCAAAATGCTACAATCTGGTTCGTCTATCTTAGAAATATCATGTTTTAGATTTGACAGACGCGTCATGGTTACGTTAATGTTATACATCTATCAACACGAGCAAAAGCGTCTGACAGATGATATTTCTAATAGAGAATGTCATTTCCCACCATTTTATGGGAACGATTTTCTTGAAACGGGACCATTTCAATCGTTTTCTGTCAGACCGAGGCATTTGATAATTATCTTTGACGGATAGAAACAAATACGAAAGAGTCAAACGCAAATATTTGGTGGAAAAGCTTCACAATAAATTGGGCAAGTAGAAGCGGGTACGGAGTATGCGATTACAGAGCGTTTTGATAAAGTAACTGTTGGTTACATCATTTCTTCAGTGTAGAAATTGGCAAGATAATATCCATATTTCCTTAATATATGCTATCACCTTCAAACTGTTCCTGTGAGGTAACATTGCACGGACAGAAGATGACGTTACTGCTGCCGTACTTTTCCACAAGATCCTTCTCAGTAGCACGTCCAGCCTCCTCGTTGTAATCTACGATACTCACCTGAAATTACATGTGGAATGCTAATTTGTTAGAAAGCATAATAATACACAAATTTTACATGCGTTACACGTGTCAAAATGTAAATAATATGTAGGTCTACATTATTATCAACGATACTAGCCAATAATGACAAAAATGACATTTGTTAACATGTATATTAGATTATAATTCCCGGAAGACATTAAACCTGTCTTTCTCTGATCTTACTACAAACATACAATACATTCGATTCTTCAGACCCACAACATTCAAGAAACGCACATTCCACGCACATGGCTAAAACGTCATGGGTCATACAGAGAATGACATACAAATGGCGACAGGGAAATACATGCAGTGGACTTATCAACAACAGAGGTACCACCATATCATAAAACATGAAAGTGTTGGTCAAAGTGTTCTAGATAACGACATTAACATGAATTTAACACATGTAAAAACAATAAACAACGATGAGGATCATATTGTATTTAAAGGACCGGCTAGCTAAGGAGTAAGTGACTAAAAATGTGATACTACTGAAGACAAAAACTACAAAAGCACAGGTAATTCCAACACGAGGTATGAATGTCAAAACAAATCAAATGATCTAATGGATGGACCTTTGTGTAGTCCCTATTGTATTGGTCATTTCCAATAAACATTAAAACTATGGAAGCAGTTGCTGGTGATTTTTTGTCTGTTGTCTTTAACTTTATTAAATCCCGATTTATGTTTCATTTAGTGACGAACTCGAGGAATGTCTGATGGAGAAGATTGTTAAAGTATTGATGGCTCTGTTATGATTTTATATATCTGAGGTGCAAAAGTTCATAGGCATAAAAAAACGAATATTTGGAAAAAAAGGAAAACTTTTAAAACGCAACTGAAATCCATCAACTTAATTCAAGATCAATTTTGACAAAATTTATCAAATGAAGGATTAGATTTACAACTCTTATCAGTCATATTGTCTCTATCGACGTATTTAAGCAGGCCAAGTTTGGAGCAAAATAAATTTGTTATCAAACGAGATGTTTAAACCATCTTAAATTATTGACACAATAATTTTTTAATTAAGATTTGTTTTGCTAGCTAAATGCATGCCTTTTTATGAAATTGGTTTCTGTAATAAAAACACGTTTGAAAAGAAGGTTTCAGTGTTAAACTATCAACAACTAATGACATGAGTATTGTAAACATCAACATAAATCTTTTATGTAGTATTCAAACGACTTTAAGTGAATACAGTGTTCGATTATTTAATTTGCCATTTGTTTATTTAAACCCGACGAAAATATTTGCACGTTGCATATGAGCTATATTTTAAGCCAAAAATAAATCCAAACTATCATTGATAAAACACATTTGGTAAAAATATAATTACCGCAGAAATAAAACAAAAAAGGTAAAATTAAAAGGTAGCACTTATAAATCATACTTTAATTAGTATACTCAAATCTGCCAATATATATATATAAAACGCACTCTTTACATACATATACTAAAACAGTAATCCAATTAGAACCAAGAACGATGAATACATCCAACATTTAAAAAATGTTTGGTTTTAATTGACAAATGATAAGCAAACACTCTAAAATCTCCAAGCTACCGCCAGTATATGTGTTTTCTTTCGTTCTTTTTTCAAAACAAAATGGCTTATATTAAACCGTACACAAAGCAGTACAAAATAGCTCACCTTTGCACTTCCCGCCAGAAGGGCCTCCACAAATCCCTGTCCTATTCCCGAGGCTCCTCCGGTAACCAACGCAACTTTATCAGTTATATTCATGCTTAGATATCACCGAAAAAAACAAACTGCAAGTACCGTTTGTTTGATATTATTCAATTGCAGTAAAATATTACATTCAGAAAGTTTAACACATGCACCACTCTTTTTGTATATGTTTCTTATGAACTGAACATCTTCAGTAGATCTGGTCAAAAGCTCGCACTTGTAATGTTAAAAGTGTTGATTTGGCTACCAGTTAATATCCCCTCAAAATATTGAAAAAAAATACACATTCCAATTTCTTCAGAGATTTTCACAACTCCACAAGCTTTCACCTAGTGTTTGAACGGACTCATAACGGAATTTTATCTTCAATCAGCAGAAAAATATATATTTCAGTAGACACAGTAATTATGAAGGTTAAACATAACAGGCAGATCCTCAGCTGTAGGTTAATAAACCTTTTACTCATCTTGTCTTTTAATAAAGATCTACATTTATATAACATTTACCATTGCAAACGAATAAAATCATAAAGTGTTATATAAACAATCGATTAGGTGATGTTCTATGCGAAATGAACATGTTAAGATGTTATTTAAAGTTATCATAACAAGGACTTCCTCAAACTTTCGTTGAGTGTTTGAACAAAGCGAAAACGGACTTTCTCTTCAATCAGCAGAATGAGATTCCTTCAGCATAAAGTAGGTAGGATATAAATCCGATATACTTTCTCCAAAAGCATTTTGGTTTCTGCATATTTTTTTCAAGTACGTACTTATGAATGGATACAACATTGACAATCCCTGAAGAAATAATAAAACAAGCGAAAGCCTTGATTGCAGGCCTATGGCTACGGCCTAACATAACTAAACAAGATATACACAACGTCGCAACACGGCAAAGAAAGACCGTACATGCATCATCAAAGCATATCAATAAACATAATCATCTGGCAAATACAAGATGAATGAAGTACAATGTGGTGGAATACGTGAGTATCCGACGATAGTCTAAAAGAAATATTAAGACACGTTTAAGGAACGATTGAAGCTAACAAGTGATGATACTTTACTATAAAGAAGAAACGGCAACATGCAAGAAAAAACAACAACACACGTTTAACGTGATTTTTTGATTGTTGCACATTCTTATCAAACAAAATATTTTGCTACCTTACAAATATCGATCGACATATATTTAGGCAGTCCCTCCTTAAGGTAACACTGACCTTCGCACCTTCTGCCAAAAGTGTTGTAGCAAACTGTTGCCCCATTCCTGCGGTTCCGCCAGTAATTAGCGCAACTTTACCACTTAGTTCCATATTTTAATACTTACTTAACACAGAAAAATATATAAATATATACTCGTATCTTAACTATATCAAACTCCTCACTAGTTTTAATCACCTGCGTTTGCACTGATTTTAATCCTTGTACTATATGTATTGTCGTACAATGGTATCTTTCGAACTATAAATCAAGACCTCCCTCGGTTCATTGATAAGTATACGTTCAGTTGCTTCACATTGTTAGAATGCAATGTCATTATCAATGGTCATGTGAGATCTACATGGTCAATGTTTGTTTGAATAACCTTACACTGGAGACTGGTATTGACGAAGTAAGTTATTATATCCTTGCTTTTGTCCATATGTTTTAATATTTTTTCATTTCTTTAAGCTTATTCTGTAGGATTATAGTGGAATGGAATTTTACATATTGAACATAATAGTTTTGTGAAATGCAATGCCTAATGTTCTTTAAATGGCATAACATTGATATTTGACAACATTTAAAATATGTTAATAGAACATTAGTAAGATAGATTGCTATTTTTCCCATTTGAATAAAATACAACCAGAAATAGGCTAAACAGTATTACGCAAAACATCAACATCATTAAAATCAAAACCATTTCTCACTTTCACCAAACGACGTTTTGCAGCGAAGTAGCAAATCTAATGTCGTGATAGAAGTAATATGAAACTGCTGGATACAGATACCGTCGAACAATCTGCCACCACGTGTATCCTTGATTGTATGCGGAATTTGATAGCGCTTTGGATTTTAGAGTTCATTATTTTTCTTCAAAACAATCGTTTAATTTGTTTTCTTGAAATATTATGAAATTGTAGTTTAAATGAAAGCAAAATATAACTAAGAAATAATGGGCTTATTTGGACCACCTATCAATTACCGTTTCGTGATTTTTGTTGTGACATGGATGCCTTGTTTTAATTATCATCCCTGTTTATAAGTTGCAATAAGATATGCTGACATGTAAGGTCTAAACTTTCTAGACATATAAATGTCATGAAATGTGCAAGATGACCAGATGTAAATAGGACATGAAACTACCAAATTGACCATTAATACAATACAATGTGTTAACATGAGAAGAAAAAACATACTAGATATATATTTGGCATGAAATTTCCAAACTGACCAGACAAATATAGGAGAGGACAATACAAAACCGGGGTGATATACAATACAATGTGGTGACATGAAAGGTCCAAACTGACCAGACATATATACGACATGACACTTTTAAACCGGCGTGATACACATTACAATGTGGTGTCATGAAAGGTCCAAACTGACCAGACATATATCGAACCAAACTAGCCAGATATTTAAAACCCTTTAGTGACATGTAATGTCCAAACTGACAAGGCTTGTATATGACATATGAGGACCAAACTGACCAGATATAATACCTTATGGTAACATGAAATGTCCAAACTGACCAGATATTATACCTTATGTTAACATGAAATGTCCAAACTGACCAGATATTATACCTTATGTTAACATGAAATGTCCAAACTGACCAGATATTATACCTTATGTTAACATGAAATGTCCAAACTGACCAGATATTATACCTTATGTTAACATGAAATGTCCAAACTGACCGGATATAGACGGGAAATAAAGGAACAAACTGTCCAATTTTCTAAGTTTCTAACGACAACTTACCATTTTTACAAGCTTCTTCTCATTACGCATGGAATTAAAATGTTCGATGTCTGAACTTATAAAACGTGGTTGAGTCCCTTTAAACCAACCCTAATAACAACTGTTTTAAAATTACGATAAAAACATCTGAAAAAGTACTACTAGTATTTTGCAATATAATTTAAGTGTGATGATATTGAATAACAAAATACAAAAGCAAAAGTAATCAAAGCACCTGGTACGAATGTCTAAACAAATTAAATGATCTAAATATGTGTTTCCTATTGTATTGTTCATCGTCAAGTAACATTATCACTATGGAAGCCTTTGCTTCCGTTGAAGCCGACCTGCTGACTTATTTTATCTTTATCAACGCATGGCCTCTTCCATAACCAGTATTTTGGATTGCCCATCACGACTTAAACTGTATTTAGATGTGAAAAAGGACACAAGTGATAAGTAACTTCAATTCCCCGTTAAATTTTGAAATGCCTATAAGAATGAATTTTAAATTTGAAGCTTTAATTCCACTGGAGTTAATTAAACTCAAAACTGGATCTTATAATTGACGTGTAATAAAATGCCTTACTTTATTTTGCTATAGATACAAGTATATTAATTAAATTTTATTATATGTAATATGCTTAATGCATAATTTGATGAAGGAGTCGATGAAAGTGTGCTGGAATAGACTATTAAACTACATATGGTTCTTTCATTCACCTAAAGTGCAAAAGTACATAATCATAAAACAACCAAATATTTTGAAAATAGGAAAACATTTTAAAACGCAACTGAAATCCATAGACTAAATTCAAGATCAATTTTGACAGAATTTATCAAATGAAGGATTAGTATTACTACTCTTATCAGAAATATTGTCTTTATTGACGTGTTTAAGCAAGGCATTTCTGTAGCAATATAAATATGTTATCAAACGAAATAGTAAAACCATTTGAAGTGCGTGATATATCAAGATCTTAGTGACACATTGAATTTTGAAATAGCTTTTTTGCTCGTTTACAAATGCAAGTTCTACTATAACATTTTTTTTTCCATAAAAGAACACATTGAAAAAGACCAAGTGTTATCATACCTTCTGAAATGAGAATTGTGAACATCAAGACAAAATGTTTTTTGTAGTATTCAAACGACCCCGTAAATAGTACAATGTATGATTATTGACATGCACAATCAAATACAAAACATTCTTTACAAACTTATTTTAGAACAGTCATCCAAATGAAAGCGATGATTAAATTCAACATGAAAAATCTCATGTTTGGTCTTGATTGACATTGATAGAAAAGTGATAAGTAAAACGCTCTCAAATATCCAAACAACCAGTATCTGTGTTTAATCTTTTTAACACAACGAAATAACTTAAATAAAAGCATACACAAATACAATACAATATAGCTCACCTTTGCACCTCCAGCCAGAAGGGCCTCCACAAATCCCTGTCCTATTCCCGAGGCCCCTCCGGTAACCAACGCAACTATATCAATTATTTGCATGGTTAGATTTCCACGAACAATTCAGAGGAACCTCAGACTGATTTAATTGTAGGAAAATATTACATTCACAAGTTAAACACGTACAACACTCTTAATGATAAAATGGTTCTTATAGACAATCCGGTGTATAATCCGATAAAAAGCACGAACTTGTAAAGTTTAAAAGTTCCCAACGAAATATTGAAAAAAGACAACCGATTTCTTCAAATAGAGCTTTTCACAAATCCACAAGCTTTCCTCTAGTGTTTGAACAGATTGATAACGGACTTTTCTCTTCAATCTGCAGAAAATATATATCTGCGGTAAAGAGAAGTCATTATATAAGTTATATATAACACACGACCTCCCCATTACAGGGTGCTTTACAGAAATTATATTTAAAATATTTGAAAATCCGTCCTTGTATCTCAGAATCAAGATTTTAATAAAACATATTAAAGTAAACTAGATCACATCCAATCGAATTATTTGCTTTCGCCTCTCATTTTTCAGCCCCTCACCCAGCTCTATTGGTTGCATGCAGCTCCTCAGCTGTAGGTAAATAAAGGTTTTACTTATCTTGTCTAATATCTACTCGTATATTTATATTACATAAATCATTGCAAACGAATAAAATCAAACATATTTTTTTTGGAAAAAAACAAGGGCAACTTTACTACTTAATTCCAAATTCTAATACGTCCTAACATATGCTAGATATATACTCGTATCTAAATGATATTAAACTCCTGACTTGTTTAAATCAGCTTTGTTTACATTAATTTTTATCCTAACTTGTACTCTATGTATTGTGGTACAATGGTTCGTTTGAACTAAAAATCAAGACATCTGTTCACAGATACATATACATTCAGTTGCTTCACATTGTAAGAATGCAGTTTCATTACCAGTGGTCATAAAATATCTATATGGTCAATGTATGTTTAAATTACCTTTCAATGGAGACTGAGAAAAGTTAGAATAGTCCTGCTTTTGTCCATAAGTGTGATCAATTTTTCATTTCCTTATGCCTATACTGTTGGATGATAGTGGAACGGAATAATTTAAGCAGTGTTCTTAACAGCAGTGCCATCTGATATCCTGAACTTGACCATGTAATGCCTAATTATGTTTAACAGGTATAACATTGAATTAGACAACCTTCAAAAAATGTAAATAGAGTAAGACTGCTATATTTCCAATTTGAATCAATGTAAATAGAAATAAGCTAAACAGAATTTAACAAAACATCCACAACATTAAAATCAGAACTAATCTCAATTTAATCAAACGATGTTTCACAGCGTAGTTATGAAGCTAATGTTTTATATGATTGAAATTACTGGGTACAGATACCGTCAAAGTATCTCTCACCACGTGTGTCCTTATGTTTCTGCAAAGTTTGATATCGTTTTAGATTTTAGAGGTTATTTTTCAATTTGTTTTTAAGGAATCTTTTTACCCTGTATTATAAATGAAAATATAACTCCGAAGGAATGGCTTTGAATTGAACAACCTCCTATTGTCTACCGTTACGTGACTTTCTTTGTGACATGGTTGCTTTACTTTGTATCTTCCTTGCGCATAAGATACAATAACATATGGTGACATCAAAGAACCAAACTTACTAGACATATATATGATGTGAAATACCCTAGCTGACAATACATAAATAGGACACGAAACAACCAAACAAACCAAATATATAATATCTTATATATAATTCAATATGTTGACATGAAAGAACTGATCAGACACATAATAAAAAGACAGCAAAAGACGCCGTAATAAGTCTTACAGCCAATGTTATTGTTTGTGAAACTGTGTAGGAAATCATTTCAGGATGGAATTGTTAAGAAAAGAAAACAGAAAAGGACACACACTAATAAGATCTATGTATAAGAAATATCGTTTGATTATACAGTTGACGTTTTGAAGAATGCACATTATGGCTTCACGTAATTACAATAAATGATTGAATAATGCAATTATCGAGCTTTGTTCAAAGGTGACATTTTGTCATCAATTTTTAAATAAACAATTACGGCCACTGCATTAGGGACACGTGTACGAAATTATTAATCTGTGTTACGACTTATTAGCTCTTTTTCAATTCATACATTTACGTTATCACCGTTAAATTGGCTTATAACTGTAATTGCAGCAATGGCTATTCTTTGTTAGATTGTATTTACTTAAACATTATAGAGTAAAGCACTTTATACATCGAACATGTCATTAATAATATTCTTGCATTGGACATATTATTTTCAAGTACAGCAACGTAATGCAATCATTGATTTTTTGTTGTACTAGTGCGATGCAATCTAGTAATCATTTATCAATATGAAACGGCTTAACAGCTCTTTGCAAATGTTTTCTTTGGTTTAAAATGTCTATTATCAATGGAATATGACACGGGTTAAAACTGATTAATGGCAATGCCAAATAGTCAGGAAAGTAATAAACAAGGCCAGATAAACATGAATAGCAAAACAATATTCGAAAAAGCATTTGAAATGATTTTATTGATAACTGTTCTTTACTATACAATTGCATTTGAGAAACAAGCCTAATTTAGTAGCATTATCTCAAAATTATATGAAACTATTATGTATATTGTATGGAATAAAAAGTGGATATTATATAATACTTAATGAACTATGCGTTTTAAAAATAAGTCTCTGGCACTGCAAATACCACTTGAATGATTTAAAGAAGGCTCTTCATATTTATGATTCTTCATTCACATAACCTTGAACTTCAACTGTAGCAAAACTCTAAAGCAATACAAGTGATATTGCAGGGTCAAACCCATTAGACAAGGGCCATCCAAGTAGACAAGGGCCATCCCAGGAGACAAGGCCTTAGAGCAATTACAGTAGATCGTTTCGCAAATTATAGCGTATAATATTAGTAAACATGGAAAATGATTTATCTGGCTATTGTTTGTATTCTGTCAGCAGGCCACGGACAACTTTAATCAAAAAGTTGGAAAGAGTACATTTACGATATCTCTAATGTATTGTTGTCTTTAGCGGTTCAATTTTCGTTTAAAGTGATTTAACGTTTCAGCTATAAAGTGATTACACTTTTCTGCGTTATGTTACGTAATATGATAAACTGTTTGCGGTTACGGTCGGGTCGTTCGAATTATGTTTGAGCAAGAATTACTGCAAGTGTTTTTTTTCAAATGAAACAAATAAGCTTTTAACAATTCAGGAAATAAATTATGAACTACCGGTGTAAATAAAATGAATGAAATGCGTGATTAATGTCATTACCGGGATTATGAAGGCAGTTTATCTTATGAAAGTACGAGTTAAGTACTTCAGACTCCACACACTTTAACCAGCCATCAAGTCAGATATTGACATCAATCACGCATGACTTAAATAAACCGCCAATGTATTTTATACTGAATCAACTAACCTTTGCTCCCTCTGTCAGTAATGCATCGGCAAATCCACGACCCATTCCCGAGGCCCCGCCAGTTACCAAAGCAACTTTATAACTTAAATCCATTCTGTGGCACACAAGAAATAACCGAATATCATCCATGAACGTCCTAAAGCAATGATTTGATAGATAACATTTTATCGGCGTTGTATCCTGTTATGATCGTTGTCTCATTTCCACCAATTCATTCCATTCCAAATCTACTTCACTCAATACCTTTAAGTTATCGTTTAGTTGAAATTTAAAGAACTACCTACAAACTTTAGTTTATTTAAGTATCCTCATGTCAAAGATTCCTTTGTGATGATTTTTATTCAGATGTATTCGGATTTGGTCCTTAAACAAATCATATTTTCAAGTTAAGTCGCTTTTGACCTATAAATCAAAAACTACTTTAACGGATAAACAGCGCTTTCACGTTTATTGTTCGAATGTAATGAATTTTAAAAATGACATTTGATATTTAGCATTGCAATGTTTTGAATAGTTTACAATTTTGGTTAACACATACGCCTCCCACTCAAATCAATTATTTACAGGAGCTGGTGAATTCGCTTTATCAACGAGTAATTTGAAAGGTTTCTATCTTTATGTGTTAAATTAAACACCCACATTTTGTATAAGACTCGGGAGGTAGCGTCTCGGATATTTGTATTTTTAATATATAATTACAGCTGAGCAAATTCGTTATAAATCACTTTTCATCAATCCACTGTTTGCGTTAACTGTTTTAGTCGCTCGAATGCGTAGTATTTTGTTTAACGTTCTGATTATCAACCTATAACACATACAACAAGATTTATTTATAAAACAAACGTTTTGATATAAAATTAACAATTTCAAGTTAGTGTAGTTTAAGTATAGCTTATCACAAACTGTTTTCTACGAGACCACATGTATACACATACGTACATTTAAAATAAGTGCAACAAAGTAAATGTCCAACCGAAAAAGTTACAATTCAGTGTTTACTAAAAGCAAATTCCAAAACTTGTACGATTATCGTGTATTCCAGTATTAACCACCAGACATTTGATATTTGTATCGTAGTTTACGCTACAGTTTTCTTCTGTATAATTTAAGGAACCAGTTCTTGTGAAATCGCGGTTTCAAGCAAAAGTTGGGCGGCTAATTTCAATAAAAGAGAGATTGACTTGGTTATGATCAAATATTAAAAAAAACATTCAATTTATAATGTACATATATCAAATCATGAACATTTGTCGTGCTAATTATGGTTTATTTCAATGTCAAATTGTTTGACACGTGGAAGAGCCGAGCTTATGAACACATTACTAAAAAGGTGTTGTCTGTCTATGTTGTTTTTGTTGACCTTTACACTACTTATTACTGTCCGTGAAATGTCCATTTCTACTCGCTTTGAATGTTGCATATGTTCAGTATCACGTTTAAACCAAATTTTAAGATGCCTTTGCTGGCATCGAATCTTCATAATCTTAAATATGAGCTAGCTGCTTTGACCTCCACCGCATTGTCTTCGAATTAAAAAAACAAACAAGGTGTAAGTGAATTTACCTGTCAATTTGACAATACAATGTGGAAGTGAATAATACACACCAATTAACAATACAATGTAAACTACCATGACGAGACTATCAGTTTTGAAGTTTGTATACTTTCAATATCATATTTCACTGCCTCTCATTATTATTATTATTAGTATCAAAAATTCAAATTTGCACGTGCTAGGCTCGCTTTTTATGATCTGTAATATACTGGGCTAGTCGCTTTCATCGCATTGCCTGTAAAAATAAAGTAAACGTGAATTTATCTGGTAGTTTAATAATACAATGCTCACTACCAAGACGAGGCCAGCAGTCAATATTTGAATCATGTGCTTTGATCAAAGCAACGAAACCACACCACAACGCCGCACGACAACAACCACATTTACATGCGTATTTATATATTTATATCAATATATGTCTATCAATAAAAGTTACCGACATCAATAGGTCATTTGAAAAAAATCACATAGTTGTTAAACGAATTAATAAGAGTTTATGTTCATACTTGTCCAAACAGTTATCAGTATAAGAGCAAAAACATGTGTAAAATACTTGAACTCGACACATAAAGGGTTCTCAAAGATGGAGTAGATTATGTTAAATACATGAACAATTAAGGGTTCTCAGGGAATGGGTAAATTATGTAAAATACGTGATCTTGAACTACAAGATTTATCAAAAATGGAGTGTATTATGTAAATTCGTGAACTCGAACTACCAAGCCATGATATGCCTCAAATCAAATTTTCCTGCATGTTTCATTAAAAAGTCCTCGAACGGTATAAGGGAAAATAAAATTGCAAACATGAAAATATGTCATAATGGGGTTAGTATTGTGAACAGGTAACAAATTTAAAAACCCACCTGTAAGAGTTGCATTAACATGTTTTTGTGTACCAGTAGTATCGTCGAAGGGCCGTTACTTATACTAACTGTGTCGACAAACCTGAATTAATTCTTCTTTTTTTGAACTCATATGGGCTTCATATCATAGTTTAAATGAAAGTTTCATGAATAATTCACATCATATTTGCACGGTTTCCGATGTTATCAATGTGCAACTAGACTATTACAAAAAACGTTTCGAGCTTTTAACAATTTGGTAGCTTTGTTATTTAGTTAAGCAACAGTATTACACGGTTTAAGTTTCTCTTTGGTCCTAGCATTGTGCATCAATACAAGTTGTTACTTCTGATTTACATACTACTTGACTTGTATTTTCCAATGTATTATTAGTGTAGATTTTTGTTTGTTCTAAATTTAATTAAGTTAGGCATTTAGAACACGCATTTTCCTTTGAATTCCACCCACTATTATACAATTGGCTGCAGAATCTATAAGATACAAGATGAATTTGGGCAGAATGTTTCAAGCCTTTATAATTCATTATTTAGGATAACACCTTGTCATCGTAAATCTTGACGCACAGTATATTCTTCATGGCCACGTTGACGCGAACAGGAATAATAATATAATTTTAAATTGTTCTTTTATTCAATAACGACATCCTATTTATATCTTGAATCAAGTTTAGAATTGACACAGTGCTGGCTAAGACCCGTAACAATTCTTGCTACCTTAAGGAAGTTTTACGAGTGTTTATTTTTCATATATAGTGCATATGATCTCAATTACGAAAGGCGACAGCTCCTATCATCAACAATTTCAGTTCATATTCAGTGCACATTATCACCATCACGGAGAGCGACAATGAATAAATTCACCATCTGTATATTATAAGGCGACAGTACATATCGTTACCATCACGGAAGGCAATCGTCCATGTTGTCAACATCAAGGAAGTCGACAGTGCATATTGTCACCATTGCGGAATGCGACAGCGCATGGTATCATCATGGCAAGCGATAGTTCATAATTATCATAATCACGGAGGGTAATATCTATATACTATATATCTTTCTGCAAAATCAATACTCAATGTGTTCATAGTGTATGATGAACGTAAGCATATAATGTATATTTTACTTTCAGAAATAAAAACTATTTAGTGGCATACGAGGGTCCTTAAAAAAACTCTGTTATAATATATGTATATAACATGTTAAACTTCGCCATTTTACTCAAAGTTCTATCAGAAAATGCCAGCGCTCATTAGTTTCATTTTGGCTTCACACTGCCTTATGGCTAATCACAAAGTTGCGTGTTTATAAATGCTAAAATTGACACGAAGTTACTGCAACTCCCAGTCACCTTGAGACATGTTTAAATTTGAACAATAGCCCCACGGAAGAAAATGTAACTCAAATCGTGGTCACAGTATATATTTATCATACACTATATTCAATGTCCGTGGTCTTTGCTCAACTATGATTATTTATGTTTTAGTTTATTTTATATCTTAAAAGATTCACTCCGTGAATGCCTCGAAGTTATTTGTTCTTTTTCAAGAAGAAAGTGATATCATACATAACAGACCCTAGATTACATTGACATTTTTTAAGATCAAAGCTGGGTCAATTTTACATTTTTTAATGATTGTTAATCACATTTGGTACAACATGTATTTTCTTAAACTATAAAAAAGAAAATGGTGTATTGAGATATGTTTAATTGATTCGTTTCGCCATTAACAATAAATTAATTCGATGCAAGAACCAAAACCTTTCCATAATTAATAAAACTTATAGAATAAATTATGTTTGAACATGTTCGTTGTGTGTCTTTATGCTATTTGAAAGGCATACAAGTTAGAAAATGCAGGTAATTATCAACTAAGTAAACATTACCTCAATACAAACATGCAGAAACAACCCAATACATTTACACTATAATTAAAATATCATATAGTTAAATTACAATTGATTTGAGCACATAATGTGACCAGAAAGGTTCTAATTGATTCAGAAATTTTCCTCAGTTTTTGTTTATCAATTAGATACCTGAGTTCTCTCAATGTGATTGGGCGCTTATAAATCCATATACAGCTGGCAAACATTTCTTAACTAAGAGAAAGTTGACGATTGATGTTCGAAGGCATATAATGAAAAAAACATACAAGCACATAAAAAGGAAACTTGTTCTTTAAAAGTGTTTAGTAAACACATGATTAACATTTGTATGTATAAGTTGTTGAAGAAGTAGTTTGTAGGTTGGCCAAATCATCCTATATAATCTCAATGTTCGGTATAACGCTGAATACTCAGTAAGCAAAACAACAACAGCATTGACTTGACGTTCAGTAAGAGGTCTTCATCATGATTATGCGATTCAAGTCCTTATTTGCATTAAAAAAAATGTCATGGAAGTTTGATTACAAAGCCGTCATACGGAATAAGATAAATTGCGTTATTAAGATTTAAAACATGCACATATCTCATCAAGAAGCCGGTACTTTGTGAACAGGTAGCATACAAACTTTTAAGTTTAAGACGCCAAAGTACAGCTAAATCTAGAAATGTATCGCTGTTTAAGAAGATATATTTGTTTTGCATAATACAATTGTTAAATGTATACATTATAGTCCCTTTGAATCCCATTGCACAGAACATACTTTGCGCGGACAATGGCTGTAACTAAATGTTATATATATATATCAAAGCACTGAAAGTCTCTTTGGTCTGCAAGGACGGCGAAGTATTGATAGATAGGTTAAATAATAAAGCATGCTTATAAAACAAAACAATAAAAACTGCACTAGTAATGTCAACAATCAAAAGCTGAAATGAATATGTTTTTAATTTTCAGTTCACAAACAGATATATGAATGTTATTTTTGTAATGCTGTCTTAGTAATTTTGACATGATATTCGACCATTTTAATACATAAATTGGTCCCACAGAAAGGTGATAAAACACAATGAATACTGTCCGATCTGCTCGCTTCATCTATTCACACTTGAACAATGATACTGTTACAGAAAGCCTAGATGGTTTAAACTGAGGCAATTAGGTAATTTATAGACACCTGAGAACAATACCACCATTTTAGGCATGAACTGATTGTCGCCCCAAATGCCAATCTTATTTGGGTAATATCGAAAGGCCTGCTACCAAGAGCAATTCACTCATTGTAGATCGTTAGATATCATTTCTTTTGTTTTTCACTAGTCACTAACTACTGCATTGGCCTACGGAGTAAGCTACCTTGACGATACGTGAAGATGTATCAAAAGGAGAGTTACCGCTAAATGGACTTTGATACATTATAGGGAAACAATTTAAATTTTCTCTCAGATTTGGCACGATTCCTGGCGTCCGTATCGATTATACATCCTGTACAGCTAGAGTACTATATTGGATTCCAGTTTTCTTAGCACACCGCAAAATGATTCCGTTTTTTGTTTCGTCTTTGACTAAATCAAGAAAAGCAGCTGCAACCTCTTCCACGCTAAAATGAAAAAACAACAAAAAAACTTGTATATCTGGGAAAAACCAAAATTGTTTTGAAATATCGTAATAATACGTTTGCACATGGCATAACTCATATGTTAAGCAATTTTATGCAATAAATGGGTGTCACTCCGTCTGAGTACATTTAATATATTATTCCATTATTTCAGAGAAATTAAAATAATGTTTATACTAATCGGCCCCTGCCGTCACCTCATAACACCGATATGGTCTACAAATGCCTTCACCGCCGCCTGGTTTGAACCGGAAGTCTGCGAGGCGTCACCGGAAGCCATATTCCTGAACATCGGCGTGTCCACGAATGCGGGACACAATACATTTAGACGGATACCGGACTTTTGAACATCAGGTGATATCTAGAACATGATCAATATTCACCTAAATATAGCTTTGTACTATATGTACTCACGGTATACATACCATGTCATATATAAACCGTAGGTGGGTTGAGTATTTTTGACATTATTTAGCCCCATATGGCTGCTTATACTATTTCAAAACATCAGAATTATAATGTAAACAGACTGTTTTTTGTTTGGCTAATATATTTTTTTGTATCAAACTCATCTCTAGAAATGATAAAATTATGATGTAAGTATGTGAACTAATCAGTGAAAAGATCGAGACATTTTACTAACTGCTAGAGATCTTGTCGCATGAATAATACCAGCTTTCGATGCCCCGTAAACGGGGGAAAACGGATTTGGATTTACCCCTGAAAAGAGTAAAAATAGGAAATCATTATTGTTTTTAAGGAACATCGAAAGTACAAATATATAATAATGCTTTGATTCTTACGCTTTGTTGTCTTCTGCTTTAATGTACTAGATGCAAATTAAATCGCAATCTTAAGTTAACGAGTTAACTGTTCTCGTTTTGCTTACCCGCCATACTGGCCATGTTGATGATGACACCGCCGCTGCCAGCTCCCGCCTCACTCATATATCTCAGTGCAAGTCGTGTGCCCCGTAACGTCCCCTTCTACAAGAAAGAAAATATTGCTTCAATGGCATTAAAAAGTGGTATTACAATTTTCATAATAATTGAAATATCGCTACTGCAAGTTTCCATATGGCCCAAGAAGAATTATCACCTTTTTGTACTAGATACATCTTATTGTCGTTATGACTCTTATATGAAATCCATGTGGACCATGTACCTACGACAAACAGGCAATTTTATTATCATTCTAAAATAGTTTAGTCAATGGACATAGTTATTAAATTACACTACTCGAACATTCATATAAAAAAGATAAGTGTTGTCCGTATTAATGTTGACATTCTGTTTGCTAATATATTTAAGGAACTGTAAATTTCCTCACCAGGTTGATGTCGATAACTGCTTCCCACTTATCGTCCGTTTCCCCACCGACACCAGCATTGTTAACCACAATATCCGGGCCACCAAGCACCTCCCGCGTACGTCGGAATGCTTCTGCAAAAGTGTAGACAATTTCCTTTACATAAATAACGGAACGTTACCCACCAAGACTCGTCCAATAGTGTGATCCTGCACCGCTCTTATTCCCCAAAATTTGCCGAAATGCAACTGGAATAGAAGGACAGCAAGTGTATCAACTCTCAACAATTAAAGCGGTAATGCCTTTTTGATTTTTTTCTCAATAATGTCTTGGTTTTTTTATCACAATTGTTTTAATGCTTCATGTTAATGAGATCTCGAGAGTATGTATTGCAGTTTCTATCCTATTTATTAATTACAAGTTGTATATAGCTGTGCCGTATGCATACAGACTTCAGAATCGCAAATCGAAATCAATTAAAGTCAGATCTACTTTTTGGCATGATATTTCAAAACAATTTATGCGACGGGGTAGCAAAATGGGACGTATTGTGTTATGCGTTTTAAAATAGTTATTAAAAGACCATACCATTTTAAAATGTTCATAATATTTGCAACGTTAATGTGAATTTGAATTGAAAGAAGTCCGAAGAATCTTAAATAGATATTGGCGAGGATCAAAGAGATAAAGATAATTTCGCGGAAAAGGGAAATTTGATGATTAAGAGACCGTGTCTTTCTTCACCTACACAAACAATCAAAACGTTCTATCGGGTTTAATTAAATTAACTTTACACTAGCAATAATCATGCGTGATAAAGGAAATGTTTATTCAATGTATATCCTAGTACATATAAGTTTATCAATTACTGTTTTTACTGTTATGACACTAGCCAATTGTATTAAAAATATCAATTAACATTACCTGTTCTTATATAATAAGATGCACTTATCGGTTACAATTTGGCTACTCAAAATTTTTCTTGAGTCTTTTTTAGATTGCATTTGAACATAATTTTAAAAATGACAAAGATTAATGCTTGTCGCGCTTACAGTCTTTCAACGCTTTCAGCGCTTTCATTCTTACTTAGTAGGTAGTTTATGTTCCACCCGACTAATTAACTAAAACATAATAGTGATTTCCGTGTAGTTTTATTGCTAATGTGTTTTATCTGGAGGTTTGATTTATATTAACTGCCTTTAAACCTTTAAGAAACTGATGTAATATTTCTTCTGAGTGTTGTTCTCATCAAAGAAAATTGTGAAAGATATTGTAATGTGTTTATTATCTAGAATGAACGTGAGCAGACATACAATAATGTAATATAATTAAGACTATTTGACCTATAGATCACAATCATAGTGTCTGTTGGGGCAACAATAAATAAACAGTCAAAATACCGCCAAAATTATATAATAATAATAATAATAATAATAATAATAATAATAATAATAATAACAATAATAATAAGTATAATAATAATAATAATAATAATAATAAAATAATAATAATAATAATAATAATAATAATAAAAATGATGATAATAATAATAATAATAATAATAATGAGAAGAAGAAGAAGAAGAAGAAGAAGAAGAAGAAGAAGAAGAAGAAGAAGAAGAAGAAGAAGAAGAAGAAGAATGATAACATTAATAATAATTATAATTATAAAAATAATGATAATAATTGTTCTAAAACCTAAGCATGAACTCAAATATCAGATATATAGACTAACACTATATAACTATGCGGATTATTATGCAACGACTATTTTTTAAACCACATAAAGATGTCATCCATTCATTTAATATGTAAGTGTGGGCTTTTAACAAGACGTTGGATATTTTAAAATAATTTTTATTCATTCAAAAACCCAACTGCAACAAAAACAACTTTGCCGACTTCTTTAAACAGCTGCGAAACATATTCCTTTAGCCAATATTTTCAGCTTTACTCAAAGTTGCTGATTTGCATCGGGATTAGTTTTGCAATAACCGTTTCGATACACTTACTTAAATTTACGATCTGATATTATCATATTGTCGGAAAAATGACAGTCAAGATAAACAAAAAGCTACAATCAGGTTTGTCTATCTTAGAATTAACGTGTTTTAGATTTGTCAGACAAGTCATGGTAATGTTATGTAAATGTTCTACATCTATCAACACGAGCAAAAGGGTGACTGATGATATTTCTAATAGAGAATGTCATTTCCCACCAATTTTATGAGAACAATTTTCTTGAAACAGAACATTTCGATCGCTTTCTATCAGACCGAGGCATTTGACAATTATCTCTGATGGATGGAAACAAGTACGATAGAGTCAAACGCAAAAAGTTGGTGGAAAAGCTTCACAATGACATTGGCAGGAAGAAGCGGGTACGGAGTATGCGATTACAGAGCGTATTGATACAATATTACTATTGGTTTCAGCCTTTTATCAGATTAGCAATTGTCAAGATAATCTCCATCTTTCCGTAATATATGTTCTTACCTTCAAACTGCTCCTGTGAGGTAACATTGCACGAACAGAAGATGACGTTACTGCTGCCGTATTTTTCCGCAAGATCCTTCTCAGTTGAGCGCCCAGCCTCCTCGTTGTAATCTACGATACTCACCTGAAATTACACTAACAACTGTAACGCTGATTTATTAAAAACATTACATTTCACAATTATCATATGCGTATCATGTGTCAAACGTGTACATACTATGTTTGAAAACATTGTTATCAACGACACAAGCCTGCAACGATAACAATGACACCTGTAAAAATAAAGATTGGTTTATATTTTACGGAAGTCATTAAACTTATCTTTATTGGATATAGCTACAAAGATACAATACGTTTTGGATCATTCAGACCCAAAACATTAAAGAAATGCACCTTCCTTAGTGCAACACTCTGAACAATCTTCATTGGTCATACAGAGAATGACATACAATTAGCAAAACGGAAATATATGCAGCGGACTTATTCATAGAGGTACCAATAAACAATAAACAACAATGAGGATCATATGGTATTAAAAGGACGGGCTTCAAAGTGTATATGGACCTAGGCGTTTGCCACCATCTCTCTTATGTAACGTGTGGGTATTTATCGAGCGGTCAAAGGTCATTTTATTAATGCATACCTAAGTATGTGGACAATATTATCACCACTACTTTAGGACAAATCGATGGCAAGGTCTAAAAGGTGAAAAAGGAAGAATATCATGCCAATATTTCAAACTTTTAACGACGACATACCATTCTAAAAAGCAGCCTATGGTAGACCTATGGAAACCATTGCTTACGTTCAAAGCCGATCTGCTGATTTTTTTTATCTTAAACAACGCATGCCCTCTTCCATAACAAATATTTTGGATTGCCCATCACGACATAAAGTGTATTGAGATGTCAAAAATGTCAAAAATGATAAGTAACTTCAATTTCCAGTTACATTTTGAAAAGCCTGTAAGATTGAATTTTAAATTTGAAGCTTTTATTCCACTGGAGTAAATCTAAATCTAATCTAATGCAGAAGTTATAAAGGCATAAAAACGAATATTAGGAAAATACGAAAACATTTTAAAACGCAACTGGAAGTCATCAACTTTGAGAAAAAAATGTCAAATGAAGGATTATACTTACTACTCTTATCAGTTAGATAGTCTCTATCGACGTGTTTTAGCAGGCCATGTTGAAAATGAATTTGTTATCATGTGAAGTGTTTAAACCATTTGAAATGCGTTATGTATCATTATTTACACAATAGATTTTGAATAAGGATTTGTTTTGCTAGTTTACAAATGCAAGACTGTATTATTATGAAAAGGAATTTGGTTTCTGTAATAAAACACGTTTAAAAAGAAGGTTTCAGTGTTCAACTATCAACAACTAGTGACATGAGTATTTTGAACATCAACGTAAAAAACATTTATGTAGTATTCAAACGACTTTTAGTAAATACAGTGTTTGATTATTTAATTTGCCATCTGCTTATTTAAACCCGACGAAAATTTTTGCACGTTGCATATGAGCAATATTTTATGCCAAATAAATCAATCCAAACTATCATTTAGAAAACTTATTTGGTAAAAATATAATTACCGCAGCAATAAAATAAAAAAGGAAGCAATTAAAATCATACTTGAATTAGTATCCTCATATCTGCTACAAAAATTAAAAACGCACTCTTACATATATATATATATACTAAAACAGTAATCCAATTAGGAGCAGGAACGATGAATACATCCAACATTTGAAAAAATGTTCGGTTTTAATTGACAAATGATAAGCAAAACACTCTCAAATCTCCAAGCTACCGTCAGAATGTGTGTTTTCTTTCTTTCTTTTTTTCAAAACGAAATGTCTTATATTAAACCGTACACAAATGCAGTACACAATAGCTCACCTTTGCACCTCCAGCCAGAAGGGCCTCCACAAACCCCTGTCCTATTCCCGAGGCTCCTCCGGTAACCAACGCAACTTTATCAGTTATATTCATGCTTAGATATCAACGACAAAAACCTGCAAGTATCCTTTGTTTGATATTATTCAACTGGAGTAAAATATTACTTTCATAAAGTTTAACACATACACCACTCTTTTTGTATATGTTTCTTATTAACTGAACATCTCCAGTAGATCTGCTCAAAAGCTCGCACTTGTAATATTTAAAGGGTTGATTTGGCTACCAGTTAATATCCCCACGTAATATTGAAAAATACAAGTTCCAATTTCTTCAAACAGAGGTTTTCACAACTCCACAAGCTTTCACCTAGTGTTTGAACAGACTGATAACAGACTTCTCTCTTCAATCAGCAGAAAAATATATCTCTTCAGTAAAGACACAGTAATAATGTAGGTTATACAGAACAAATAATTTCTCCATTTAAGAGCGCTTTACAGAAATCATATTTAAAATATTTTAAAATCCGACCTTGTATCTCAGAATCAAGATACTAAAAGAAAATATTAAAGCAAACAAGATCACATCCACTCGAATTATTGGTTTTCGCTTCTCAATTTCCCGCCCCTCAACTAGCACTATTGGTTGCCGGCAGCTCCTCAGTTGTAGGTAAATAAACCTTTTACTCATCTTGTCTTTTAATAAAGATCTACATTTATATAACATTAACCATTGCAAACGAATAAAGCTAAAAATCAAAAAGTGTTATATAAACAATCGTTAAGCGAAATGAATGTTTTAAGATGTTATTTAAAGTTATCATAACAAGGACTTGGAGTATTTGAACAAAGTGATAACGGACTTTCTCTTCAATCAGCAGAATAAGATTCCTTCAGTATAAAGTAGGTAGGATAAAAACAAATATACTTTCTCCAAAAGCATATTGGTTTCTGCATATTTTTATCAAGTACGTACTAATGAATGGAAACTACATTGACAATCCCTAAAGAAATAATAAAACAAACGAAAGCCTTGATTGCAGGCATAAGGCTACGGCTTAACAGAACTAAACAAGATACACACAGCGTTGCAACACGGCAAAGAAAGACCGCATATGCATCATCAAAGCATATCAATAAACACAATCATCTGGTCAATACATGTTGAATGAAGAACAATGTGATGGAATACGTGAGTATCCGACGATAGTCCAAAAGTAATATTAGGACACGTTTAAGGAACGATTGAAGCTGACAAGTGATGATCCTTTACTACAAAGAAGAAACGGCAACATGCAAGAAAAAAACACGTTCAACGTGATTATTTGATTGTTGCACATTCTTATCAAGCAAAATATTTTACTACCTACAAATACCGCTTGACATATATTTAGGCAGTCCCTCCTTAAGGTAACACTGACCTTCGCACCTTTTGCCAAAAGGCTTGTAGCAAACTGTTGCCCCATTCCTGCGGCTCCGCCAGTAATTAGCGCAACTTTACCACTTAGTTCCATATTTTAATACGTCCCTAACACAGAAAAATATATAAATATATACTCGTATCTCAACTATATCAAACTCCTCACTAGTTTAAATCACCTGCGTTTACACTGATTTTAATCCTTGTACTATATGTATTGTCGTACAATGGTATCTTTCGAACTATAAATCAAGACCTCGGTTCATTGATAAATACGTTCAGTTGCTTCACATTGTTAGAATGCAATGTCATTATCAATGGTCATGTGAGATCTACATGGTCGATGTTTGTTTGAATAACCTTACAATGGAGACTGACACTGATGAAGATATTCTATCCTTGCTTTTGTCCATAAGTTTTAACAATTTTTCATTTCTTTTAGCGTATACTGTAGGATTATTGTAGAATGGAATATTTAAATTTTAGCAATGTTCTTAACAGCGGTACTATCTGATATCCTGAACTTGAACATTATAGTTTTGTGAAATGCAATGCCTAATGTTCTTTAAATGGCAAAACATTGATATTTGACAACAATTGGAACACGAAAATAATGTAAATAGAACATTAGTAAGATAGATTGCTATGTTTCCCAGTTGAATACAATACAACCAGAAATAGGCTAAACAGTATTACGCAAAACATCCAGAGCATTAAAATCAAAACCATTTCCCACTTTTACCAAACGACGTTTTGCAGCGAAGTAGCAAATCTAATGTTGTGATAGGATTAATATGAAAATGCTGGGTACAGATACCGTCGAACTATCTGCCACCACGTGTATCATTGATTTTAAGCGGAATTTGATAGCGCTTTGGATTTGAGAGTTCATAAATTTTCTTCATAATAATCGTTTAATTTGTTTTCTAGAAATATTATTGAATTGTATTTCAAATAAAGCAAAATATAACTAAGAAAGAATGGGGTTATTTGGACCACCTCCTGTTCATTACCGTTTCGTGATTTTTGTTGTGACAGGGATGCTTTGTTGTTTATTATCATCCCTGTTCATATGTTGCAATAAGATATGCTGACATGTAAGGTCTAAACTTACTGGACATATTTATGATATGAAATGTCCAAGAAGACAAGATATAAATAGGACACGAAACTACCAAGTTGACTATTTATACAATACAATATGTTAACATGATAAGAAAAATACTTACCAGATATATATTTGGTATTAAATTTCCAAACTGACCAAACATATATAGAACATGACACTACAAAACCGGCGATATTTACAATACATTGTGGTGAAATGAAAGGTCCAAACTGACCAGACATATAAATGACCAACTAGCCAGATATTTAAAACCCTTTAGTGACATGAAATGTCCAAACTGACCAGGCTTGTATATGACATATACGGACGAAACTGACCAGATATATACCTAATGATAACATAAAATGTCCAAACTGACCGGACATATACAGGAAATAAAGGATCAAACTGTCCAATGTTATAAGTTTCTAACGACGACTTACCAATTTTACAAGCTACTCTCACATTACGCATGGAATTAAAATGTTCGATGTCTGAACCTAAAAAAACGAGGTTGAGCCCTTTTAAACCAATCCAAATAACAACTGTTTGGAATTTAAGATAAAAAAAACATCTGATAAAGTACTACTAGTATGTTGCAATATGATTTAAGTATGATAATATTGAAGAATAAAATACAAAAGCAAAGGTAATCAAATCACATGTTACGAAGGTCCAAAAAATCAAATGATCTGCATTTGTGTATTTTCTATTGTATTGTTCATCGTTAAGTAACATAAGAACTATGGAAGCCCATGCCAACGTTTAAAGCCAATCTGCTGTTCTTAAAACAAATTTTAGGTGTAAGACCGCAATCATGCAATGCTGCAGTTTATGGTGAATTGGCAAGATTCCCACTAAGTTTGTTTAGGAAAATACGAATTATCAAGTACTGGTTCAAGGTTAAACGTTATCCTGAGTCTCTTATGTATAAGGTTATGTTAATGGTGAATATATAAACACTTGGACAGTTAATCTGAAACAGTTGTTGAACGAGCTTTTATTTGCTTATTTATTTACATGTGATAATGTAACAAATATACAGATAGAAGCTCTCGTTACAAGAATATATGATACTTACTTACAACAATGGTATACAACTGTTAGAAATTCAGACAAGCTACAGTGTTATGTTAATTTTAAACAAGATTTTGCAATTGAAAAATATTTATTTTGTATTAATAGCAATAAGTTAAGGATACTTCTTACCATATTTAGATGTTCGGCACACAACCTTAATATTGAAGAAGGAAGATATAGAAATATAAACCGAGAAGATAGAAAATGTAATAAATGTAATATGAATGTTATAGAAAATGAATATCACTTTTTGTTAGTGTGTCCTCATTATTTGGATTTACGTACAAAATATATACCCAGGTATTATATTCACTGGCCTAATATGACCAAATTTATTAACGTGATGTCCTGTAATAATGATAAAATATTGATGAATATTGCTATTTATTTATCATTCGCTACGGATAGAAGAAATGCTGCTTAGCATAAATAACATGTCTAAATACATTTCATGTATAGTTATAGTTCATGCTTTTCTCCTCAAGATTAATTTTTGTAAAAATGATCTCATATTCATTTCATATCTATATTTTACTCTATTTTGTTGTTATTAATGCCATCTAGTATGTTCTTTGTGTACTGGCAATGTTCTAATTGAATTTGCTAATAAAAAAAATAAAATAAAAAAAACTGACTTGATTTATTGTGACTTTATGCCCTCTTCCATAACTAGTATTTATATGTGAAAAAAGACACAAGTGATAAGTAACTTCGATTCCCCGGTACATTTTCATAAGCCTTTAAATGTGTAGCTTTAATTTACATCAAAACTGGATACTCTTATAAACTTATAATGCAATGCTTTGTTTTATTTAGCTATTGATACAAATATATTAATACATTTTTATTATATATTATATCCTTAATGTATCATTTGATAAAGGACTCGATGAAAGTCTGCTGGAATAGTCTATTAAACTACATATGGTTTTTTTCATATATCTAAGGTGCAAAAGTACATAATCATAAAACAACCAAATATTTTGAAAATACGAAAACAGTTTGAAACGAAACTGAAATCCATAGACTAAATTTAAGATTAAATGACAGAATTGATCAAATGAAGGATTAGTATTACTACTCTTATCAGTAATATTGTCTTTATCGACGTGTTTAAGCAAGGCGTCTGTAGCAATATACATTTGTTATCAAACGAAATATTTAAACCATTTGAAGTGCGTGACATATCAAAATCTTAGTGACACATTTTTTTTTTTTAAATAATGTGTTTGCTAGTTTACAAATGCAAGTCTTTTTATCACATTTTTTGGGGTAAAATAACACCTTGGAAAATACCTTTTCAGTGTTAACATATCTACTGACATGAGAATTGTGAACATCAACGTAGTATGTACTTTTGTAGTATTCATACCACACTTTAGTGAATACAATGTTTGATTAATTACTTTGAAAACTGTTTATCTAAACCCGATGACACTAAACAATATTTGTACTGGGCATATGATCGACACTTTAAGCAATAGCATCAATCCAAACTGTCATTGAAGTACATAATTGGGTAAAATATTGTAAGCGTAGCTATAAAATAAAAATGTAAAACAAAAAAGAAACCCTTATAAATCATACTTCCATAAGTATACCTTGAACTGAAATACACACATGAACAATCAAATACAAAATCATTCTATACATACGTATTTAAGAACAGTCATCCAAATAGGAGCAAGAACGATGAATAAATTCAACATTTGAAAACACATGTTTGGTTTTGATTGACCATAATAAAAAAAGGGATTAGAAAAGTACTCTCAAATCTTCAATCAACCAGTACCTGTGTTTAATCTTTTTTACAAAACGAAATATCTTAAATGAAAGCATACACAAATGCAATTCAATATAGCTCACCTTTGCACCTCCAATCAGAAGGGCCTCCACAAATCCTTGTCCTATTCCCGAGGCTCCCCCGGTAACCAACGCAACTTTATCAGTTATTTGCATTCTATGATTTTCAGGACAAAATTGAGAGTTACCTTAGTCTGTTTCAATTGTAAGAAAATATTACATTTAGAAAGCTAAACACGTACAACACTCTCTTTGATAATGTTTCTTATATTCAATACACTCCAGTGTGAAGCACGCACTTGTAAAGTTGAAAAAGTTTGTTTTAGCTAAGGGTTAATATTCGAACGAAATATTGAAAAAATATAAATTCCAAATTCTTCAAATAAAGGGTTTCATTAATCCACAAGCTTTCCTCTGGTGTTTGAACAGATTGATAACGACCTTTTCTCTTCAATCAGCAGGAAAAGATGTCTTCAATAAAGTGACAGTAATTATTTAAGTTATACGTATCATAAACGTTCTCCATTAAAGAGCGATTTTACAGAAATTATATTCAAAATATAATCCCACCTTGTGCCTCAGAATCAAGATATTGATAAAAATATAAAAGCAAACTAGATCATATCCAATTAAATTATTGGCTTTCGTCTCTCATTTTTCGCCCGTTACCTAGCTCTATTGGTTGCCGGCAGCTCTTCAGCTGTAGGTAAGTAAACCTTTTATCCACCATGTCTTTTAGTAAATATTTATATTTATATCACTTTTATCATTGCAAACGAATGGAGTAAAAATAAAAAAGTATTATATATACAAGTATTATATATACACACGTTTAGTCTAAGAGTTGTATATTTTTAGCAGTTATTCTATAAAATTATCATGACAAGGACTTCCTCAAACTCACAGTAAGTGTTTGAACTAAGTGATAATGGACTATCTCTTCAATCAGTAGAGTAAGATAACTTCAGTAAAAAAAAGGTCGGATATAAATCGCATATATATATACTTTCTTCAAAAGCATTTTGATTTCTGAGCATTTTAAATAAAATATGTAGTTATAGATGAAAACTACAGGGACTATCCCTGAAGCCATAATACAACAAGCGAAGGTCATGATTTGAAGCTTACGGCTACGGTTTACACACAACGTCGCAAATCGACAATGTAAGACCGCATATGCAACATCAAATTATTATCAATAAACATAATCATCTGGTCAATACATGATCAATTAGGTTCGAATAAATGGACTATGTGAGTATCCGACGATGGTCTAAATGTAATTTTAAAGACACTTTTAAGGAAGTGAAACGTCGAAATTCACGAACAAACAACTACACAAGTTTAACATGATTATTTCAAATACTAACCAAGCAAAATATTTTTTCTACCTACAAATATAAATTGGCATATATTTAGGCAGTACCTGCTTAATGTAACTCTGACCTTTGCACGTTCTGCCAAAGGGTTTTAGCAAACCGTCGCCCTAATCCTGCGACCCCACCAGTAATCAGCGCAACTGTACTACTTAGTTCCATATTTTAATAAAAAGCAGTTTCATTATCAATGTTAAAGAGAGATCTACATGGTCAATGTTTTTTTAAATTACCTAACAATTGAGACTTATATTGATAAAGTAAGTCATTCTATACCTGCTTTTTGTCCATTAGTGTTAAAAAGTTTTTTGTATTTCTTTTATACATTATTTAAGGAGTAAAGTGAAATGGGATAGTTTCTGTTTGAGCAGTGTTCTTAACAGCTGTAATATCTGATATCCTGAACTTGAACATAATAGTTTTGTGGAATGCAATGCCTAATATATATATATACATTTAAATAGCATTACATTGATTTTTGACAAACATACAAGTGGAACCTGCAAATAATGTAAGTAGATCATAAGTTAGATAGATTGCTATATTTCCCATTTGAATTAAATACAATCAGAAATAGACTAAACGGTATTAAGCAAAACATCCACAAACATAAATTCGGAACTATTTATGGAATTTTAGCAGACGATGTTTCACAGGGTAGTTATTAAGCAAATGTTTTATAACATTTGTATAAAATTGCTTCGTACAGATACCGTCGAACTATCTCCCACCAAGTGTGTCCTTACTTTTCGGCGGAGTTTGATATCGATTTAGATTTTTGAGCTTATTTTTCATATTTTAAAATCGACGTAATCTTTTAACCTCGTATTATAAACAAAAATATAACTAAGAACGAATGTCTTTTAATCAAACCAGCTTCTATTTTCTTCCATAACATGATTCTCGTTGTGATAGGGATGCTTTGTTGTTATTATCTTCCCTACGCATAAGATACAACAACATATGATGACATCAAAGGACCATACTTACTAGACATATATATGACGTGAAATGTGCAAGCTGGCCAGACATAAATAGGAGATGAAACTACCAAACTGATGAAACATATATAATACCTTATGATGTCAGGAAATGTCCAAACTAACCAGACATATAATATAGAAAAATAACCAGATATATATTACCATAGGATGAGAAGAGGGTCCAAACTGACCACACGCATATAAGACAAGCAAGGACTAATCTTACTAGACACATATACCATATGGCAACACCAAGGACGAAATTGGCCAAATATAGATAGATACATGATACAAAATGGCAACATGAAAGAACCAAGCTAAACAGACAACTATAATAAAAACTAAGACAGCGAATAGACGCTGTAATTAGTCTAGGTATAATATATTTGTTAGTAAAACAGAGTTGGAAATCATTTCTGTGTGGAATTGTAAAAACTAAACAGAAAAAAATCCACTATGTCTATGTATATATGTTATTTGCATAGTATTTTGTTGAAATGTTTGATCAGGGATCATATTGACCTATTTCAAACACATCGTCTGTATATACTTTTTCGATGAATAAACGTTCTTCTTCTTCTTCTATAAGAATTACGGTTGAATTATACAGACCTGTGACGTTTAGAAGAATGCACATTATGGCTCCACGTAATTATATTATATTAACTGATTGAAAAATGCAATTGATTTAAACAAAATTTATTAAACATATACAAACAAACTACACAGAATATGCACACACACACAAGTTGTCTATAATATTGAAATGGATTTGAACGAAAGCATAGCTCATAGAGTTCTTCTCCCTAGGAATTAAATGCAATTATCGAGCCTTGTTCAGAGATGACATTTTGTCATCAATTTTTAAATTAACAATTACAGCCACTGCATTAGGGACACGTGTACGAATTCATTAATTTGTGTTACGACTTATTAGCTCTTTATAAATTTATACATAAACACTATCACAGTTAATTGGCTTATAACTGTAATTGCAACAATGGCTATTCTTTGTTAGATGGTTTTTACTAAACCATAATAGAATTCACCACTCCACAAATCGAACATTTATCAATATGAAACGGCTTAACAGCTCTTGGCAATTTTTTTATTTGGTTTAAAAAGTTTCTTATCAATGGAATATAACACGAGTTAAAACTGATTAATGGCAATGCCAAATAGTTAGGGAATTAATAAACAAGGCCAGATAAACGTGAATAGCAAAACAAAATTCGAAAAAGCATTTGAAATGAAATTATTGATAACTGTTCTTTACTGTACAATTGCGAGAGCCTAACTAAGTATCATTATTTCAATTTGTTTGAAACTATTATATACATCGTATGAAATAACAAGTGGGTATTAAATAACACTTTATGAAATAAGCATTTTAATAATACGAAAGCACTGAAAATATTACTTTCATGATACATAACAGACTCTTCATCTTAAAAGTTTATGATTCGTCATTTACATCACCTTGTAATTCAATTCAGGTGATACACTAAATTTATACTGAATTGCTGGACAAGTCCATAAGACAAGGCAAGCCCAGTCGACAAGGGCAATCACAGTAGACCGATTCGCGAACCATCGCGTATAAACTTAGTTTACATTGAACAGTTTATCTTGCTATTGTTTGTATTCTGCCAGCAGGCCACAAGCAGCCTTAATCACCAAGATAGAGAGTGTTAAATTATGATATCATTCTGTAATGTATTGTTGTCGTTAGCGTTTGAATATTACGTTTAAAAGTGATTTATCGTATCATCTTCGTAGTGATTAATCGTTCATGCGTTATAGTGGCGTAATATAATAAACTGTTCTAGGTTACGGTCGGGTCGTTCAATTTATAGTATATTTGAGAAACAATAACTCTAAGTTTTCTTAAATGAAATTAATTAGCTTTTAACAATTGGGAAAGAAATTATCATTATAAATATAATTACTGAATTACGTGAATGATGTCATTTTCGGTATTCTAAAAGCAGTTGAGCTGTTTAAATAACGCGTAAAGTACATCGAACTCCGCACACTTTAACCAGCCAAACTCCGATGTTGACATCCATAGCGCAATTCATCCCTTCAATAAATCACCAATGCAATTAATTAACACTGATTAAACAAACCTTTACTCCCTCGGTCAGAAGGGCATCGGCAAATCCACGACCTATACCTGAGGCCCCGCCTGTTACCAAAGCAACTTTATCACTTAAATCCATTCTGTGGCGCACAATAAATAACCGAATATTATCCATACACGTCCTAAAGCAATGAATGATTTGAAAGATAACGTTTTATACTGTTTTAATCGTTGTCTCTTTTCACCAATTCATATCTTTCCAAATCTAGTTCGCTCAATATCCTTACGTTATCGTTTAGTTGATCTTTAAAGAACTACCTACAAACTTTAGTTTAATAAGGTAATCCAATGGCAAAAAATGTGTTTGTGTTAACTTTTATTCAGATGTATTCCGATTTGCTCCTTAATCTAATCGCATTGTCAAGTTAAGTCGTTTTCGACCTATAAATCAAAAGCCCATTTAACAGATAAACAGCGCTTTCACGTACATTGATCGAATGTTATGCATTTCGAAATTGACATTTGACATTAATATTAACTTTGCAATCTTAAGAATAGTAAACAATATGGGTTAAAACGTACGCCTCCCACTCAAATCAATTCTTTACAGTGGGTGATGAATTCGCTTAAATGAGTTTAACTAAACATTTTGTATAGGAGTCGAAACGTATTATCTCGGATGTTTTAAATATATGATTTACGCTAAGCAGTTAAATTATAACTCACTATTCATCACATCCCTGGTTGCGTTTAATGATTTAATTACTCAAATGCGTAATACATAAAACAGGTTTCTGATAACAAACGTACTCATATACAATTAAAAATTTCAAGTAAGTGTAAGTTATATAAGTACTTTTTACTGCTTGGTACTGTGTAATTTCCATTTGTACTAGCATTTTGTATTTTGTGTACTTTCGGTATATTGTTCCATGTCTGTATCATAACCAAAATGAAAGTTGGCATTTAATTTTTATAATCGTAAATATTGGCTAGGTGCTTTGACTTCCAGCGCATTGTCTGTAAAGAAAGAAAACAAAGTGGAATTTGATTTAAATGGTAGTTTAACAATACAATGTAAACTACCAAGACGATATTAGCAGTTAGCAGTTTTAAGAATTCAAATTTTCAATTACTGGCCTCGAAATTGTATAATCTTCAATATAATGGGCTAGTCTCTTTGAGCGCATTACCTTTAAAAAATATGTAAAAGTGAAAGATGGCAGAGATGTGAAAGATTTTCTAAAATACGTGAACTCGAACTATCAAGGGCTCTCAGGGATGTGAAAGATTTTCTAAAATACGTGAACTCGAACTATAAAGGGTTCTAAGGGATGTGAACGATTTTCTAAAATACGTGAACTCGAACCATAAAGGGTTCTCAGGGATGTGAACGATTTTCTAAAATACGTGAACTCGAACTATCAAGGGCTCTCAGGGATGTGAACGATTTTCTAAAATACGTGAACTCGAACTATCAAGGGCTCTCAGGGAATGGGTAAATTAGGTAAAATACGTGATATTTAACTACCAAGGTTTATCAAAAATGATGATAGCAGGAAAACAAAATTATCTTGATAAGGTTTTCTGGGGTCAAATCCACACACAAAGAGTTCACAATTTGTGGGAAAGAAATGTGAAAGCTGATTTTTTCTGCAATTTCATAATAAAGTGGTGAACTGGAGTAACTTTACATATAACAAAGAAGAGAATCTCGTCGACCATATCAAAGCTTAGACCTGGTGATTGGTCGCTTATCAAAATATTTACATCTGGCAAGCATTTCTAAACACAAGGAAAATTATTGATAAATAATTCGAAGAAAAAAATTGAAAACATTTTGTAATCACATAAACATGAAACTTGTTTTTCAACAGTGTTTAGTAAATACTCGAATGTGTATCGTGTTGGGGTGTCAGATATGTGTAAGATAGTAAGATAAGCGCAATGTTCTGTAACACGCTGATGTTTACAAGTTAAAACGCAGATTGGTCGCACGATGTAAGTTGAGATTTGAGCCATTATATGCCTTAAACCAAATTTCCCGGCATGTTTCATTTAAAATTCCTCGAACGGTATAAGAGAAAATTAAAACTGCAAACATGAAATATATCATCATGAGGTTAGTATTGTGAACAGGTAACATATACAGTTTAAGTTGCCACCTCTAAGAGTTGCGTTTACAAGTTTTTTATACAAGTATTATCGTCGAAGGGCCATTTCTAATACTAACTTTGTGTCGACTTACTTTAATTTATTCTTTTGTTTTACCTCGTCTTGGCTTCATATCATAGTTTTAATAAAAACCATTACAAAAACCTTTTGGGCTTTTAATAATTTCCTAATAGTTAAGAAACAGTATTACACGGTTTAAGTGTCTCTTTGGTCCTAGCAGTGCATCAACACAGGTTGTTCGTTCAGCTTTAAATACTGTCTGGTCTGTACTTGTCAGTGTATTATTAGTGTTTTTTTCTTTAATTTAATTAAGTGAGTTAGTACCGACAGGCCTTTTTCTTTGAATTTCGTCCAGTATTATACAACTGGGTTCTGTAAAATACAAGAAGAAATTTAGCAAAATGATTCGAGCCATTAGAATTATTTAAGGATAGCACCTCATCATCGTCAAACCTTGACACACTATATATTCCTCATGGCCACGTTGACACAAACAAGAAGTAGAAGGGCTTTTGCATTTTTCTTTTATCCAATAACAACATTCTAATTATTTCTTGAGTCAAGTTAATAATTGACACAGTGTGGGTAAGTCCCGTAATAATTTTTGCTGCCATAAGGAAGTTTTACGAGTGTTTATTGTTCATATTCAGTGCATATTATCTCAATCACGGAAATGGACAGTTCATATCATCAACAATTTCAGTTCATATTCAGTACACATACGCGTTATCACGGAGAGTGACAATGAATATATCAACCCTCTGCATATTATAAGGCTACAGTACCTATCATTAACATCACGGAAGGCAAACGTGTCTATTGTCAACAACAAAAGGTGGCAGTGCACATTGTTACCATTGCGGAAGATGACATTGCATATAATTTTCATCACGGCAAGCGATAGTTCATAATGATCATAATCACGTAGCGTAATATCTACATGATATACTTTCTGCAAAAAACAATACTCAATGTGTGCATAGTGTATGGTGAACGTAAAGTATATAGTGTATTTAATACGTTAAAAAATGAAAAAAATGTTATTAAAATGGATAAAACATGTTAAACTACGCAATTTACTAAAACTTCTATCAGAAAATGGCTGCGCTCATTGGTTCCATCTTGGCTTCACACTGCCTTTTGGCTAATCACGAAGTTAAGTGTATTTATATGCAAAAAAAGACACGAATTAGAAGTGACTGCAATTCCTAATCACTTTGATACATTTTTAAACTTGAGCAACAGCCCAACTGAGGTGAACGTAACTCAAAATGTGGTCCTATAATAGATTTATCATACACTTTTTTTTCTCTGGTCATAGCTGAACAACTATAACTTATATTTTCGCTTTTTTATATGTTGAATGATTCATTTCTTGAAAGATTCGTAGACATTTTGCTGGTGCAGATTGTTAAACTATCATACATACATGTACATACATTGTTATATGATCATATATCTAAGGTGCAAAGTTCGTAAGCGAACTAACAACAACAGATATGTCAAGAAGACGAAAACATATTGCAACGCATCCATAATCCACAGACAAAGGACCCCCGTATTTGACAATATGTGTATAAATTAAAAATTTGAAGTACATCCGTTATCACCAATGTTTACTTAGTCGACGTGTACAAATACAGAGACCAGTTTTGAGAGAACTAATTTTGCTAATTTATTACTATCAAAAGTACAAACGACATTGTTTAACCATTTGAAGTGCGCAATATATCATCACATTTGAAGTTATTAACAAAGATAAATGATTTATATTTTATAAATGAAAGTTTTGAACTTTCTCTTTGGTTATAAATATTACGGTTTTCTTTTAAATAGCGTGTACACAAAGAAAGTCTTAATGCATAAATAGCAAGAAATGATAACATACGCAGGGTGAACATGGACATAACATGTTGATTTAGTATCTTTAGATTATTTACTGAATGAAGTGTTTGATTGTCTACCTTGCAAATCATGTATTTAAACAATCCGGTTAAATTACACTACGTTAGTACGTTGACAATGAACTATATTTTTTAATATATGGTGTTGTCAATGTGCAACCTAGCTATAACAAAAGTTTTCGGGGTTTTAATAACTTGCTAGCTTTGTTGTTTGGTTAGGAAATAGTAACACACAGTGTTATAACTAAAACCTCAATAATTTAAATTAATATATTCACGAGTCCATTGTGATTTTAAATAAACACTTGCATACTCCAACAATTTATTAAAAATGCATAATGCATTGTATATTTATATTCCAGAAGTGTGATCGAATTAGGAACATTAAAGATAGATCCATCTAACATTGCATAGCAAACAGGTGGGTACATCCAATCTTTTAGAGCAATAAAGATGAATGCATCCAATATATTGGAGTACGAAAGATGGATCCATCTTACGCTTGAAAAAGCATGCTTGTTTTTGGTTAAAAGAAATGTTACTTGACAAATGAAATTTCAAACAATGTCAAAGCTCCATATAACCTATCATCAGCATGAATATTTTATTCTGAAATCATAAACTTATATAAACCCATGCATCGTTTTACCTAAATATAGCCCATCTTTGCACCACCAGCCAGAAGGGCGTTTACCAATCCCCGTCCTATTCCCGAAGCCCCTCTGCTGACCATCGCAACTTTTTCAGCTAATTGCATGCTTAGAATTCCAAGAGAAAATTACGAAAAATGGCTTCGGTCTGATATAAAGTTAATTTAGAAAAACACCAACGCCTACAACACACTTTTAGTAAATGTGTCACCAGTTTCAAAGCAAATTGACGGCAGCCATTTATTAGACAATATATATGCAGTAGAGCCGCTCTAAAGTTACACTTCTTATGTGTAAAAGTTTGGTTGAGTTATGAGTTAATATCCCAACGAAATATTGCACAATACAAATTTTAAATTCTTCCCAAAATCCACAACTTTCCTCTAGCTTTTAAATCAATTGATAACAAACTTTTCTCTTCAGGAAAGGCACTGTAATACAGTTAGATATCACACACTCGTGCAAGGAATAATGTTCTAAATAATTTGAAATACGATCGTGTAAATCAGAAGTAAGAGCAAACAAGCTCACATCCAATCGAAAAAAATATGAAATAAGAACCAAAAAAAAGATCACACAGTTTCTGAATAATAAACATATTCAAAATGACACTACTGAAATAAAACATAAACATATATGGGAAAATTCTTTAAACGAAACACTTAATTGGAAGGAAGTATATTCACTGCAACAATCGACACATGTATACGAGCCTTCAGCTTAAGATAATAAATAGAATTCTACCAACAAATAAATATCTCTTTAAATGCAAATTATCCAATTCTAGTTTATGCAACTTGTGTTTCAGCTTTGAGGAAACAATAAACCACATGTGCTGGGAGTGTTATATCATACAAGACCTGTGGAATGAATTGAAACGCTTTATCCACTCAAAAAATATTAGAATCGAACTAAATTTAAAAAATGTTTTATTAGGAATAAACGTCGAAAAAAGCTGTAGCTGCATTAACTTCATATTTATACTTCGAAAATACTACATTTTCTGTTCAAAACACAGAGAAACAATTCCTTACTTCCAAATTTTTGAAAAATACTTATATATTCGAATCAATATCGAACGTGAAATAGCTATTATGAAAGATAAGCTAAATGTCCATTTGCAAAAATGGGCTTTTCTTTTATAATCATCAGATATATAATACATTTTAGAAAGCCAGTTTGTCTCTTCGTTTTATCTTAATCCTTTTATGGGCATTTTTTTTTCTTTTTTTTTCTTTTTTTAGCCCAATCCCCCCTTTTTTATATCAGAAAATCGCAAAACAACAGGTGTCTTCATATGAAATATACTTTTTTGTATACATGTCAAATGTTTTTTCTACGTATAGCTGTATGAAGTGCTTTTTGTATACGTTTGAATAAAAAAAGACCTTAGTGAATATGGTGCGTGTACCCCTTTCCCCATGGCCAAGACTTTAGTAAATCTGGAGCGTGTGAACCTTTTTCCTGTGGCTAAGACCTTAGTGAATATGGAGCATGTGACCATTTTTCTATGGCAAAGACCTTAGTGAGTATGGAGCATATGACCCTTTCCCTATGGCCAAGACTTTAGTGAATATTGAGCGTGTACCCGTTTCCCCATGGACAAGCCCTTAGTGAATATGGAGCGTGTAACCCTTTCCCCATGAACAATTCCTTAGTAAATATGGAGCGTGTACCCCTTTCCTTATGGCCAAGACCTTAGTGAATATGGAGCGTATACCCCTTTCCCTATGGCCAAGACCTTAGTGAATATGGAGCGTGTACCCCTTTCCCCATGACAAAGACCGTAGTGAATATGGAGCAATTATCCCTTTCCCCATGATCCAAGACCAAGTGAAATTGAGCAAGAACCTTTTCCCCCAATGACTCATATAGGACACTACACATGGTGACATGAAAGGAGAAAACTGACCAGACATATTTAGGACATTTTATCCTGCCATTTGCATATAAATCGGTCCAACAACCAGGTGCCGTGTTAATATTAGTTTATTAGGATAGTTGACCACGTGATGTTTATCTACAGTCAGTTGACCATGTGACCGCGGATCTCTTTTCTATTATGAAAAATCAGAGGAAAAACACAAAGAAATGCCTCAGTATTTTAACAATAAACCGCTAACAACCACCCTCAACAACCACTCGCCCAGAAAGGTCTATCACACTGTCTGATAATGATACTGTCAAAGAAAATCGGACAGAAAATTTACATGCGAACTTACCCCACCCGCAAAAGCTACAAACTGAATGTGCAGCAACCAAGGATAGTAACTTCTGTTTTGAATGACAAAATCTCACCAACAACAGAAATGAATTCACTCTTTGACGTAATCTTAAACCATGACCTGTGTACCGTAGTATGTGACTTGCCAAATGGTTGTAAAATAATTAGAACACGTTTGTTGACTGATCCATGATCATCCTTTTTTAAAAAGTACTTGATATTTTAAGGTAAATTATCGTGTTTTAATAAACTAAGTATTATGATAATTCGTATACTAGGTTTGTGATACTCATAGTTTCAAACAATGACTGCATCGTATCTGTGAAAAGTATTTGCATCAGGTGCTCTTAATTGTATACCATCGTCTGCAGAAAGAGTTGGGATCTGTAATCATAGAAGTACTTTAGGTTTACATCTAAGTTTATCAATATTTGTTTTATTATTAAGCTTCCTCAAGTTAATGCACACTTTGATAAGATTTACCTTTTACGTTTTTGTCTTTATTTAGGTTTGTTGGGATAAGAGTGAGGTTTGTGCACTTAAAATGGTTTAAACCCCCAATAAATTTACATTTTACTGACTGTTCCAAGACGGTACCTATTAATCCTTGATAAACATATTTTTTTATACATAGTATGTATGCACTGTGCTGTTTGTGGAGTTTTGTGCTGTTCTTCCATGTTTTTTGTTTGTGATATTTTGTTTTTACGTTCTATGTCTTGGGCGTTTACCCAGTGCCATTAAACCGGGTTTATGTTTAAACTTTTTGCTACTGAGCTTGTTTCTGTAGTTTTTCGCATATATATTGTGCCGTGGATGGACAAAGTTTTTCTGGCAACCCTACGGCTCATCCGAGAATTTCCAACGACTTGCCAGATAAACTTCCTCTAGCCATGACACTAACTTAGTAGTATTCTCTATACACATGACGACATGAAAGGAGCAAGCTGACCGGACAAAAATACAATATAAGGGACCGAACTAACAAGACACATATATGACCTTACATATGGCGACATGAAAGGACGAAACAGACCTGACCTATAAAAAGGACATAAAAGGACCAAACTGACCGTAAATAAATCTTTAACATGAAATGGCAACACTAACTATACATACATAGTAAATTCGATGCACACCAAACACTAAACACTAATGAAAAAAATCACCGTATAACAAACAAATATGGTTAAGATATAAAGATGGCGACTTTTCGAATGATCATTATAGCTTCAAGTATCGGCGTTATACCATGGGATGATTGTAAATACTTTTGGGTTATCAATGCAATATGACAAGGTATTAAAATAATAATTCCTTTGTAATTGTGCAAGGCATAAAATAAATAGATGATACTGTAAAATACTTTATACATAAGACAAAAATAAGAATATTGCATTTCCATTATTTTCAGGGACGTATATATTTAAAAGTATATGGTACTAGTACGATGCAATCCATAATCCATACTTAATATGAAACGGCTTGACAGATCTTTGTAAATGCTTTCCTTTGTATGAAAGGTCTATATTCTATGTAATATGACCAGGTTTAAAATGATAAATTACAATGCCTAATACGAGGTATGTTCGGAAAGTTCCCGGACTGTACTTATAACTTTGTTATTTTTAAACGTAGAGCTTTGAAACTTCGGCCAAGTTGAGACACATATATATTCATTTTAATAATAAGCGGAGATTCGCCTAAGTCAATACATACTAAAAATATTGTATCCATAGCAACATAATATTTGCTTTTGTGGAGCAAGCCATATATTTT
This sequence comes from Mya arenaria, assembly GCF_026914265.1. Taxonomy (NCBI): domain Eukaryota; kingdom Metazoa; phylum Mollusca; class Bivalvia; order Myida; family Myidae; genus Mya; species Mya arenaria. The sequence goes on along the minus strand of NC_069129.1, from coordinate 20,148,470 downwards.
CCTATAATGTTCACATTAAACGCATTTTGTAACGTTAAAAAACGCGGGAAACGTCATCTTGACGTTGAACCACAACATGACGTCATTAGTAAAATACGCATGACGTCATTTAAGCATACACCGCCTCGCAAAACAAACTCAAAAACAGGTGCTCAAAGCAAACATGCAACGCGAAATTATTGAAAAACAGCGTGTCGTGATACAGTTTCTCTAGAGTTTAGATGTTTCACCGTCGAAAACATTGATACAGTTGAAGAAATCGTTTGGAGACCAAACTCTGAGTCGCACAGCTGTTTTTGAGTGGCACAGACGCTTTAAGGAGGGGCGCGAGTCAACATCCGATGAGAGATGTGGGAAGCCGGCACTTGTGGCGAAAAAGCGCGAAATGGTAAAGTCGATGCTTGATAGGGGCCGACGTGGAAGTGGCCGAGGAATGTGACATTGGGGTAGCAACAGCGTATAAGTTAATTACTGAAGAGTTTAAGATGACAAAGGTGTGCGCACGTTGGATACCAAGGCTGTTGGATGACAATCAGATGCAGAATAGGGTGAATAAATCATTGAACTTTTTGAGGTCCTATTGACGTGAAGGGGACAGATTTCTTCAAAGAATAATCACAACGGATGAAACGTGGTTTCATCTGTTCGACCCAGAAACTAAACAGCAAAGTATGGTCTGGAAAACATCGTCTTCACCACCACCAAAGAAGGCCCGGGTGACGAAATCGAAAGGAAAATTCATGTTCATCGTATTTATGGACAACAACGGAGTAGTCTTGATACATGCGGTCCCGGCGGGCGTTACCGTAAATGCAGCGTATTATTCAAAGGTAAACATTTTACAAACATATTTATAAACGAAATTACACATTTATATAATCATGCTATGAATCAAATATAGAGAATTGATGCATAAATTCAATCATAACAGCAGTGAAACGGTGTAACCTCACAATGCATTATTTTTCAAATAGACAACTTATTATTTAATTTTGTGTTATTTATTGAACAGGTCGTGAGGCGGGATATGGTCCAAGCACTGCGCAAGAAGAGGCCCGGCATGGAAGAGAACATAGAAAATGTTCTCTTACACCAGGACAATGCCCAAGCGCATAGGGCCCGGTACACAGAGTTGGAGCTGGATGTTCTCGGTATCGGCAGGTTGGAGCACGCCCCCTACAGCCCAGACCTTGCGCCACTTGATTTTGCGCTTTTCTCGGCCGTCAAAGCCCAGCTATGCGGAATCCGATTCGACGATCTCGAGAGCCTACGTTGTCACGTGCAGACAATCATGTCTTCATTTGATAAACAATGGTTTCAAACTGTTTACACATCATGGGTCAGGAGACATGAACGTTGCATGCAAGCACATGGCCGCTATTTCGAGAAAGAGTAAACTGAATTGACGTTGACGTTATAAGTTTTAACGTCGGGTTGCTCCACCATATCGTTGGTACATGTTTTAAATTTATTGTAACTTTTTTACTGTTATATGTATGGAATCGAAATTTTAGAGTGATATGGAATAAAAGGTGTAGTAAATCTGTACTTAGTTTCATTATAATACAATGAGCCTTTTAAAAGGAATGCGTTCAGTCCGGGAACTTTCCGAACATACCTCGTAGATTAACATAAACTGACAAAATGACATCCAAACAATGGCATTTGGTTGTAATTTAGTGTAACTGCTCTTCACCTTGCGTGCACTTAACATAAACACATTTGATAAAAACGAACCTAACAGAAACGAAACCTAAAACTGAATTAAGACTAGTATGTATACGATATGGTCTCGAATAATACATTGATAGTGAATTGAAAACACTCCATGAACTAGGCAATTCAATAGAAAGCCTCTATCACTGAAACATTTATCTTTCATATGATATGGTAACAACGACCTCTCTTCATCAATAGAATGGTGTTTACTTTTAATTGTGCTTATTCTTTAAATATTCTTTCGGAAACTACACCGGCATCCAGAAACAAATATTACATTGGCGAATCGAAACATTCTAGATAAAGTAACTCTCAGTAGCATGTTAAACATCAAATATATAATAAAAAGTATTAAACTAACCTTTGCTCCTTCTGTCAGGAGGGCTTCTGCAAATCCGCTTCCCATTCCTGAGGTTCCACCAGTTACCAACGCCACTTTACCTCTTAATTCCATCCTTAGGAGAACGAGATATAACTGTATAGTTATCCAGTTCTTCTAAAATCCGTCGCGTCCTATAGCAATGCAGTTAATACAGCACTGTTTGATGTTTTGATCATTTTCTCTGAATTGCAAATACATTTACTTTCAAAAATTACATCACGCATATATCTTTACTCTATCCTTTAGCTGAATATAAAACATCGAAACGCTTTCATTAAAAAAACCCCCAAACTATTTCAATGTCTACATTTTTTCTTAATGTTTATTCAGATGCATTCCAATCTAGACCTCATACTGCTCGTATTGTGAAAGTTTTGTTTCTTTTACTAATAAATCAGAAACTTCTTTAACTGAAACACAGCGGCTTCACGTACTTTTTTCGAGTGTTATGTCTTCAAGACGCAGAACATGGTATCCATGGTAATTTTATTTTAGATATAACATTTCCACTGAGCAAATATTTCGTGAAAAGGAACTAATTGAGGTAAAGTATTTACTTGCTATATTTAAATCACTATAAATTATTCCACTTTTTTACGTTAACTGTTAAAATCGCCAAAAAAAATATTTTTGCTTCTTGTTACCATGAAACAAGTATTCCAATGATAAACGACGTGCTGATATATAATTAACTATTCCAAGCTGTTGAAATGAATATGCGAAAACAGTTTAATATGGTTGTATTTATAAGCGCACACATATACATATTTTTTAAGTTATATTGGTGCAAGATGTAGTAAATGTCAAAGCGCAAATATTAAAATAAATTCCCAACAAAGAGAAGATCTCAAAACGCCTAGTTATTCCAATATTATCCAGCAGACATCTGATATTTCTAATGTTGTTTAGACAACATCTTTCTACTGGAACGTAATGGATATACAATCTTAGAAACCAGTTCTAGGGAAATCGTATTTCTAGGTAAAGGTTGAGCAGCTTTCTTCATTCTAAGAGAACTGAGCTGGGTTTCGATAAAATATTGTTAAAAACAATCAATTTCTCCTGTACGTTCTACGCAGATTCATATATACGTTTGTTTACAGGAACATTTGGTTTAAGTAACATGGTTTATATCAAACATTGTAAAACATTGTAAAACACGGTATATTTACGACCCGATCTGATGGGTAAACACTTAAAATGTGTCGTCTGTTTTTTTTGTTGGTTGTACAGTATAAACTCCTTTGCTCGAACTCACTCAGCTCGATTTTCTCGTTGGCTCGATCTGTATGTAAAGGACCGACTTGTTTCAACAAATGTTAACATTCCTGCTTGGCTCGAATATCCCGATGCTCGAAATATTTTCGCCAGTTCCTGGGAGGTCGACCCACCGGGGTTAAACTTTATGTCTAGAGGTATGTGTTTGTTAGGCCTTAAACATAGTTTTCTTTAAATGTTTACTACTGGGCGTGTCCCTAAAGTTATCATTGTAATATTATTGTAGCGTTTATACCCAAAGTAGCATTATATCACTGCATCGTTTAATAAATACGACCTCTTGTTATGTACACAGAGTAAAATGTCAATAAATGCTGGTGTTACATCATTTGAAAGGTCATTAAAAACATGACGAAATGAAATAATTGGAAACCACCAGGACGATCCCATTAATCGATATTTGAAGTATGGGCTTGGATGAGAGGCACGAGACACACAGCGCCGTTCGACATGAGCCACATATTTCCTATATACTTTACATTAAAACATGGTTATTAATAAATGTTGTTATTACCGCCTGCATCGGTCGTAACAAGGGCGTAAGACGGGGTTTCGACTCATTATTTTATCGGTATGCATTAATTACAGCAAACTTAAGTGTACAACTGTGAGCCTCATGTCCATATGAGATGTGTGAAATTTTAATACGTGAACACGAAATATTAAAGTTGCTCAGAAATAGGGTAAGATATTTTCATTGAGGAAAGGAAGAATTCATAGTAAAATAATAAAGAAGGCGTTTCCTGTTTTAATTAAGAGCATACATAACAGACAAATTTCTACCCTGACTTTGTATTGACATAATGCTAGGCTTATGATACATATTTTCATAATCGTCGTTCACATGGCAGTCAAAACAGCATTTGCTTATTTTGAAAATGTCTAAAAAATCAAATCCTGTTTTGAGATCAAATAGATCGATGGGATAATCGTTTCGCCGTTAACTGTTAATAAATTGATTTCAAAAAGCCAAACTATTGCTTATGCACTAGAACACAAATTACCAAATACACAATAGCCTTGTATGTATACAAATTGAACAAGAGCTTTTGCACCTTAAGTTTTTGGGTTTTTAATATATCTTTTTTAATTGCCATTACACAGTACGGTATATTAATACTTTTTGTGTGATGCTGTATTAGTAATTTTGTTATAAAGTAGTGTGAACATAAAATTTAATCATTTTGATACTTTCAAAATCTTTCAAAGCAATGTTTAAAATCATAGTTAGTCCCAACCAACCGATTGGGTCGCAACATTTGGGCACACCAGAACGATGATAATGCTAGTGAGAGTCCATCTGGTTTCAAAGGCGCAGATCCCTAAATACACCATCACAATTGTTTACATAAACTCAATCTCGTACAAAATGCTAATCATACTTGAGACATTCTGAGAAGTCCGTAAACAAGAGCATTTCACTCATTTTAGACCGTTCTGTTCTATCTCACTCTAATTAACAAACCTATTTAAAGTGCCTTCCAGATTTTGTTTACACATTTGGGTACTGAGCTTGTTTCTGTAGTTTTTCATATTAATAATGACCACGAACCATTGCGTAGTCATCGACTGTAAGTCCTGTAGAGATAGAGAACTACATTGGAATCCTTCTTTCTTAGCGAACTGCTAATGATTCCAATGTTAGCGTGCTTTTCACTAGTCAGAGAAACACTGCTGCAACCACTTCATCTCTGAAACAAATGAAACCTTCCTGCGTTTTGTTTAAGAAAAACAACACATTTGAATGCTCATTCCTGTGCATACTTGTACAAAGTTGATACTACTTCTGTTTTGTAAACCTATGCTGTTTGCTGCTAATTTAGCTGTGTATGAATACCTATGTCAAAAACTACTGAAACAAGCTCAGTAGCAAAAAGTTAAAACATAAACCAGGTTTAATGGCACTGGGTAAACGCCATAGGACACAAAATAAAAAATCACATACAAGAAACATGGAAGAACAGCACAAAACTCCACAAACAACACTGTGCAAATATATTGTATTTAATCTTGCATTTTACACATATTACATATTTTGTTAAACAAGATTTACGTATATTACGGTATTTACCATTTAAAGTAAGGATTAAAACCTTGTGTGTACATTGAACGAGCCCTAATTAAACATTTAGATTTTAAACAAAAGGCAAAAACGTGTAAACAATGCAGACCGGGCATCTATGACAAGATTTACAATTGCAAGTCTTAATGATTTATCATAGAACTTATTTGAGACCGATAACTAAGTAACTTTCTTTTACAACTTATTTCATATAGACGCTTTCAACTATGTCAAAGTGTGCTCAACACATGTCTTAATAGCCGCCTGATCCAGTCCGGCCTGTGAGGCGTCATTGTTATACATTTAGAACTATGGGTCTCCTACTTTAATTGTGTTATAATAATTCTGATATGAGATCAACATTTTCAGTAAACGACCGAACTGCATTCGACATGTTTGCTCACCAGCCATTCTGGCCATGGTGTTGATGATGACACACCGCCTATCACCTCAAGCCTCATTCATATCTTAGTCGCGTACCCAAATATTTTATCTTTTGGACGTGAAAAAAAGGACCTGAATGACGTTTCACAGTGGTTTTTCATAGCAAAGTTTTCATAATCATGGATACATTTTTTTCCTTCAGATTTTTCTTGGCAAAAAAGGCTTATCGCGTTTCAAACAGACATGCACAATGTAGACGGCAGGTAGTTCGATAAATGTATCGTTTTTGAAGCTACACCTGGGAGAAAATAATTTATTCCCGAGAATTTATAAACTGTGCATTCATTACATTAAGTTGATGTCAAGGTCAGTCTCCCACTTATCGTCCGTTCCCGGCTGACCCCTGCATAGTTTACCACAATATCCGGGCCACAATGTGCCTATCGCGTACTTCAGAACTGTGCAATGTAGAATTACAATTGGATGTCCCCATATTATATACGTATATACATGTATATACGTCGGTCTTCCTTAGCAAATTCAAACAATACCCGACAATTTATAAGCTTCATAGGTAATCTTATGTACGACATCATATTTCAGGTCTGTCATCATTCAATGTAACCTTTTTACAAAAAAAATCTTTCCCCCAAACTCTCAAGATCAATTTAGTAAAAACAATGTAATGCGCATTCATAAGAAACTCATGCAACAAAAAGTCTTTAAATGCTGTGACTGTTTTTGTTTTATCTTTCTAAGACTGCAATATCATTAAATATTTTTGTATGTGTTTTTTAATAATGGATGCTCATTTAATAACACAGCTAAGAGTAACAAAACATAATGTTGACGACTTTTTAGAAAGCTGCAAAACATTACCCATTACGTTTTTGCCGCTCAACTTAAGGTTGTTGATATGCTTTGTGATTATTGTTTTGCAATAACTGTTTCAATAAACCAACTACAGTTTACGATCTGATATTATCGTGGTGATGAGAAGTAGACATTTCAGATAAACAAAATGCTACAATCTTGTTTGCCTGTCTTAGAATGATAAGATTTTAGATTTTGACAGAGGCATCATGGATACGCGAATGTTCTAGATATATCGACACGAAATAAAAGCGTCTCATTGACTGACAACTTTATAATAGAATATGTCATATCAGCTTTTTTTTATGCGAAATGTTTTCTTAAACCGGACGGCTTTCGATCTTGTTCTACCAGACCGAGGCGTTTGGTTATTACCTCTGATTGATAGAAACAAAAACAAAAGTGTCAAACGTAAATAGTTGCAAAACCTTCACATTGAAACAGACGCACGTAGAATCGGATGCAAAGCATGCGAGTTCAGAGCCTATTAATCAAAGAACTTTCTAAACTTTTAGCCAGTGTATTTAATAAATGTTTTCACCAGTTGTAGAAGGTTGAGTTTGTTTATGTTATGCTTTATTAACTTCTTAATGCCCAGGGTCCAATTTCTTGAAACTTATTAAGTCCCTTATAACAGGATTAAGCTAAGCCCGTTTTTTTTCAATAATTTGCGTAATAATTACTTATTTTAAAACTTTTATAGTTTAAATAGAAAATAAATTTATGATAATCAGATTTTCCTTCATAAAAGTTCAATTTAAGTATTATTTTAGCTAATTGAAATTAGCTTCTTAAGCATGTTAAGCTTAAAAAGTTTCGAGAAATCGGGACCTGTATATAAGGGTCCTTTGTATCAAAGAGACATTTAACCCCTTTATTCTGAAAAATGTGTTAATCATTGCCGTCACACTGACGTCAAAACGATTGTCATCGAGATTCCAATACGCGATATTATGTACGCGGTTCTAACCTGCAAATTGTTCCAGTTATGTGACAATACACGGACACAAAGTCTTGTTACTGTTGCCTATTTCATTTCCAAAAAAACCTGTCTCAATAGCGCTTCTAGGCACCTCATTGTTATCCACGATGTTTACCTGAAATTACAAATTGCACCATGTGAATATGTTTAAAAAGCATTAGTTTGCACGATGTGCACATAAACTACACGTGTCAAAATGTCAAATTGTTGAAAAGAATGGTCATAGCAGATACTTGCCCAAAATGAACATATTACGCAAATTGTAAAGCGTTTGCTGGCATTGTAATTAACGACTAGATCATAAGATAATAAAAATTACACGTATCAAAATGTAAAATAGTGTTTAATTCACAACGCATCGCCATTATTTTTACTGGTCCTCGCTGCAAAACCACAATAAATTTTGGAGAAAAGACAGATCATTAAAATAAATTCAAGACTTGGAAATCTCAGTATTGTGACTGTCAGCTTTTGCTAAATGCAACGCTGTTATAACTCACACCTTAAACATATGGTAGCAAATATCGAATACAATTCAATTGACAAGAAGGCAATAATGCATTGAACTATCACGCATCGTAGGTTTATTTCATGTAAAAAATATAAATGAAAAAGATTGAATGATGCTACATGCCCCGATAATTTCAAATTATGTTGTTGTTTTTTTGTAATACTTCGGTATTCCTTCGACAAACTTTTATCCTTTCACAACATTAGACGAACTATTTCTAAAAACGACCTATTTAAGACAAAACCTCTGATATAAGACAAAAGATATCGTGAGTGATATTAGACCAGACGCAACGACTGCTAACACGACTGTGACGGTGGGACGGTCACACTACTATTAAATTATGTATGACCAGACACCAATACTGGTACCACAACTGGGACAGTTCAGCAGGTCACAATACAGATAAGTAATGCAAGAACAGACGCCGCGCCTGGTACGACGTAGATTGAGAGAGCCTTGGTGGTCTCAATGCTGGCTATTTATACAAGAGTCGCCGCAACGACTGGTGCCACGACTTACACAAGTTCGGAGGTCGAATGTCCTGATTGCAATGCAAGGTGCCAAGACTTGAACAACGACTAGGACAGGCCGGAAGATCTCAATACTAATACTTGGACCAATGTCACTTCCAGGGTGGTTATCAAAACATTAAGTTAAAAACAAATTGAAATGTCTTTGTAAACTATGCGTGCTTCTTTGTGTGTCTCTTGAGTGTCTATTTGGGCACTAAGTTCTTACTCTTAGTTATGGACTTTTCGCCGCTAGGCATTGTCCTGAATTGTTCTTTATTATACATATGCAAATGTAAACAAAACCAAGCCCTTATCATGACGTTTTTCCGACTTCAATGAATCTTATCTCGAGTACTTGCTAGGTATGGACAGTGGCACAGTTACCATTGCCGTCGATGCACATTTCCAATCAAGCCGAAAATGCCGTTTCCTTACTATGGATGTAGTTGGTGTCTCCGAAGGATTATCACTCTTTCACTATGCAGTGTCTGTGAGTGGGTCACATCTATGTCTATCATAGATTATAAGTATCTTCCATGGTCGAGAGTGTAAGATAGGTTCATTCCGACCCGAGCGTAGGGTGTTTTACGGAAACGAGGTTTACCGAGTTTCCGCAAAAGACCCTGCGCGAGGGTCGGAATGAACCTATCTTACACGAGCGGCTATGGTAGATGTTTTTTCTCCCACCTCAGTTAAACAAAATTAAGTAAAAGTGTATTTTTTTGCTGGAACTCTTTTGTGCTTAGTGAACATAATTGTGTATGGATATGCGATAATTCGTAGTTGTCATGGATATGCGCACAGTGATACACATTATGTTAATAGCCAAATAGTTCTAAGGAGAGAGAAGCATTATTTCTTGAAAGGTGCGTGAAAACTGTTTTATGGTAACATTTGAAGCGAGAAACAATTAATTAGCGTTCTAAATATTGCCGTAAGACAAGGTTTCCATGATGTTACAGACGACAGTTTTCAACAAGGGAGGTAATTACAATGTGATGGCCATTAAAAAGGAGTTCCATACGGGCATTTTATCTTTGCCCGTGGGCAAGATAAGAATTTCTAGCATTGTTAAGTTATGGGATCTACTTATCTGAAGTGGGAGAAAAATGCTGCTCAAACTGTATTACACCAGTTATAGTATAATATACCATCTCTTGCGACATAATAAAACTATCTATGACTGAAGATCGTGGACAATCGTGCAAAACCAAATGGAAATACTGTGCTATCTCCGGCAGTATTTGACAATCGTATCATATCGTTCGAGTGATTACAATAGCAGCGAGATGTTTGCATATATCAAACAAAAATTTGGTTGCGACTGAATTCGTTAGAACCAATCGTACATTATACAGTCGAAACTCGTTATGTCGAGTTCGTCGGGACATATTAAAACAGTCGAGATAACGAACATTCCACGTATCCGATTTACAAAAATATCACTAATCCCAACACATTTGAGTCCGATTTATTTCCGATGTTTACATCCGCAATTGAACGATCTTGTTTATATTATCGTCGTTAAAACGGCAAACTTACTATTGAAAGATGACATTAATTATATTTGTCAAATTTAATTAATTCACGTTTCACACAAACACAGATATAGTAATGGCTGTTTACCCACCCAGATATTGTATTGCGAACATAACGTAACACTTGTCAACAAGAATGTCAACTTATTCGTGTTGACTTTGATTTTATTTTATGGCATTTTGAATTAATGCCCATTATCAATCAACGCAGTGTTATTCTGTTATTATTTCCTACATTCATTACAAGATCAACCGGCCAGTGGTCGCCTTTATAACCTTATAAGTGTACAGTATATAAATAAAACAATCACATTCATTTGTACATGGTAAAAACGATATAGCACATATGACAACAACTTTGATAACTTTGTAGTTTGGTCTCTATGTTTGTCACAGCATCCTCGTCACTTCTTCGTCGAATATAATCTTATGTTACCGACAAGATTTTTTACGACTATAAATATACCAGCTAGCCTCCAACCAGTCGTTAACTACATGCCAAGTGTTACTCATAATTGTAAAGTCGCTAGCGATAGCCACCAGCTAATTATCTCGGTTATGAATACATCGCTCGCGCTTAAGGTAAGTCTTAAGAAAGGGTACAAGTTTGATTGATACCTGATTAATTAATGATAGTATGTCAAATTCATGAATCATTGTCCCACAAGCGCTAAAGACGCTTACATTGCAGACATCATAAAAGGGTTAGGGTTAGGATTAGGGTTAGACAAATTCTGGGTGGTGATGTCATTTAATTTTGTTAAGTTAATGAATACATTTACTAAAATATCGCAATATAATTTCCTCCGTTAACTTCCACTAACGTTCATCTAGTTCACAGTGCTTGACAGACACATTTATTTTTAAACCACACATTATTAATTTAGTGAAATGGGTTTGTAACATTACGTGATTAATATACCACGCAAATAAAAAATCATCCCGTCAAAAACTTTATCTCCTATTAAAAGGTAATACAATACCAATTTTATATCACACAGCTAAGGAAATGAAATTGACTCCTCTTAATTTCCGGAAAAAGGGATGATTTCACTATATTATCATCCAACAATTACCAGGAAGGAAATGAAGAGAACAAATCTCCCATGTCAGCAAAAAATGATTACCTGCACTGAACCACAGGGACCCAGTCTGGGAAAACCAGCTAGAAACAAAATAATTATTTCAGCGTAGAACTGAATCCTACTGAGCACCTGATGAATATTTTCGTTTGAGATACTTATTTTCATTTCATATTAATGATATTTTGTAATGAAAAAGTACAATTTCCGATGTATAAAGTATTTTCCCTATTCATTTATAACGAAGTACCTTTTTCATCCACCGGACATCTGATATTCCCAGTGATGTTGAGGCAATATCTTTCTATTGGATCGTAATTGATGCAAACTGTGAGGAAACAAATCTTGCAAAATTGTATTTCAAGCAAAAATTATTTAAAAAATCGATCATTTTAAGAGGGATAAACCGCGTTTTGATAAAATGTTGATAAAATCTTTAATTTCTTTTGTACGTTTGACACAGAATCATATATTTGAGTACTTGAACATTTCATGTGCGTTCTAAGTCCTCCTTAAGTGTATTATCTGACTTTATTTATGTTTATGACGTCGTGTGTCTCCTTTTATTGTCTGCAAGGCTTTAACTTTTCCTCGTGTATTCGCACAGTATAGGTTGATACAAACAACGTTTTTAGTATTAAAGCATTATCTCATTTGACTTTAGTTGTCTTACTCTAAAAATCATATGATTTGCATACGGATGAAAAAGCGACATTTTGGCGCTCGTTTGCTGGGGAATTTGTGGCCACGTAGCTAGTACTTCATCATAAATCATATGCAATTTAGTTTATACCTTTTAATTCAAGCGAATTCAACATGATAATGCATTAAAATAAAAAAATAAAAAAACTGTTTTACTTTGCGTCAACTTTGTACGATCCGGCTTGGTAGTTCAATTATTGACTTCTTTACTTTTATTGCAGTCCATCTTTTGAATTCCGGGCTTCCACTTTTATTACGACTTTTGACTTCTGGGCTTCTCCTAGAAGTTCATCTACGTACGTATATAAAACGAGCGCCGATTGACGGCCCGGTATAATCGTGATTAACATCATGCCTTTAACATAATTTTCATTTAAAAGTCCTGAAACAGAAAAAGAGAAACTGAAATCTATAAGATTTGAAACAATAGTTACGGCTTGGCAGTATACGTTGGTATCAAGTTTCATGTGAAAATCTTATAAAGGACATGAATTATGGTCAAGCACTACGACGACGCAGATTTCGACACCAAGGACATCACAATTCACCTGACCGTTTTCTAACGAGCTAAAACGACGGGTTAATTTGCAAATATTTCATTGTATCAAATGTTAAAGTTTTCAGGATGTTTGATTGGTTACAGGAGGCGATAGTTAGACGTTGATGGTCACCCAGATTGGTCCATGGAGGTAAAACGAGGGGGCACATTTTGTTGCCTTATCTTGTTCTAAAAATAGAACTGGGGCGGCAACAACCGCAATTGGAATGGAACGGAGAAAGGAAAAGTGTAGGTTATGAAGGGGGTGTAAGTGTTTATGTTTAACAACAGCTTATTATAAGGATGAAGATCTAGATACCTTTTTCATTGCATATGAGCAGTCTGTAAATACTGCACAAGCCTTTTTTGCCATGTAGAAAGTCCATCGGCAATGACCCAATTGTTATACTATCCTTTCCATAAGCTTTTAAAAGAATTGACTTGAACTTATCAAGTCGATTAGAAAATAGAGAATAAATCAATCGATCTGGGGTTTTTTTGGTTTTGTTTCACAGTAATCAAGAAAATATTTTACTCACTGCGTTTCTTATTGTTGGAATATGCGACGTAAATCAAGGCGAAGTGTACAAAACATGTTCGGCGTTAATCGCTGTTAAACAACCGTGATTTGTCTCTATATGTATTCTGTTCGGGTTTACAACTCAGACAGTGGTAAGCTTTTTCACCTTTAATATAGGCCTCCAAATTGTAACATCAAATGGGCGATACGTTGGGTTAAACCTATAATATAGCAAAACGGTACACCTTATATAATTTTAAACAACCACCCTTTTACGAGTTATTCTTTCGAACAGTTTGATGCCAACCTGGATGGCGTAGCACTCAAAAAGTGGTTCATACATATTTAGATGACACCAATTCATATATGCTTTTAGTGCTACTTGATTCAAATTTGACCTTTTAAATCCACCGCTGAAAGTAAAATACTGTAGGAGAGAGTTTGAATTGTATCTAACTCAGAGAAAATATTATAAATAATTTGCATTACGTCAAAGATTTTCGCTTCAATATACATGTTTTTAGAAGCTTGCTTATGATTGAAGGAAGGGGTTGGGGTTTGGTTGACCTTATTTTCCCTCGCCATTGGAAATGATTCATTCGGCGATTGCTTTGCATACATATATATAAAATCTTCTTCAAGCAATAGTCAATAAATACCTTTATTTTTCCGTCACTGGAGACATGCATATTTCAATCAAAATCAATAAGTTTATATGTTACACCTGAAGTAATACAGATTTTAAATTAAATGATCTTGGTGAATTCAACAAAATTCTATATAATATAATTTTGATCTCTATAGAAATAAGCCAGAGCATGAAAATAGTTATTTAAGTAGCTGGCTGACAAAAAAGGATTTCTGCCCTGAAGGGGTGGAGTACTTTCCCTTCATCAATAGACTTTATTTTATTTTAAATAGTTTGCATAAATAAAAAAAATAAAAAAATAGTCGGGAATAATTTTGAAGAGAAACTTTTACTAGTATTTAAACTTTTTTTTAAACACAATGTACACAGACAAAAAAAATAAACAAACGATTAATGGCTGGGAATATAATAATCTTCAAACTATGACATTTGGTACACCCAAGCTAGTTGATGAGAAAAAGAAAAACAATAGTTACCAGGAGTTGTGTTTCTGTGTGATCAAGATATGATACCATATTGTTTAAGTTATTTTCTTGACCGTTTTGCTTAAATATTTTATTATTCAAATGCATAACAATAGACACATGCAGTTGACACATTTATTAAGGACGGAATAAGTTCGAATAGAAAAAAAACACGATTTACTACGGCGATTTTTAACATCCTTATACTTGTATTATTAAATCTTAACACACCTTAATGTAAATTTCATTCATGCACATTTAGAATTCACACGAGTTTCTCAGCAATAGTAAAAAACAACAACAAAAAACAATGAAGGTCGCACCACCCTAAATTGTCATTATGTACTACAAAAATATGTAAATTTAAAATAAAAATAAGAATAGGCAATAAATTTGCAAACAAGAAGATAAAAAAACACAAACAGCAGGCATTAGCATACGGAAATCCACAAAAAGCTTTAAACTTTAAAGGCTAAGATCCCGTTATGTGGACTACAAAAGTAGATTTATATACAAATACATATATAAATCAAGTGATACAACAGCTACCAAAAGCTTTACACTTTATTACATAGCCAGAAATATATATTTGTAACAATACCTTTTGGTAGATTTGTTTTAAATAATTGTGGTAACGTTTTCATTTTACCGACATACATCTGTCATAATAGATTGTAAATGTTCAATATCTTATATCGTATACGTTAGGAGAAAACCAGCTGCTGGCATATCCAAACGCGCGAGGTTTTTCCTAGAGATTAAATGGTTTAAGACAGGGGTGCAAAATAAAGTCAAAACGTTACAAGCTTTGTGAAAATGTTAATTTATAGTCCTAAAAGGATTAGTTGTGTTAAAATGGATTTGCAATTTGAACCATTACAAGGAGTGCGGACATATAAACATAAATGAACCGTTGTATCACGCTCTGAAAAGCAATATTTAAAACGCAACATATAAATCACTTTTGTAAATATTATTTCATCTCATGATTTTACAATCGAGTCATTTAATGAGTGGAGTGATCATGACCCGTTACATTTTTCACTGCATTGTAATAATAATACACCTATAAAGCTAAATAAGTTCAATAATGTTAAGTATATATGGGATAATAATTGTAAAGCTCAGTTTCGAGCAGGAATTATTTCAATGTTACCACAATTAAATACTGTTGTTAGTCATATCGATTGTACAAATAAGGAATCGGTTAATGATGTTGCAAATTCGTTCACATATATCGAGTGTAGCGGATCATTTATTTTCCAAACAATGTACGTTTAGTGATGTACCTATATTTGACAACGATGATTGCATGAAAAATGCAGATTGGTTTGATGAAGATTGCATAAATGCACGCACTTGTTATTTAGAAGCTTTGAAATTGTACAATGCAAATAAAAACTATGAAAGTCGTTTGATATTATGTCAAAAGAGAAAAGCATATAAAGATTTGATTCGTAGACAGAAAGGCCAAATGTATAGACGTAAAATGCAGGAAATAGACAATTTAAAGACACATAAGCCAAAAGATTTTTGGAAGTATTTTAAATCTAAAGAAAGAGTGCAAAGAACAACATTTCGTTAGATGAGTTTAAATTGTTTTTAAAAATCTTAGTAATAATATAGTAGATTGTTCCAATGAAGAAGCAGAACCGTTTTATGATAATAATGACTTCAGCCAGCCTAATACTGTATACCCTGAATTAGATAATCCGATTAGTATTGATGAGGTTAAGAAAGCTATTAAAGCATTAAAACGTTGTAAATCCAATGGTAATGATTGCATATTAAATGAATATTTTATTGAATGTGCCGACATACTTGCTACACACATATGTAATATATTTAACTGTATTTTGAACTCCGGTTGTTATCCGGATAAATGGTCAGAAGGGATTATTGTACCATTGCATAAAAAAGGTTGTGTAAATGATGTTAACAATTATAGGGGTATTACTCTAGTAAGTTGCTTTTCGAAATTGTTTACGACTGCATTGAATAAACGCATTGAATTGATATGCAATAACAATAATATTATTTCGGACGCCCAGTTCGGATTTCGTAAAGGTCGATCAACTGTCGACGCTATATTTTTACTTACGTCTTTAGTGCAAAATTATATAAATGAAAATAAACGATTGTACGTTATATTTGTCGATATGATGAAGTGTTTTGATACTATTTATAGAAATGCACTGTGGTTAAAATTATATAAATGTGGTATTCAAGGGAAAATATTGAATGTTTTGAAAGCTATGTATCAGAATGTTACATCATGTGTAAACTCATGTTCATCATATTCAGAATACTTTAGCTATGCAGTTGGCTTACGACAAGGGAAGGTTATTTCCCCCATAATATTTTCACTATTTGTCGAAGACCTAGAATAAATTTTAGAAGATAGCGTTAATTCTCGTATAAACATAGATGATGTTGTATTAATTATGTTACTGTTTGCCGATGATATGGCCATTTTAGGAAAGACACCGGCTGAAACTCAACAACAATTGGATTTACTAAATACTTATTGTAATACCTGGGGTCTTATAAGTAAATACTAATAAAACCAAAACTATGGTATTTCGTAAACGGCGGACGTTTATTACCGCATGTAAGCTGGATATCTGATGGCCAAAACATCGAAGTCGTTAGTGATTTTAACTACCTAGGTACTGTTTTTAACTATACTGGTAGGTGTACATTAAACCAAGAATATTTAGCTGGAAAAGCTCTAAAGGCTTTAAATGTGTTACTGTATAAATGTAAAGAGTATGATTTAATACCTCATATATTTTGTCAGTTGTTTCATGCTTTTGTAGGGTCTATATTAAACTATTAAATTAATGTGAAATATGGGGTTATACTAAATCGAAAGAAATGGAACGTATTCATTTGAAGTTCTGTGAAAAATTATTACATGTTAAAATCAACACTTGTACTGCTAGTGTATATGGAGAATAAGGTAGATATCCTTTATATATTACTTGATACTTACGTATAATTAAGTGCTGGTTGAAAATAGCTAATACTAATAATATATTGTTACGTGTTGTATATCTACAAGCAGTGTCTGATAGTAATAAAGGATATTCCACTTGGTTTACCAATGTTAAAAAACTTCTTAATGATTATGGTTGTACACATATATTTGATGATGTACAAAATGTAAACGTAAATACATTTGTTCACAAATTTAAATGTAGAGTTATAGATACATTTAAGCAGGAATGGTATAGTTCATTATTTAATAGCTCTGTTCTTGATATGTGTAAGGTATTTAAAAATGCATTCCAGTATGAATAATATCTGAATATATTAGGCCAGAGTTTTTATATCTTTAGATTTACGGGAGCGCCGTACCTAAATATTGCAAAACCCAAATAAAAATAAAATTCATTTTCGTAGTTTTATTTTTGTTTTTTTCCGACGAACGTTGCTCCAATGTTAAGAAAAAAATAAAATTAGTGTTCTATAACCCATATCTCAGAACCAACTGGTGTACCAATTGTCATTCATTATCGGTCTTTTTACTGCACAAACCACGTAAACCAGTCGGAAAAACGCGGGGAAACAGAACAGGTACTCGTTACCATAACAACGTCCTGTCAAAAGTGAAAGTACTTTTTGTCATATCCCTTATTTCTCACAATTTCTGCAGCTATATAGAAATGTTTTACTACAAAAACGTTCCGATGTTTATGTTTCATTATTTAAATCAAACCGTGGTGAACTTAGAGCGTGTTTATTGTGATTTTTTGGTAGATTCAGTATGTTGTTCGTGTTTCGTGGAATGATTGCGAAACTTCCGGTCAAAATAAGGAGACAGAAATTCGTGGGTTGTATTGTCTATTAAAAGTCGTTGGCGCACGTCGTATATTAACAAGGATGAATTGGATTACAGCGCAAAAATGTATAGCTTCTGACAAACACAAACTGCAAAATGATATCGTGTTCATCATAGTCAAAATGGATATTTTTTTCTGAATTTGACTCTGGGGAGCATTGAACACACTGCTTCACGATCACATATTTGAAGAGAAAAACACAAGGTATCGTGATATTCGTAGTTGTTAATTAGTTTAATAATGATTTAGAATTTAAATCGTTATAGAATACTGAAATTGATGTAATAATAACATAGTGTGTGTTTCCGATAAAACAGAAAAAATCTGAACATAAGATATCTAGCAGTCAGTGCAAGAAGTCAAACTTATCCGTTGCTTATTGCCAACGGGCATAGCTGGAATTAGAAGGATATTTTTCAGGACTGATTCTAAAATCAGTTCTTAGACCTGTTTTTTTGAAACATATAACACTTGTAAAATTTATCTTAATGCTCCCGAATTTTCTTTGGTGAAGTACATAAATGTAGATTTTGACTGTCTGTGTATCCGTAAGCCCTGTCAAACTTTGAAGTGAAGAGGAATTTCCATCAGAGCTTCATCTTTTTTTGGGTTATATTTTCTATATAAAAACCACATCACGGTAAATTGTCACGGTGCTATTTCGTTAAAGACAGAAAAACACATTTGACCTCCTTATTATACCGTGTCTGAAACTGTGTTCAATGTTTGATTACTTCACAATGGAAAGGATATGCTTATATTGTGGGCAAAAGGTTAGAATTGGCCATTTAAACTTCTTTATTACACTGACATGTTTCATTGGTTAAAATCCATGGGTTGATAATATATGCACCTCATATGCATAGATGCATTCGAACAAATATATACAATTAATTTCAATAAGCGCTTGAACTCACAGTGTTGAGGTCAATATTTTCAGTCATTAAAAGGATCTTTTAATTATGCTTTTGAAACTTTATGGTGATCTATCACTCTTTTTTCAGCCTATGAAATAGCTGACACAAGTAAGGTGTGTTTTGTCTTCATGATATAAGAAGATTTAAAAAATCAAAAAAATCGGAGAAAAATCCGTTTTATTTTTATTTATTTCTCCTTTGGGACATTTTATGCATTTTATTTTTATTTTTATTTCCTCCTCCTTACCCAACTTTTTGAAAAATCTCCCGTAAATCTAAAGATAAAAAAACTCTGGCCTTACCAAGGAAATACCGCCTTTATATTTGTAGATTACGATTATATCTGAACATCCATTAAGGATACAAACTGGACGATATGCCAGAAATAATACTCCGCGTAATGAACCTATACTGTATGTGTTGTAACCATCTTGATATTGAAGATGAATACCATTTTGAATGTATATGCTCATGTTATTTAGTTATTAGACAGAAATACATAAAACGCTATTATTATGTTCGCCCTTCCGTGTTTAAATATCATCAACTATTAAACTCTGTTAATAGATTTGAGCTTATTAGTCTGTAAATACGTTAAAGAATCACTATGTATCCGTAACTGTATTCTAAACAATGATACATAACTCTGTTCATCCTCTTTTACAACCTGTTTATTAAGCTGTTACCCTACTGCGTTTACATATTTATACCTTATAGTAGTTGATTATAATTAAATAACGCTCCTGTAACACAAATGTTTGTTCAACTTTTAAACTTACCTTGTACATACACATGACATATTTAAGTGAATTATTATATGAGAGTAGACGATGTACGTTAGTATAAGTCGTAATAAAATATCTGTTCTGTTCTGTTCTTTACCCGTATTGATCGATAATTACTGATGACCTGTGCTACACTATCAATGTCAAACTTAATCCGTTCTTGCCTTTGCGTTTGTGCAATCACTGACCCATTAAAAAACATGCACTCTCTATCTGCTCGTGTTCATACAGTCTGTTAGTCAGTCCCGTGTTGAGTCGCGTTAATGAGAACAGGCCTTGGGCCATCCCCCCTCGTTGGAATGCGATGTATAGCAAGTATTTCGGACTTGCCAAGCTCCACCCCCAGGGCCTTCAAGATAACGTCCACCTTCTCCGTCAATCGCGCCTCGGTCTCTTCCCGCTCCTCGCTCACATCATCAATTTTGATGTTAGTTTTACGCGAATATTGTTCATTATAATTTGACATTTTAAGAGCATCTTTCGTTCTATTTTCATTTGCCAAAACTTTTTGCTGAAGATCAATTATTTGTTTTTGGTAACTTTGAAAACAAATTGAAAGTTTATCTTCCAGCTGCTTGTTGTCAAATTTTAAGGAGTCAATTTTCATGGTGTGCAATTCCTTACTCTCTTCCTTCACCTTTTCTGCTATTTCTTTTTGCATTTTTACTTCCTAAGTTTTCGTTATGGTGGTAACCCGAAACTAATTATTCAATATCATCTTTCTTCATAACATCAGCTCGTAGCTTTGAGATATCACTAGTTATCTCATCGAGGTGGATATTTATTGCTGAAATGTCTCCCACACTCTCATTGCTGACCTCTGAATATGACCTTTTGTTTGGAGGCTCTGCGTTTACTTTCCCTTTCACGGTCTGTTTGGGTTTCTGTGTTTGAACCTTTCCAATCATGATGTACTCCCTATGTGGTTAATCAATTATAGGAGTTATGTCCAAAGTAACGAAAATATTTCTTGATCCCTGATCCTTAATCCAATATAATGCAGAGTAAATGTATTTCTCCTGGCGGTGATAATTACTCAGGTATGGAGTATGAAATTACTCAGGTATGGAAATGGCAAATATAATTCATATTTTTGCTAATAACTCATCACTTGTAACATTTCTTTTTTCTTTTTTAAAATATCCATATCACAGACTCTGATTCACAAGTAATATTTTAGTTTGATACTTGTCACTTTAGTCCATTTTGTTCCTATGAAAAAAATGAAAAATTAGAGAAAAACTTTTCACAACAACATCCTCAGATAATCCCCCTTCTTGGAAGGTATCGGTTGAATATTTACTTGGCCGCATGTGCTAGTAAAAGGGTTGTGGATCATTTCTACCTACAAACTCTACACGCATTTTGAATTTGACTTATTTCCTTCATCAGTTTATCAATTCAGTTTTCTTTTTAAAAAATAGTATAATGCTTTGAAAAGGCTTGGCTTGTCCAAAAGCTGATCGATAAAGGTCTCCCACCCAATCGGATAGTTAGATCATCGGCCATAAACAGTTGAACAATTATAGTAGATTGAAAAACCAACGACGCCATGGCGATTTAAGACATCTTGTCGAAAAAACTTCCTAAGTCTGCGCTACATCCTTCTGAAATGCATCTTCGGGAACATTCTAGACATTTCCTTCTGGGGTTTTCGTAAACCCGAACGGAAACGTGACATTCAACTTAAATAGATATAAAACTAATTCGCTATCTCAACAACAAAACATCCTTTGGCTGCACAACATGAATTCCCCCCGAAAAAATACCGTAAGATCCCGAGTCTGAGAGCGACAGTGAATATATAAACACTACGATCAACACAGACAACAGACTTCCGTTGATTTAACTCATACACACTATTATAAGTCCATATTTGTTAAAGCTGCACTCAAACAGACTGAACATTTTGACAACTTTTTATTTTTTGTCTTGGAACGAGCCAATTTATGCGAAAATGCATGTAAACCAATGACAAAAGACTGCTGACAAAAAATCAAATCGCAGATTTTCCTATTTAAGTACAAAAAATGATGTTTTATTCATTTTTCTTAAACCGTTAGTAACGGTTTTAGCCATAGAACATTACTTTCCGAACAGAAATATGAAAATCTGCGATCTGATCTTTTGTAAGCAGTCTTATATCACTGGTTTGCAGATATTTACGCAAAAATTGCTCATTCAAAGACATTTTTTTTTGTCAAAACGGTAAATCTGTGAGAGTGCAGTTTTAATCTAAATATGTTGAAATTGTTCTTGAATGTACAAAATTGCCACATGCTCCAGTAAATGTTAAAACTCATAGGTTTCGTTGTTGGTAGTAAAGTTTTATGTAAAATTAATTTCAATTGCAACAACCATTTCCATAAGGTTGGGCAATATATTTTAAATAAGTGGACGTACTGCTCGCGCGAATAGGAGTAACATTGACACAGAGGTTATGGCGCAGTTACTCGTGGTAACGTAACAATAATATTTTCATTTTTTTCTGTGACCACTCGTGAAATAAAATATGATCTTTTTCTAAACATAATATGTTTGCATATGTTATATGCTATTTTCAGTTCTTAACAAATTGTATAGGTTTATGTAACAAAAGACAGGCGTTATCGTTCAAATGTGGAATAAGATGCACTTACTAGTTCAGTGTATCAGCCATCGCAGTCCAGCTGAAACCGACAATTTCAACCGATATAACCGAGACTGTCAATTTTATACGTGAGATGTTAGTCTTAATCTAACCGGGACTGTCTATGTTATACGTGAGATGTTAGTCTCAATCTAACCGGGACTGTATATGTTATACGTGAGATGTCAGTCTTAATATGACCGAGACTGTCGATGTTAAAGGTGGGATGTAAGTCTCAATTTAACCGGGACTGTATATGTTATACGTGAGATGTCAGTCTTAATATAACCGAGACTGTCGATGTTAAAGGTGGGATGTAAGTCTCAATCTAACCGGGACTGTCTATGTTATACGTGAGATGTCAGTCTTAATATAACCGAGACTGTCGATGTTAAAGGTGGGATGTAAGTCTCAATCTAACCGGGACTGTATATGTTATACGTGACATGTCAGTCTTAATATAACCGAGACTGTCGATGTTAAAGGTGGGATGTAAGTCTCAATCTAACCGAGACTGTATATGTTATACGTGACATGTCAGTCTTAATATAACCGAGACTGTCGATGTTAAAGGTGGGATGTAAGTCTCAATCCAACCGAGACTGTCGATGTTAAAGGTGAGATGTCAGTCTCAATATAACCGAGGCTGTCGATGTGGAACGTGGGATGTATGTCTCAAACTAGCAGAGACTGTCGATATTACTCGTGAGATGTCAGTCTCAATATAATCGGGGCTGCCGATGTTATACGTGAGATGATAGGCCCAAACTTATCGAGACTATCGAAATTGAACGTGGGATGTAAGTTTCAAACTAGCCATGTGTCGATGTTATATGTGAGATGTAAGTCTCAATCTAACCGGGACGCCAATGTTATATGTGAGATGTAAGTCTCATTCCATTGGAGACTGTTTATGTTAGATGTCAGTCTCATTCTAACCGAGAATGTCGATGTTTCACGATATTATACGTCTTTCGTAATATACGTAAGTCTTAATCAAAACGGGTTGTATATATAATATGTGAGATAAAAATATTATTCCAACGGTGACTGTTAGTGTTAAACGTGATAAGTAAGTCTTAATCTAACCGAGACTATCGATGTTATACGTGAGCTGTAAGTCTCAGACCAACGGAGACTGTCGATGTTTAACGTGAGATCTAAGTATACATCCAACCGAGACTGTCGATGTTATACATTCGATGTGCTTTGGTGATGAATTAAGAGATTGTTTTATTATTATTTATTGCAATTTACCTGACTGTAAGTGCATTATGCTAGCAAACGTTCATTATAGTTCGAATCAATAATTCAATCTGATGGTGTTCTGAAAGTAATAAGTGCCAACGTATTAATAGACACTAGAACGGATTTGATAGGCGGTTTATTTGCTTCTTTTTGATTTTAAAAAAGGATACAGCAAACTAAAAAAAACAGCAATACGTTCATTTGCTAGTTTATAGGCAATGTATATACACGAGTATTGAACAATCTACATTCATCGAAAAAAACATATTATTACAAATAGTTTGTGTCATATAAAATTTTCCCAAATTTGATCAAATATAAGAATTTAATTCAGAAGAAGCTTTTGGATTCATATCACATTAATTATAACCAACAATTCAAACTCAACAATTATGTATGCCAATACTGCAATGAACTTTGCACCAATTAAGAAAAAAAATCCCAGTTCGATAGTACCAATGCAAACATGACTAGTTTTAAGTACTAAATTAACTTGATAACAAGAAGTGTGTCTATTTCTCCACCAACAATCAGAGAAGTGCGGATGCTGAAAAATAAATCACACGGTCCGTACACTCCGTCTTCTTTCCTTGCCAGTGTGGCCAACTTCTTCTTCCCGTCTTTGTCAACCTGAAGCACCGTGCCGGAGTCACGGCAGCAGACGAACACGTGTCTAGATGGTGTCACGTGTATTCCTGTAGGTTCTATCATGTCAGGGTCAGTGAAAGAGGCCAGCTTTTTGCCGTTGTTGTCAAGAGTGATCAATTGATCTCTAATGTTGTTTGTGATGTAGATTGTCTTTCCGTCGTGACTGATGGTACTTTTCTCCACCGTGATACACCAAGACTCTACCTTGTACAGCTTCTTTTTTCCCGACATCGTGTAGACGTACAGGGCGGTACAAGAGAAGATGTAAAGCTGGCCACCATGATGAGCTGCGGCAACACATTCATGGCTGAAACTTAACTTCCTCGTAGATAAGAATTTCCCTTTCGTAGCATTAATGAAATTATGTCCGCGTCTATCAGCATTTCTATTGTAAACACAAACTGCCACTTCATTTCCGCCAATGTGGCACACGTCCCATGGTTTCTCAGGGATATCACAGTGGTCGAGCACTCTATACTCCTTGTCCAGGAGCTTAACGTTACAATTATCTTGGTCTGCTATGATAAACTCTCCACTAGGCAATTCACATACTCCATAGTTACAGCATCGATGTTTGTCGTTTCTCAACTTCACGTTGTACTCCTTGTACTCTGCAACACTGATGACGGGGTTTGGATCGGAGAGGGAATCTTTTCGCTGTTTGGTCATAACAGTTTGTTCTTCAATCGCTCCAAAGGTCTTTTTTGCAGATAAAAGTTCTTCTGTATGGTTATTGGCTTGCAATGTTACATTGTAACACTCAATGGTTGATATGCTACGAAGATGATCGTTTGCTTGTAAAATCATATCCTGGCTCTTTCTGTACGCAATATATGATATTGACTCGCTTGATTTTGTTTTGGTTTGAAAAGCGGCAATCATGTTTTGCAGTTCGATAGTCATTTTATCACAAATTTTAATATCTTTCTTTATGTTGTTTTCAAGTTTAGCTATCATTTCGTCCAAGTCCTGTAAAGTGGTTTTCTCAATGGTGTGAATGATTTCGTTGATCTTTTTCCTAATGGTTTTAATTTCACCAGAAATGGCTGCCCGCGTCTTTTTCAGAGATGTCGTTTCTTCAATTGTGCTACTTTCATCTTCTCGAATTGCGTTTGAAGTTCAGTTATCTTCTTTGTAAATTGTTGAAACTCAATATTTCTCTGAATTCCTTTTACTACATCTGGAATGTGTTGGATTTTGGAACATTGTCAGAAACAAAGAAGATGTGAAATATTTGTAATCAGATATGCATAAGCTGTATAATTATGCATATACCTTGCATATGTGGGAAAATATTATAGAATGATTCCAATTTGACGCAAGTAAGAACAGGCCGATCTAGGACGAGGGGGGGGGGGGGGGGGGGGGTCACGGCGAACCCACCCTTAAATCGCCAAACTTTTTATTGGTATGTAGGAGAAAAAAAGAAGAAAGAAGTAATAAACGACAAAAAAGCAGCATTTCGGGCTGGATTTGTTTTTCTTAGTAGAAATCAAACCCCATGTTACCGCTTAAAACAAATAACATTTTGGTTCTGAGGGAGTGGCGTGATGTGATGTTGAATAGATTTATTGCAGATGTGGAGAATACATGATACACGTTTAAAAGTCATCTTTACATACACTGATGACATTTCTGACAAGTTATAATGGAAGTATTATAGTTGTCACAACTCTTCCAATAATATACCAGAACGTTTTTGATTGAAACGTGTAAAATTCATTGAAAACCAAACAAAATAGTTAACAACAATATTTGTGATATCGATAACTTATCTACGCAGTTGTTCATGCTATGATGATTGTTTTGATGATCATATGCTGTTTCTGCTTTAACTGTTGGCTCGAACTCGCTCGGCTCGAATTTCTCTTTGGTTCGAACTGGATATAAGGACCATTATTTATATTGAAGGTAAGCATACCTGCTTGGTTCGAGCCAACGGGGTTCGACAGTATCTAAATAAATGTTCCGTTCTGTTCTGTGATGTCGAGCAGAATGTCAAAGCGTTTGAACATTGGTGTTTTATCGGTTGACTAAGACGCAGTTTTTAAAAGCAAACATTTCAGAAACAGATTGAAACAAATCAAAAGTAAAAAAATGTCAAGGTTAATCACTTGAATAAAAGATATCCGGAACTGAATTAAAAGTAAGCATTAGACATAATCCTTTATTCATCTATGAAAAGGTTATTAACAGAAATACAAACAAAATCCACCTTATATGTTTTTTAACACAAAATGGTGCATTAAAACCACACCACGTCTTATTGTCAACACACAATGTGTGATTTCAAATGTGTTTATAAATTTAAACAGGCGTTGAGAACATGTTATTTAAAC
Organism: Mya arenaria; assembly: GCF_026914265.1. Classification (NCBI taxonomy): domain Eukaryota; kingdom Metazoa; phylum Mollusca; class Bivalvia; order Myida; family Myidae; genus Mya; species Mya arenaria. The sequence goes on along the minus strand of NC_069129.1, from coordinate 20,121,860 downwards.
ATACATCTCAAACTAATCCAATTCCTTTATTCCTTTATGACTTATACATACTTGTCAGATCAAATCTACGCGTATGTTTACTGATTAATGCAACCATTTTTTTCATTTTTTAATACTTCGGATATTTAAATTTATCAGTTGTTTACCGTACATCGTTTAAGTGAGTTGTAATGTATACCTAATGCATAATAAAACAGGGCCGTGAGAGAAGGGATGTATGTTATTTTAAGCCAGAGAATAACCAGTAACCTGTTGAAATCAATCGTTTACTTAATTTGATTTGTTTTAAATTTTCAAAGTCACATTCAATTAAATTTATTAGTGTTTTTTTAAAATTAAAGTGTATTTTTTTCTCACTAAGTTCAATAAAATAATGAATTTTGGAAATTCTTCATTTTTATTTCATATGACTAAAGAGATTCTAAAATTAGGAAAGTGACTTAAGTTAGAAACTGACTTAAAAAGTTTTATGAATACCGCCACGGGGTTGAAATTCATCATGGACTTTGTTAGCTCTTAAAACGATGTAGCTTATCGGATTGTTCGGTGTAAAGAACGGACCTAAGTCAATAATGTATAACCATAATATTGATTTAAATTGCATGTTGAATACCATCGTATTACATGTGCGTTCGAAAATTAAAGGTGTATTGCTAAAAGCGTTACTAACGCTTTAAGATTAACGATTTTTTCCGCATTAGATATTGTTTTAACGTAAACAAGAAAGTCTTAATTGATCTTTTGTCAGTAGTCTTTTATTACCGTTGTTCAGATATTCACGCAATAATTGGATTATTCATAGACAAAAAAATAAAACAAGTGATCAAAACGGGCAATCTTTGAGAGTGAGTAAAAAGCTTTGAAAAAAATTAAAATGATAAAAATAAAATTTAAGCTCGTATTTTTCAGGAAGCATTCTTGAAAAAAAAATAAACATTGTAAATTTGAAATGGCATAAGCCAAAATCCTGCGTCACGCCTATATATAGCTAGACACACTAAATTGTACGTAATCATGCTAATCTTCCTGAAATCATGGGTCCCTTCCTAAAATCATGTGTCCCTTCCTGAAATCATCTGTCCCTTCCTGAAATCATATGGCCCTTCCTGAAAGCAGGTGTCGCTTCCTGAAGTCAGTTGTCCCTTCCTGAAATCAGGTGTCCCTTCCTGAAATCAGGTCTCCCTTAATAAATTCACGGCCAGATGACCGCATATTAAGTAGATATCATTTCAAGGGAAGTCATGTGTACAGAAATAATAATATATAAGCATAAGACGTATTAAACATAACTTTACAACTAAGTTTTATGGATGTTAAAAAATTGATTATAAATTATAGCCACATTGGCCAGCTTCTGTTTTAGGTTGTCCGGTAAGCGCAGTGGTTAGTGAACTCGCTTCGCACAGAGGTAACGCGGGTTTGATTCCCGGCCTTGGCACATGTGAGTTTGGCGTGTGGTCACCAAGCCGGACAAGTGGGTTTCCCCGTGTAAGTCGGTTTCCCTCACAACACAAGACCACACTCTCGCGTAACATCGTGCCAACGAAAATGATAAATATAATGTTGTAATAGGTTAAAATTAATACAGTTTGTGTACGGTTTCATCTAAAATAAATAACACCACATTATTAAAAAAAGAATGATCTATCGTCAGTAAATGATAAGTTTCATTTTAACGACAATATTAGTCTAAACATATAATGTTTGTGATTTTTTCATCTAAGTGTTTCAGTTCTCACCGTTTAACACGTTTTTATGCAAAAACACTGGCGTTATGGTTCATACTGGACTGAAATGCACCTACCATTTCAGTGTATCAGCAGTCGTATTCCAACTGAGGCTGACAATTTTATATGTGGGATGAAGGTATCAATCTTACCGAAAATGTCGTGAGATGTAAGTCCCAGTCCAACGGAGACTGCCGATGTTAACCGTGGAATGTACTTTTCAAACTAACCGAGATTGTCGATGCTACAAATGTGATGAAAGCCTCAATCTAATCGAGACTGTCGATATCAAACGTGGGCAATAAGTCTAGAACTAACCGAGACTGTCCATATAACACGTGTCAATGTGAACCCTCAATCTATTCGAGACTGTCGATGGTACATATGGGATGTACTTCTTAATCTTATGGAGACTGTCGATGTAACTTTAGATGTAAGTCTCAATTAAACCTGTCTCACCTGAGATGTTAGTCTCAGTCTAATCGAGATATGCAATGAGATGTAAGTCTGAATCAAACCGAGACTGTTGATGTTATACGTGAGACTTAAGGCCCAAACTTACCGAGATTGTCGATGTTATGCGTAGTATGTATGTTGTGCTTTTGGTTTGTGGTCTTGATAATCTGTTCTTCAAAAAAAAATCAGTATACGTTCAAAATCGATTATGCATTCTTCAAAAGATGATTTTCTTATGGTTCACGCGAACCCTATCACCGACATTGAATTTCGAGGTTGTTCGATTATTTTTCTATTGTAATTCAACTGACTGAGTAAATTATGCAAGTAAATCATGATTATATTTAAATTGACTAAATAAATATGACGGTGTTCTGAAAGTGCAAACGTATTTATTCAGAACGAATTTGATAAAGCATTTTCACATAGTTTGTGGGATATAAATTGTCCAAAATATGATAACGTAAAAGTATTCACAATATGCTTTTGGATTTATATCTGTTTTACTTATAGCATGCTGTCTAAACAAAATATATATATATATGAAAATACCGTAATATACTTTGCAACAATAATAAAGATCCCAGTTCGGTAGTACCATATCAACATTCATAGTTTTTATTATTAAATTAACTTGACAACAAGAAGTGTGTCTTTTTCTCCACCAACAATCAGAGAAGAAGAGCGGCTGCTGAAAAATAAAACACGTGGTCCGTTTACTCCGTCTTCTTTCCTTGTCAGTGTGGCCAACTTCTTCTTCCCGTCTTTGTCAACCTGCAGCACTGTGTCGGAGTCACGGCAGCAGATGAACACGTGTCCAGCAGGTGTCACGTGTACTCCGGTAGGTTTTTTCATGTCGTGGTCAGTGAGTAAAGCCAGCTTGTTGCCGTTGTTGTCTAGGGTGATCAGTTGATGTTTACTGCAGTTTGTAATGTAGATTGACTTCCCGTCGTTACTGATGGCACATTTGTCCACCGTGATACCCCGTGACTTGTCCTCGTACAGCATCTTCACCTTCTGTCCCGACAACGTGTAGACGTACAGTGCGTTATAGGAGGCGATGTAAAGCTGGCCACCATGATGAGCTAAGGCAAAACATGAATGGTTGAAGCATAACTTTCTCGAGGTAACGAGTTTCCCTTGCGTAGCACTAATGAAATGAAGTTCACGGCTAACACAAACGGCCACTTCATTTCCGTCAATGTGGCACACGTCCCATGGTTTCCCCGGGATACCACAGTGGGCGAGCTCCCTGTACTCTTTGTCAAGGAGCTTTACGATACAATTCTTCCAGTCTGCTATGACAAACTCTCCACTAGGCATTTCACATACACAAGAGATATAGCATTGACATTTGTCGTTCCTCATCTTCACGTTGTACTCCTTGTACTCTGCAACACTGAATACGTGGTTTGGATCGGAAAGCGGATATTTTTGCTGTTTGGTAATAACAGTTTGTTCTTCAAGCGCTCCAAAGGTCTTTGTTGAAGATAAAAGTTCTTCGATAAGGTTCTTGGATTGAAATGTTACATTGTAACACTCAATAGCTGTTATGCTACGAAGATTATCGCTTCCTCGTGAAATCATATCCTGGCTCTTTCTGTACGCAATAAATGCTTTTGACTCGCTTGATTTTGTTTTGGTTTGAAAAGCGGCCATCATGTTTTGCAGTTCGATAGTCATTTTATCACAAGTTTTTATATCTTTCTTTATGTTGTTTTCAAGTTTGGCTATCATTCCGTCCAAGTCCTGTAAGGTTGTTTTCTCAATCTTGTCAAGGATTTCGCTGATCTTTTTCCTAATGATTTTAATTTCATCAGAAATAGCTGCCCGCGTCTTTTTCAGAGATGTCGTATTCTTTATTCTGGCTTCTTTCATCAGCTCGAATTGCTTTTCTAGTTCAGCTATCTTCTTTGGAATTTGTTGAAACTCAATATTTCTCTGAATACCTTTTGCTACATCTGGAATGGGATGGATTTTGGAACATTGTCTGAAACAAAGAAGTTTTGAAACATTTGTAAACAGATGTGCATAAATGTGACCTTGCTTATGTGGGACAATGTAATAGAAAATGATTTAAAAATTGGCGCTAGTATGTATAGATTAGTTACCGTTTTGTGTCTTAAAGGCGCACAATATAGCTTCATGCAAAAATGAATCTCCTTTAATTTTAATGCATTATTATAGTTTATTAATTTGACTTGATTGATCAAAACCGATTTTTTTTTATTTGTGTACAGATTCAGTGTTGTTTTTTTTTAAACTTGGTGATATGTGGCCACGTAGCTATTAACTGAAATTTGCATGTTCAAAGACTAATATTTTTGTAAAATGTACAAAAAGCCTTTATTGTTTTGATCATAAAAAGTCAAATAAGTTAAAAATCATAATTTATAAAAACAATAAAATAGTTTTGCATCAACCTATGTTGTGTGCCTTTAAATTGACGTTCTCTTCCTTCAAACCTGTGGACCACGGCTACACACGAATAACAGCAAAGGCGCAAAATAAAGGTTGACGCGAAAAATGCATGATAATGTTTAACTTACTTTTTATTTTAACGGTCAAAACCAAAAAGGGATATGCTGTGTATACGGATAAAAAATGTCAATGATTTTCGAATTTTGTACTCTTTAATCTGGGGAATTTGTGGCCACGTAGCTATTAAATGAAAACTATTATATATAAAAGCTGATATTCCTGTAATATACACAAATCGTAAGCTTTGTTTTCTTTAAAAGTCAAATGAGCTTTAACCTTATAATTTTATAAATAATAATAAAAAGAAATTGCATTCACTTATGTTGTGTACCTTAAACTTGTCATATTTCTAACATACCTGTGGTCCACGGCGACGCACACAGGACAACACAGCTGGTCATGGTCACCACATACCAGCTTCAGTGCCTCCCCGGGATGCATTGCGCATCTCTCCAGGGCGTCCACAACCCCTGGGGCTGCCTCCCATTTCTTCACATCCTTCCGGCCGAGCACCGCGTGCTTCTGATATAATACGTTATGTTTTGAAACACAGCTTTTGCAGTAATATGTTTTGCATTGAGTACAATAATGTTGAGCTTCTGTGTTAAATCCGTTCTCTGCACAAGGAAAGCAGGAAAAATCATGTATGAAGTCACAGCCCCTCTGAATGGATGATTCAAAATTAGATGCCATTTTCGCTCCTGGGATTAAAAATGACTCATAAACTAGTTCAAACTGTCGGTTTCTGTTTAGTTTGTTACTAAGAAGTAAATTATTTTGCACTCAGCTGATACGAAGAAAACCAATATTTCAATCATTAAACACTGACATCTAACACGATATCAAAATGATAAGCGAAGTTACAACCGTGGTAAATTAACAATCAATTTCAAATCAAAAAAATGTGTTTAAACATGCTGTTGTATATTCCTGTGTCAACATTAAAACTAGTTATCGAATGTCGAGTATGCCTTCAGACACACGGTTATTTGTCTTCCCGGGCTTGCCGAAGACTACCGAGTAGTAGCGATTGTCTATCCCGAGCTGACCGGAGATTGCCGAATATTTGTAGGAAGTTCTTTTCCTGTAAATTCTAAAGCGAATTGACCCATTTCCACGATAAAGTAACACTGAGTTCAAGTGCTTCTCGAACCCCAACACCATCTGTCGGAAGATATTGATGATCCAAAATTTCATATTCTCTCTCGAGTTTAAAAAAGACTTGCGAAATAAAACAAATAGATGTTCATTCAATCACAGCATTGTGTAACAAGGAAGTAATTTGTTTTGTACTGATACGAAGAAACCACATTTTACGATCAATATCACACTGACATATTACACAATATCCAAACGATAAGCCTTGTTAAAACCGTGCTTAATTTACATTCATTATTTTCCCAAATCTAAACAAATAGCCCTTTAAAACATGCCGAGATTTATCTCCAAAATAAATTTCAATAGTTGATATCGACTGTTTAATAGGCGTTCCTACACTCGGAATGCACAACGAAATAAATATATCCCGATCATGCCGAGGTCTGCCGAAATGTCACGACTGCCCATCCCGATCCATTCGGAATTCCTCGGCCTTTTCCATCGAAATCAGCATCGGTTGACTGCCGGTACATTAGTAGAAGTTCGGAGTTTTAAAGAATAGTATCAAGTGTAGTGTTTTAATATGTTTTTTGTAAGTTTAAATGATTGCGTGTGTTAAGTGTATCATGGCATCCAGGGGCGGATCCAGGAATTTATGTTTTAAGGTGCGTAACTTAAGGGAAAAACCTTTTGACTTGCGACCCTCCCTCAGAACCGAAATTTATTTAGTTTAAAGTGCTGGCAGGGGTGTTTGTGGGTACTCCGCGAAATTATTTAACAATTTTTAGCGCGGAATGGTGCAGTTTTGTGCGAGTTTTATTTCTTTTTTCTCCTAATTTGAAATAAAGAGTAAACTTGGACAATTTTCTATCGGGGGGGGGGGGGGGGGGGGGGTGCTTAAGTCATTATGGTTTTCTGCTCAATTAAAATTACTACGCGATCTGCTTGCAGCGTAGTTAAATGTTGTAACAAAAAAATATTTCTAACAATGTAGACCGTCCATTTACATCCGAGGTTGTTTTCGATAGAAAATGGGCAGATGTTCCGAATGACACCTAGTAGTTGGGGTCACACAACACTAAATAGTATTCTAATGAATTATATCGTGAAATGGCCGATTTGCACGATAAATAACACTCAGTTATAGCAATTTCACGAAACCAAACATAAATATTTCGGAAGAAAGTTCCACGTGTGTACTAATCCTTAATAACATAAGCGTACTAATCCACCTCATGGTTACCAAGTAAGTTTATGTATACCAAGTAACATCTA